>NW_027187291.1:1435682-1449507 GCF_028583685.1 Petaurus breviceps papuanus
AGAGAGAGAGAGAGAGAGAGAAGTCAAAACAGAAAGAAAAATAAACCAGAGTAAAAGCAGAGGACAAACATCATGAGGAGCCAGGGCTTTAAAAATTGTGCTCCTGAGCTTGACAACTGAAGTTTATGCCCTGAAATATATGATAATAAGGTTTTATGGGAGTGAGCCCCAGGGACCTGAATGTCTCTCTGTAAACAACGGACTTCAGGGAAAAGCCAAAGTTTGAGTAATGTACTCCGTCTCCACTCATGATAAAGAAAAAAAAAATAGCAAGGAAGAAAGAAAGAAAGCAAAAAAAGCAGGGAAGGCAGGAAATAATTTTCCTTTATTCTAGCCACAGGATGCTGAGTTGCAGCCAGTCCCCTCAGAGGGCAAGACACTTGACAACTGGTGTAGAAATACAGTTGTCCCATGTTAGAACAAGGAATTTAAGTCTCAACTGCTTCAAAAACCTGAGGTGGTACGAGAAGAACTGAGTAAAGTGTCACCTGTCCACCCTTAACACACAGGCAATATATGTCCAGACACTGAATGGTTTATTGTGCCATAGTTCCAAAGGAATTGCCAGAGTGACACCGGAATGACCCAGCCTCCAAATGCACACTATTTATCCCCAGTCCTATATGGGTTAAAACTGTCCCCACTGGTCCTCCCCCCCCCATTCCAACCTAGACTACCTAAAGGGATGTTATCAGATGAACTTCATAGCCCAATGATTTCCTCTGAAGAGAAAGGTCAGAGAAAGCTCAAAGGTAGCCTTGAGCAGCTGCCCAATGATCAAAGTTCCCAGTGGAAGTGGAGACTAAATCAGGTTGCCTTTAGAATTCTTCATCCTCAGAGATGACAGCCTCATCCCCTTACACAGGTGTAAGGCCATGAGACAATTCAGTAGTATCTCCAGTGGCATCAGACCCATCTTAAATGTGACAAAGGACTTCTGTATGCTGGGGTCCTTGAAGACTTAAGCATCCATCCCTAAGGCTCCTTTGCTTTGGTAGAATACTGGGGTGTGAAAAGGTTACCCAGCTATCACCAGCCTCCAGCTATCCTGGGGCTACCCTGCATATGGGGCTCCTGGAACAGGAAGTCAAAGCCAGATCTGACCCTTGGATGAACTCTGCTGCAAGGCAACTGATGGATCCCCCAGAGAGTGCCCTTCTGCATGTGTGTGTGTGTGTGTATGTGTGTGTGTGTGTGTGTGTGTGTGTGTATGTGTGTGTGTGTGTGTGTGTGTGTATACTCTGAGCCTGTGTGTGCATGTTGTATAGATGGGTGGTGCTGGAGGGAGGGAGGGTGTGAAGGTTCTGGATAATTATGAAAATTAGATCTTTTACAGCAGACTTCAGGGTCAATTTGGACTGACAGCTCATGAACAGATCATCTCAAGTCTTAATGGGCTAATGCAGGTTCAATAGTTGTGTGGTTAAATCATGTTCATTTGTGCCTCAGCTGACATAGAGAAGCAGACACAGATGCCCTAGATGGATTATGGGGGCTATACTTAACACTCTTCTACTCTGGGGAAGATCATGAAAACAAAACAAAACAAATCTCAAACCATGCTTTTTGAAAACTCTTGCTTCAAATTGCCAGGCAAAACTATAGTTTTTCTCATCATATGGTGTCTCATGCTAGAGGGCCTGGATTAGAAGTTACATTATTCTAAGTATCATACATAACATAGAGTTACAGGGTTTGGAACTTGAAGGGACTCCTGAGATCCTTTAGTCCAACGTGCTCATTTTACAGAGTGGGAAACTGAGGGCTAGAGAGGTGATTTTCCTAAGGTTACAAAGGTACCATTCAGGACTTGAACCCAGGTCTTCTGACTAGAATTATCTTTCTAGCACTTCTTCGCAACTTCCCATTTCGCACGTTGTTGTTATTATTGTTATTACTCTAGGCAGGTCTATAGGCCCACTTTCAAAATCAACAGAGTGGGCCATCATGATAGGAGTATTTTCTTACAATATCTGCCCCCACAATGCTGACCCTGCACTTTGGCAGCTGTTTTGTACAACAACAGTGGGATAGATGAACAACAACCCCATCAGGGTGCCCCTGGCACACCCTGTGTCCTAAAGGGAGCATATTTCCAGCATATATCTACTAAGAGGTTCAGCACCACCAGGGCTAATATCACGAGAGGGTGAAGCCATGTTTCTTGTCTGATGGAGGGCCAAGTTCACAGCTGGGGGTGGGGGGAGCCAGTATTTGTTGCTTGTTATTTTTCTGAGCCCCTTTCTCAAATGTGCCTCACACGTGTGGAAGGGATAAAATCATAGAGCTAACCTGCCTGGCATCAGGCTTCCAGTAGAGAAGAGAGCTCATCTACCTCACCCCTCCAGGCTTCTTTAACTGAATTAGCCGTATTTAGTGCCTTAGAAGCCCAGGGAATGAACGTCGTCGATCAGTGCCTGAGAAAGAATGTTTGGAGGGTATAATTCTGCCGGAGGAGAATGGACTCCCTAGCACATGGGCCTAAACTGCAGAGTAACAGGGCCCTAAATCTCTAGTTGTAGATTTACAGCCTCCATTCTCCTTCTTTACTGCAAATACAATCCGGCAGTAATGGTCTAACACAGGAACGCCATCACCGACCGGCTGATGGTTCACATAAAAGCAGTGTCAACCAAAAACTATGAGTTTATAAAAGGGAACAAACCCTCAACAGTGACAAGAACATGAAACCCATTAACAATTTAAACACTCTCCATTTTTTATTTTCCACCTTGAAGCTATTATTGCTGATAGAAGGCTTCTCAGCAGAGTTAACCACTGCAAGGGAGGGCCTGGCAGCCTGCTTAGCTCCTGAGCCGTGAGATTGTGTGTGTGGTTTTGGCCACTTGACAATGGGATTCTGGCCTTTGTGAACAGGTGTGGTACCCAGTAACCCAGTCATCCAAAAGGTGATCTCAGGAAAACTTCGGTGTCATAGGATCTTTTCTGGAGTGGCAATATTAGATCATAATAGTAATAACAGTATTTATGTGGCTATTTTTATAAGACTTTTTTATTTTTGCTTTTTTTTTTAAAGGGGGGAAGGCAGGGCAATTCGGATTAAGTGAATTACCCAAGGTCACATGGCTAGTTTTGTATGAAGTGTCTGAGGTCCCATTTGAACTCAGGTTCTCCTGACTCCAGGGCTGGTGCTCTATTCACTGTGCCACCTAGCCACCCCATATAAAACCTTTTACATATTATCTCATTTGATCCTCACAATAGCCCTGGGAGGAGGAGCCATTGTTATCTTCATTTTACAAAGGAAGAAACTGAGTCTGAGAGAAGTTAAATGACTTGCCCAGGGTCATACAGCTAAATAAGTGTTTAAGGTAGGATTGAATTCAGATTGTCCTAAAATGAAGTCTATTGCACCACCTGTCAGTAGTTATCAGAGTAAACAGAATGCAGGGCTTAGAGGAACAAGGTTCCAGGTTCAAATTCCACCTCTGCCACGGACTATTTGTGTGCCTCTTAACCTCTCTGAGCCTCAGTTTTCTCATCTGGAAAGTGGGGATAACACAATCTATTTCACAGGGTTTTTGTGAGGCTCAAATGAGATAATTACAAGTAAAACAAACTTAGAAGTATTAGATAAGGTTAGGTATGGTATATCATTACAACATTATTTATATATTCTATTATATCATTAGTTATCCTATTATATCATTAATTATCATATAGTCTTTAATATTATTATATATATTCATAGTATATTACTGTTTTGTTTATTCTTGAGTGGGCCTTACAAATTGCCATAATAACATGTTGCACTAGTACAACATAATTATTATATGTTCTATTATATTGTTAGTTATATAGTCTCTTATTTTTGTTTTGTTTATTCTTGAGTGGGTGTTACAAACTGCTCTAATATGTTATATCATTACAAAATAATTATTATATCATTAATTATTATATAGTCTGTTATTATTAGTGTTTTGTTTACTCTTGAGTAGGTCTTACAAATTGCTCTAAGTCTCTCCGACACTTGGGGATCATACTGTATAAATGTTTCTAGAAATGTACACTGGTCCACTAAGCATGTCTGAGGCCAGAGCTTGCACTTGGGAGGGAGCTGTGCCATCTTTTCTTGAGGAATTTCTGCCCCCTACAAGGGTCAAATCCCAGCACTAAGGCAATGAATGCTTTTATGGGGGTTTTATTTTATTTCAGCATCCTAATTCGTGTCAATACTAGCCCCTAGAAGGGAAACTGCTGCTGGAATAATTCCACCCTGTGGAGTGACTGTACCTGAGTTTCCAGGCTCTGGATTGTGATGCAAAATGTAACTCGTCACACACTATTACTTTTCTGTCTTTACAGAACCAGATGCACATGGACTGAAGTGCGTTTGCCCAACCTAACTGCAGGAATCTCCCATGGTCCTTCCTCCCCCTGGCCCTACATGCATTATGGGGATTCTCTGGCCAAAAATAAATCATAAATAATAATAATATCATTGACATCGATAGAGTGTCAAGTACCTTGCAAACTTTGTGGCAGTACATCAATGTCAATGACGTTATTATTATTACTTTTACTAGTAGTAGTAGTAGTAGTAGTAAGGCCTAGATATAATTTTCATAGAATAATCAACAAAGGTACCCAGAAAAAAAAACAACTACCCAGGAAAAAAACTTTTTTTTTTGACCAGAGAATTCTCACAACAATCCAGTGAGATAGGTATAAAAGAAACAGTTAAGTGTCTCACCAAAATTCTCTGAAGCAGAATTTGGATTTGTCTTTCTTCCCCAAAGCCACTACTTTTAGCAAGCTGGATAAGAGGGCAATTCCCTCCCAAATGAAGATAATCTTGCCTATCACTGAAAATCAGGAAAACCCTGAAGATGGTAGAAGTGGAAACTCCTATTGTAAAGCCTTGCTTTTGAGGGGTTCAGTTTGGGATACTGTTCTTCACTGATGATGATGATGTTGAAGATGATGATGATTTTCTTTTGGTACCAAATGGGGGGATGAAAGGGGAAGCTATCTGCAAACACTGTGAAAGCAGGAGGGAGGAAGGTGGGAATGATATAATTAACATGTTGGCATACTCTCATACATTGAAATTTTCCAAATTCAGTGATGATTGCAGCAACGGTGATTCATATGGTATCAAAGTATACAATTCTGTCTGGGGGGAATGGGAAACAAGCCTGAGGTATAGGTCCTATCTCCAGTTTACAGTAAAATGAATATTATTAACCTAGGAATATATAAAACATAGAGCTTAATAATGCACAGGAGAGAAGAAACTTGCCCCATAATGGTGTAAGTTTAGTTCAGTGTAGAAAACTGGCCCTTTAACAAAGGGACCACCTCCCAAAAGGAAAGATCTCTGCCTGCACTGCAGACACTCCCTTAAACTAGGCTGGACTTCAAGATAATGGAGCTCTCTCATCCTCCTCAAGCTGCAGAGGCTCCAGGGTTCAATCTGAAAGAATCACTATGGTTATCAATAGAGACTAATCCTCAGTGAGGGGTGGGTGGAATAAAAGGCTATAAGGAAAACAAGAGAAGAAATTTAGCAAAAGGCAAGTAGGACAGAAGGGACTGAAGGGAATGCTTTTTGTAGTGGGGAGAGAAAGTACAGTCTCATCATTCTGGCTATAATGGTGCTGGGAAATGTTCTGCTGAGGCGCCTGCCTGACAGTGACCTGCGCGATTGTGATCCCTCCAAAGTTTGAGGGAACAGCAGAAACACAGAGCAGCTTTTTTGGGGCCACACAATAAACTCCCAACAAAGCCTTTTCTCTGGCCCGGGCCAATAACCATAAATACTGCCCCCAAGCCTGCATTCCAGTAACAAACTCTTTCCTTCCTCCCTCACCCCTGGACAAAGGGGACAACAGTGTGTCCTGTGAGAACATCTTGAAATAAGATATCAGTACCCAAATGGAAGGAAGTCACAGGGGAGATTGACGCCATAAAGCCCGCTTCAGCCTATTGAAACGCCAGCAGATGGGGTCATAAACATTTCCTTCTCCCCTTGCTAACTGCCACAGATTCATCCCATCTTTATCTTTATCTTCCTGTCGGGTTGTAAATACCTCTCACTCAAGTCTTGCTCACATCTGGGCTGTGCCAGGCAAGTGCACTTCCTGTTAAGGTTCATTTTAGTAAACCTTTAGAAGGTAGGGTGGGGAGGGAGGGGAAGGCAGTATTTGTGTTTAAAAAGAAAAGGCAAGAACAAAAAACAAAAAAAAACCCAACCAAAAAACAACCTGCTGATCTCTGAACAAAAGGGAGAAGAAACACACAAACAGACCTGAAGATATACAGATCTATACCTACAGTTCTACTGCAGGGACCCCAAGAGGGGAACTGTTCTCACTAACAGGAGGCAGACAGACTACCTAAGGCATGAAAGCACAGAGAAGGTCTGTCTGGGGGGGAAGGAGTCTGTGTAGTCAAAAAGCTCAGGCATTTAATGAGAAATCACATTTTTTTTTCTCATACTCTGCCTAAAAACAGTCAACCAAAAAGTGTTGGAATCTTCCCCACCTAAACCTCTGCCCCAGACTTCCTTCAAGTCCCTGTTAAAACTCCACCTTCTGTGGGAAGCCTCTCTCCGTCTCTCATAATTCTAATCCTTTTGTTAATTATTTCCAAATTATCCTGTCTACAATTTATTTGTACGTAGGTGTTTGCATGTTGTCTCCTCCCATTAGATCTCGAGAGATCCTGCAGAGCAAGGACTTTTTCTTTGAATACGTAGCGTTTAGTACAATGCCCACAGTACAATTAGTGCCCACAGTAGGCACTAAATAAATGCTTACTGGCTGACTGTCTTCCAGGACTCCTATACTGCTATATGGACTTCTTTCCATGTACCTGTGGATGAGTCTATTGGCCTGGACCTACAAATGGTAACAATACTAGCAATGAACACAAGCATCATCTCAATTGAGTCTGACAACAACCCTGTGAGAGAGACTTGACAGGCATTCTTATTCCCATTTTACAGATGAGGAAACTGAAGCTCAAAGGGGTCAAATGATTAGACTGGGTTTGAATATCTGTAGAGGCAGGATTTGAATCTGCATCCTCCTAATCCTAAATCCAACTCTCTAAGCCACCACTCTAGGAGATCTATTCCAAATTTCTCCTTAGGCAGACTGTTAGGATAAGGAAAAGGCACCTCTCTCCCTCAATACCGAAAATGGTATTAAAGCCCCAGGACACAGAGATGGGAAGCAGGAGCTAAGGAAAGCATGACTTCTCTAAGCTAAAAAATCACCATGAGGGGGGCGGCTAGGTGGCTAAGCGAATAGAGCACTGGCCCTGGAGTCAGGAGAACCTGAGTTCAAATCCATACTCAGACACTTAACACTTACTAGCTGTGTGACCTTGGGCAAGTCACTTAACCCCAACTGCCCTACGTTCCCTTTCCAAAAGGCAAAAAAAAAAAAAAATATCACCATGGGTTTGGGTTTCTCCCTGGGGCCTCCTTGGGAAGCTCCAAGAATGGGCACTCTTTGGCAAAGTTTGATTCCTGGAGCAATTGCTTGCTAAGTATTTCTGGAACACTGGTGCCTTGGTAACAATTGTGTAACAGGAATAGGAAGATGGACCATTACACCCTTCACACATTACACAGCCTCTAGGCTGTTCCCTACACTTGTGACAGCCTGTGCCTGGTCTCTGTACCTTTGTATTGGCTGTGCTCCATGCCTAAAATACCTCTTTATCTCTGACTCTCAGAAGCTCCCAGATCAAATGAGGCCTTTTCTAATCTGTCCCTTTCATGGTACTTTGTTTTTTCTTGGATTTATTTTGCATTTACTTTTCTGCATTTGTGTTATCTCCCCTCCTAATCCTAGCCTTTATAGACAGTAAGCTCTGTGAGGGTAGGGACTCTTTGTCTTTGTGTTCCCACTGAGCAACACAGTGCCTAAAACATGAAAGATTGTAAATGTGTGTGTGTGTGTTGAATAAATGAATGAACGGGACAAACAATAATAGCTACAGATTACATTTAGAGAAAACTTTCGGGTTTTACATACATCCTTCTCAGTGAATTTTTACAACTTAGGCCGCTGACTGGTAAAAGGCCATGCTTTAAGGAACCAACTCTGATGAAGCGGTTAAAACTTCTTAAATAATAATGATAGTGACAGGCTGACACTGACTAGAACAAGTAGCTTCTTGTTCTGAAGGAGGTTGGGTGAAAGTGCCTTCATTACGCCTTGAGAATGGATTCTCTGTACTAGTTTTATTACACCCAACCCTGACCTCTGCTTTTATGTGTATTATTTTTGGTACATACCCTGATTTAAAGGGAGAGGGGTGAACGGAGAGCTCACAATACCTTTATTTTACAGAGACTACAACATAGGAAATTGTTCTTCATATTTAAGGATGATAGGAAGACAGTACAAAAGTTAGTGGATTCAACACTCATTATAGGACATCATTCATTCATTCATTCCATATATTCAGTTACTATTCATTAAGTGCTTACCATGTTCCAGGCACTATGCTAGGTGCTAAGGATAGAGAGACAAACAAAGCAGTCTCTGGCTTCAAAGAGATTCTATTCTAATGTGGGTAAGGATGAGGGGAAGAACATGTACAAAGGAAGAAAACACAAATATAGACAGAGTAAGCAGAAAAGCAATTGGAGGAGTGAACTGGTAATGTGGTGGGGTGGGGTGACTGGATTAGATAAGCATCAGAAGGAGCTAGCTGTTGAGCAGAACTCTGAAGGAAGCTAGGGATTCTAAGATGAGGAAGTGAGAAGGAACTATATTTCAGGCATGGTAAACAGCCATGGCAAAGCCACCGAGGTGGGAGATGGGAGTTATATTGGGAACAAACAGTAAGTGGGCCATTTGGGAAATAGAGTGTGTGTCAAGGGGAGTAACATATAATAAGGCTGGAAAGGTAGGCTGAAACAGATGGTGAAGGGGCTTTAAATGCCAGAGAGAGGAATTCATATTTTATACAAATTAGACAAACACAGTCATTAAATTTTTAAATGCTATGATACCTTAAAGGGACTTCAACTTTCCATTACACAGATACCTCATATTAATAACTTTGAATTCTTGAAGGAAATGGCAGTGGTATATAAGCCCAGGAAGGACCTTTGTAATTAGAAAGGCCTAGTGAAGGACTGGTATATCTGTTATTTGAGGACCAGGTAAGCTAAAGAACAGAAATAGGCACAATCTCAGAGGCCTGGCCACACAGATAATGACTTTTTTTTTTCATTTTTCAAATGCTTTATTAACTTCTGATTTACATCATTCATTTCCACCAGATTTTGAGTTACAAATTTTCTCCCCATTTTTCCCCTACCCACTGCCCCAAAATAGCAGTCCCACAGGATATCCCCTCCTCCAATCTGCTCTCTCCCATACTCCTTTCCACTTTTCTTGTAGGGCATGGTGGATCTCTATGCCCCAGTGCCTATATATCTTATTTCCCAATTACATGTAAAATAGTATTAATAAAATCAAATGTTTAAATATATATATATATATATTTAAACATTTGATTTTAAAACTTTGAATTAAAGATTCATTCTGTTCTTCCCTTGTCACCCACCCTTACTTGGAAGATAAGCAGTTCAGTATAGGTTGTACATGTATAGCTAATGCAAAACAATAACATAGTAGATATCTTGTAAAAGACTGACTATATTTCCCTCCCTCCTATCCCACCTCCCACTTGTTCTATTCTCTACTTTGATCCCATCCCTTTTCAAAAGTGGGTGCTTCCAACTTCCCTCCCCCCCAGCCTGTCCCCCCTTCCATCATCCCCCCTCTGATCCCCTTCCCTCCTACTCTCCTGTAGGGTGACATACCCTATTTAGTGTGTATTTCATTCCCTCCTCAAGCCAAATTCAATGAGAATAAGGTTGACCCATTCCCTTTTGCCTTCCTATTCTTCCCCTCCATTGTAACCATTTTTCCTTGCCTCTTCTTTATGAGATAGTTTACCCCATTCTGTCTCTCCCCATCTCCTCTCATTATATTCCTCTCACCTCTTAATTTCACCTTTTAAATATCATCCCTTCCTGTTAAATTGGTCCTATGCCCTCTATGTATACCTGTAAACATATATACACATGTTCACATATGTATTCATATGCCCATATACCCTCATATATAGACATATATATATATATATATATATATATATATATATATTTCTATTCCCTTCAACTATTTTCATACTGAAAAAAGTTTCATCAATTACAATTACTGTTTTTCCATGTAGGAATGTTAATAGTTCAACTTTGATAAGTTCCTTATGATTCCTTTTCCCTGTTTACCTTCTCATGCTTGCTTCTTGTATCTGAATGTGAAATTTTCTATTCAACTCTGGTTTTTTCAGCAAGAATGCTTGAAAGTCCTCTATTCCACTGAATGACCAAATTTTCCCCTGAAACATGATACTCAGTTTTGCTGGGTAGGTGATTCTTGGTTTTAATCCCAGCTCCTTTGACCTCTGGAATATCATATTCCAAGCCCTTCGATCCATCAGTGTAGAAGCTGCCAGATCCTGGGTTATCCTGATTGTGTTTCCATAATATTCAAATTGTTTCTTCCTGGCTGCTTGTAATATTCTCTCTTTGATCTGGAAATTTTGGAACCTGGCTATAATATTCCCAGGAGTTTTCTTTTTAGGATCTTTTTTAGGAGGTGATCAGTGGATTCTTTCAACCTCTATTTTGCCCTCTGGTTCTAAAACATCAGGGCAGTTTTCTTTGAGAACTTCCTGGAGGATGATTTCTAGGTTCTTACTTTGATAGTGGCTTTCATGTAGTCCAATAATTTTTAAATTATCTCTCCTAAATCTATTTTCCAGGTCAGTGGTTTTTCCCATGAGATATTTCACATTGCCTTCTATTCTTTCATTTGTTTGGATCTGTTTAACAGCATCTTGATTTCTCATAAAGTCATTAGCTTCTATTTGCTCCAATCTAATTCTGAAGCAATGATTCTCCTCAGTGAGATTCTTTTGAGATTCTTTTTCCATCTGGCAAATTTGGCTTTTTAAGGCATTCTTCTCCTCATTGCCTTTTTGAGCCTCTTTTGCCAATTGAGTTAGTCTATTTTTTAAGGTTTTATTTTCCCAGTAAGGCTGTTTACTCTCATTTTGTAATTTTCTTGCATCGTTCTCATTTCTCTTCCTAATTTTTCCTCCACTTCTCTTATCTGCTTCTTAAGGTCCTCTATGGCCTGTAACCAGCTCATATTTTCCTTTGAAGCTTTTGGTGCAGGAGTTCTGACTTCACTGTCTTCCTCCTGTTCCATGCTTTCCTCCTTTCTGTCCCCAAAATAGGAGTCTAATGTTGGAATCTTCTGTCTGCTTTGTTTCCTTTGCCTGGTTGTGTCGCCCCTCAGTCACTTGACCTCTGGGCTTATTGCCACAGGACTCTGCCACCAGACAGGGGAGCTTTCGTCCCAAATTCTGGGGTTTTCTCAGCTGCCGGAGGTATTAGATGGGTGCCCTCTCTGAGGTCTCCACATGCTCTGGCAAGCTGGACACACACCCCACGACCTCCACCCCAGACTGCCATCCAGATCCAAGCAGGTTAAAGCAAGAGCAATTACCCCTCAGACTGGTTGCTTGGTCCCCCTACACTCTGTAGGCCAGGAGCTGAAGCTGCCACAGTGGCGCTGGCTGGCTGTGCCAGTGTCTCAGTGGCTTCTCGCCCCAGGGGCAAAAGCTACGCACTCCCACTTACTGGGTCCCAAAGTCCAGACTGCACTGACCTCTCATTTTGTCCTTCGCATCTATGTGTTGATAATTCTGTAAACGGCCACAGCTGCTGCTGATCTGGAGTCCCTCAGGCTGCAGCTGGTCAGGCCCACCCTGGGGCAGCTCCGGGGACCTGGGCTTGGCTCCCAGAACGCAGTGCTAGCCAATTCCTGCTGGCCTGCCAGGCTGTCCTCAGCAGGAGGTTAGCTTCTCTGTGTCATTTTGTGGGTTCTGCAGCTCCAAAGTTTGTTCAGAGTCTCCTTTTTACATTGATTGGGGAAGGTGGAGGCCGGAGCGGCTCGGAGGTTGTGCTTCTCTAATGACTTTTTTTAGCCAGTGTAATTCACAATGGCAATGTATTAAGGCATGGAGCTGGAAACATCATCTTTGTTGGTGGATGGGGTACCCACATGAATTAAATCACAGACCCTTGAGGTATTGATCTAGATGTCTCAAAATTCCTTATAGATGATCCCCAGTATTGGAACAGATCTAAAGAAATTATTGAATCATCTACTCTGTACCTTAGCCATGCCAGAGTAATGGACATTTATCATATTCATAAAGATTTTTTCACTGAGAGCAAATAAAACTAGGATTTCTTAGTCTGGCATTCAAAGCCCTTCAGGATCTAGAATTAGATTTGGCTCTTTTCATCCTTTTCTTCCTACAGGCCCCCTTCCCCCTCCTTCATATAGCTATGCTCCAGGTCCAGGGATGGGGAACCTGTGGCCTTGAGGTCACATGTGGCCCTCTAGATCCTCAAGTGCAGCCTTTTGACTGAATCCAAACTTCACTGACCAAATCTCCTTAATAAAAGGATTTGTTTTGTAAAACTTGCACTCAGTCAAAAGGTCACATCTGAGGACCTAGAAGGCCACATGTGCCTTCAGGGCTGCAGGTTCTTCATCTCTGCTCCAGAAACCTGGTATTTCTCAAACATGCATGGCATTTTCTGGCCTCTGCACTTTTGCTCATACTATTTCCTCCCTGTTCTGTCATTAGGGCCTATTAAAATCCTACCCATCCTTCAAGGCCCAGTTCAAATGCCTCCTTCCCAGGAAGCCTTTCTTGATCACTCTAGGTCTCTTTCCTTCCTCCAGTTTTTCCATAGCACTGAGGATGTAGCTTTCTCATAGTATCTGTCACATATTCTTTTAGTTATTTTTTTTAATTTCATTTTTATTTTTAGTTCCAAATTCTCTCTGTCCCTTCACTCTTCCACCATTCACTGAGAATTAAAGAAAAATGACAACCATATATATATGAAATTATGCAAAACATATTTCTACATAACCCATCCTATGGGAGGGAAGACACAAGAAAAATAGTGAGGAAAAAATGTCAATCTGCATTGAGTCCATTAGTTTTCTATCTGGAGGTGGATATCAGTTTTTATGAGTCCTTTGGAGTTGAGGTGGATCATTGTATAGATAAGAGTTACAGTTTCACAGCTGATTACTGTTACAATATTGCTTTTACTGTGTACAGTGTTTTCCTGGTTCTGCTCACTTCACTTGCATCAGCTCATATAAATCTTTTCAGGTTTTGCCATCCCCTTTATCACTTCTTATAGAACAACAGTATTCTATCACAATCATTTACCATTATTTTGTTCAGTCATATAGTTATTTCTATATATGTCCTATAGGCTCCTTGAAGGTAGGGATTTTGTCTTATTTGTTTTTGTATCCTTGACAATGCTTAATAGCAGTGCTCTGCTCATTATAAACATTCAATAAAGAATGGATAAATGAAAATTGAAGAACAGAGAGATTCCAAGTCTTCCTTGTGATCTTCCATTGTTTTCACACCCCTGTCTGTTAGGAAGATCTTTATCATATTTATCCAAAATAATTTTAATTATCTTCATTTGTTTAGTAGGTGAAACTGAAGTAGCAGAGGTTATTCATTCTGCAAACACTGATGGAGCATCTTCCATTGCTAAGTCCTATGAGAATAAGGTTTACAAAAGTCATGGAAAAAACTGCCCCTACCTCCTAGGATCTTTACAATCCAACTGGGGAGATAAAAGATACATACATGAAAGAACTCAAAAGCTAAACAGCATGATCACCTACAAGAAGGTGATGTATATGGCAGAGAT
>NW_027187291.1:1449517-1522450 GCF_028583685.1 Petaurus breviceps papuanus
TGGAGGCATTGTGGGATAGTAGCATTCCAAAGAACTTGGAATCAGGTATCTAGGTTCAAATCCTACCTGAGACACTACTTGTATGTATGAGTCACCCTGGGCAAGCCACTTAATTTTTTTTGGCCTAGTTCCTTACCTGTAAAATGAATGGATTGGATTGGATGGCCACTAAATTTCCTTTTCGTTCTCAACCTATGATCCTATGAACTCCAAGCATTAGTTTAATAGTTTCTACTTCCTAAAGCATTTTCATGCATATTTTCTTATTTTACCCTCTCACTGACCAAGGGTGAGGGTGAGTGGAGGTGGAAGGGCTAATGGGTGGGGAAGGAGGGGTGGTTTAATGTAAGAACTGAGAGTTTGTTGTTGTTCTGTCTTGTCCGACTCTTTGTGACCCCATTTGGGGTTTTCTTGGCAAATATACTGAAGTGGCTTGTCATTTCCTTTTCCAGATCATTTGACAGATGAGGAAACTGGGTGAAGTGACTTGTTCAAGGTCATATAGTTAGTGTCTGAGGCCACATTTGAACTCAGGTCTTCCTGATTCTAGGCCTGGTGCTCTATCCACTGAGTCACCTAGCTGTAGAGATTAACATGGATTTCATAAATATGGCTCTTCCTCCATTTCCTTTTAATCTCCTTACTGTCTTTTGTGTCTTCCTTATTCTTGTGTTCCTCCTCTTACTACTCCTGCTCCTACTATAACAACTACCACTACCACTACAATGAAACTAAATTTGTTTCCAGTCTCCTTACATGAGTTTTAGCCAGGGTATAATCAAAAAGTAATAAACAACAGCTCATTAATATAGTATTTCATATAAATTATCTCATTTGAGCCTCACTACATCTCTAATGGTTTTTAATTGTACCTGAGATTTCATCAGTGCAGGAGACTCCCAGTGAAGAACTTCCTTTACCAATGGAGAACAGCACCTTCTCTTCAACTGAACACTGACGGGCAGGTGGTATTATCACTACCCTTTCCCCTCCCCATTTTTCAGATGAGGAGACTGAGGCTCAGAGAGGTTAAGTGCCTTGACCAGGGTCATAAAGTCAGTGGGTAATCTGAGGTTTTGATTTGAACCCATGCCTTCCTGGCCACTAGTCCAATACTATCTTCTTACATTATACTACATTTCCTTTCAAAGATCAGAAGCACAATTCCTGGCACAAAGATCAGAATGATAATCCTAACCTCTCTAAGCCTCAGTTTCCTCATCTATAAAATAGGAGGATGGATACAATGACCTCTGAGGTTCCTTCCAGCTCTGAATCTATTATCCAGCTAAAAAACCAAAAACAAACCCCCCAACATCTTGTTGAGCACAAAGTATGGTACTGATGCTCATTCTATTGGGCTCTTGGCATTTTTAAGTACAGCAAACACAGAAGTGAGGCAACTCTCCTACTTCTCAGTTCAGATCAGTCAGTCAACAAACATTTATTTATTACCTACTAGATGCAAAGCTCTCTGATGTATTTAAAATAGTATTATTAAAGGAGAACAAGGTCATGTGGGCCAGTGTAATCAGGTACAGATTTAAGGTTTTTGAGTTGAAGGGGGTATGTAGAATTCAATAGGTGGTTAGGGTTCACAAAAAAAAAAAATCATAGGATCATCAATTTAGACCTGGAAGGGACTCTAGTGTCTGATCTCTTTATTTTATGTTTGAGGAAACTGAGGCCCAGTGAATCCCATGGCCATATAGCTAGTAAGTAGCCAAGCTAGAATTTGATTCTAGACCTATTGACTTAAAATCAAGAACCTTTACCACTTGTACCACGATGGCTCTAAAAAAATTTAAATCATTGCTCTCATCGGCATTTATCAATAGAATAGTAAGTGGATTAACATCACCATGGATAATATTACCCTTGTGTTTACTAGCAAATTTAATTAAGGGGTACAAATGCTTTGAGATCCTCAGAGAAGAAGATGGTATATCAGCTCAACTATAATTGGACTGTTGAGTTGGCCCCCACAGCACGTCAGCACGTTTTTAATGGCTTTCTATATGTTTAATCATTTGCCTAGCTCTCTCAGTTTCAGTCCCATTAGAATTTAAAAGGTCAAGTTTCAAATGCCTAAAAAAGTGATTTAGACTAGAAATGGCAACTTAACCTTAACCACAGTTAGACTAACACTGTGATGATATGATACCCTTTCTACCCTTCTCCTCACCTCCGCCTCTTCTCCCCACCCCCAACTACCCTGAGAATAAATGGAAGAGATGAGGATGCAGAAAATTTTGGAGTTGCTTCTTTGGACTATGTTACAGCTGGTGAGAAGGCTTGCTCATGAGAAGGAAAATCTGGAAAGACTTCATCTTTGTAGGTGTGCGGTCTAATTCTAGCAGGAGGACAGAAGGCTTTGGCCTCTCTCTGTCTCTATTTCTCTGTCTGTTTCTGTCACCGCCTGTCTGTCTGTCTGTCTGTCTGTCTGTCTCTCTCTCCCCTCTCTCTCTCTCCCTCTCTCTCTTTCTGTCTCTCTCTTTGTCTTTCTCCCTCTCCCCTCCCGTCTCTTTTTCCTTCTCACAACCCTCTTCCTTGCCATTGCCGAAATGTATGTATGTATTTTTAATCCAGGGAAGTCTCTTCTAGTATTTCTCTGCTTCGCAGACTGTCTCCCATTTAAGTATCTCCTTTCTTTTCTCACATATGCATAACTCAATTTCTTTTCCTATTATTTGAATCTATTTTTATTCACTGCAATTTTACAAAGGAGTTTATATGGAAGAAACTGCAAAATATTATAATCTATATTGACTATCTTTCTTTCTAGGTCTTATGAAGACAGATGATATTCTAAATAATTCTTACTAATAAATAAAAGCATCATCTACTTGAAATCGTCTTTTTTTTTTTTGGAAAAAGTTTTTCTTGGTCAGTACTTTGAAATCATTCTTGATTGTTTAACTTTATAAATCCCCTAAGCATCAAGTCACAGACCCATTTTCAATGCTTTTACACCTGCAGACATTAAAGAGAATTAAACAGAGGATTAAGAGATCCCACCATAAAGCGAGGACCTGGGGGAGATGGCCTAGGAGACAAGTAACTTGGTTTAAACTGAAGTTGCCAACTAATAATAAAAACAAAATGGCAACACATGAAAATAAAATATCTGCGCATTAAAAATATATTTGGGCCAGCCTCTCTCAGCTTGTGCTTTGCAATATTAACTGTTTAAACCTGTTTAAAAACGGGAGCTCTGAGTTCTCCAAATCCTTTAATTCGGTTAAACATCCGCTACCCTGAAAGGACTCCACGGAATCCCATAAAACATTATTTATCTGTGTGCGTTAACTGCACGATACTGTAATTTCCAGAATAAATGCTGGGTGTAAATTGTTGTTTATGTTGGATCCTGACTGTCTTTACGAGAAACAAAGTGAAAACGGAATCTTCACAGCTTTATTTCTTCCGTTAAAATCTCTTCTGCAGCAGGGAAACATGCCTAGTGGAGTTTCTTAATGAACAGTTATAAAGACTGTTGGTTAAAACCGAGTATATGGAATCACCTCCAAATGTATACCCTCTTTTATTTCACATTCTTTTCATTTAAATCAAGTTAAAGTGAAAGTGGAGCCATTCAAATTGTTATAGTTAAGGGTCTGTCGGCATTTTCATTACAAAGCCTTGTTGTCAGAAGTTTATAACTTAGTTGGAACAAAAAGAAGAGGGGGAAAAAGCTTTGTAGATGGAAGGGCTTGGCTTGGGAGGAGATTTTTATTTATCTTCACGTGTTTTTATGGGTTCATTTTGGTGCAAAAAAAGTAACAGCACAGATTAGAGATATAAGATTTGGAGAGGCTTTTTGATATTCAAGAAAGGTAGCTTTCAAAGGCAAGTCGGCTGTAGAAGCTGTTTGGGACATGGAATTGTGTATATGTTTGGCCTTCACACTAAAATATGACTCCTAACTATATATCCCTTATCCCCATGCTTCAGCATCATAGCACTTTTGGGAAACTGAGGCACGGAGAACACGAAATTACTTTTCCTTCTATAACCAAGAAATGGGGGCTAATACACAATATTCAGGAATTCTCAGTCTTTGATTCTTCCTCCACACAGCTGTTAATTTTTTCCTTTTGAACTGCTTTTGCTAATTTACAAAACAAGAATAGCCCATTTCCCCATGCATGCATAAATCACTCATTCAACATATCTCCTGGAGGGGGAAAAAAGCCCACACAGATTTTAAGCACAAGAATTGACTGGGACTGCAGAACAGCTGCACTTACCTGATAAAATTGTGATGATTCTTTCCGAGCGATTATGACTTATCAGGTCAGTGACCAACAAACTATAAAATAGATTCTAACAGCCCCCAAAGGGTTAGTACAGACTCTGGAGTAAATAATATATGTATGAGGGATAGAAGGAAAGAGAGAGAGAGAGCCAGAGACAGAGGTGGGGGGAGGGGGTACAGGTGAAGGGACCATCTAGTTCTCTGGATGGAGGACCAGGAGTCAAGCTTCTTGAATCCTAATCCTAGTTTTGACAATGATTCCCAGTGTAGTATAATAGATAAAAGTGCTGGACCTGGAATCAGGAAGACCTGAGTTTAAAACCTACTTAGATAGCTGTGTAACCCTGGACAAGATGCTTAACCTCTCTGAATTAGTGACCTCAACTAATGAGGAGAATAACAGACCCAATCTTACAAGGCTGTTGTGGGGATCAAATGAGACATTATATGTAACAGACTACACAAACTCTGTATGTTACTATTATCATTCCCATTGGATGATGGCACTGGGTAAGTTTTTTTTTTAACAGATGCTTGTTTGTCATTGTTTGAGGCAGGTAGGCTGAACAGTGACTAGGAGCACAGGACCTGGAGTCAGGAAGACTTGAGTTCAAATTTGTCCTCAGACACTTACTAGTTGGGCAAGTCATTAGCCTCAGGTCCCTTATTTGTAAAATAGGTATAAAAATAGCATTTGTCACCCACTGTTGTAGAGATAAAATGAGATACTATTTGTAAAGCATTTTGCAAAACTGAAAAGAGCTAAAGAAGTGCTAGCTATTATTATTATTATTAGTAGTAGAAGTAATGGTGGTGTTGACTTTAGGCATGAATAACTGGATTCTAGATTACAGTAAGGATGTTTGTTCTCAGATCTGTTGTGAAGCATGTGCTAATTATTACTTTCCCTCTATTTACCTATGTGTATCTCTACTGCTCCACCAAAATAATTATCAGGATTCAGAAGGTAGAAAATGTTCTTTTGTTTATACTATTGGGTAATACTGCTATAATACACTGAATGTATGAATTTTAGAACTGGGAGGACCTTCGAGGTAATTTTGATTTAACCATTTCATTTTATTGATGAGGAAACGGAAGTCCAGAGCAGTGAAATTACCTGTCCAAAGTCATAATCTAGCTTAACCACAGAGCTGGGATTACAAACTGGTTTTCTAACTCCTAACCCTATGGTTCTTCTCCATTTCTCTACTACCTCTCTTGCTAATTTGTGGAAGGGATAGTGAGGGGGGAGTTGGGAGAAAGAAGAAAGTAAGAGCACTAGTGTTTTAGGATCTTCTCCCCCTTTTAAGACTTGAGCGAATAGGTCTCCTGCTAGCTGTTTAGAGAAAGTACCAATTAGATTCAAAAGGAGCTGAGAAAATCCCTTCATATAACCAAGTATTCCAACTGCAGTGATGGTGTCTTCACCACTACAACTGGGGATGTTTGTTGGGGGTGGGGGTGTTGGAGTGGCATCAGATACAATATTCTACATAAAAGTACAGCCAATAATAGAAGAGAATCATTTTACATACTGGACTGAAGTCAAGTTTTCCTTCATTGTAGCTGTTTCCTGGAGGTCTTTGTAGTGCTGTTGTTGGTAAGGATCATGGAAATCTGCTTAGGTTTAATGGCATGGGGAGAAGTATTTGCTTTTCCATTTCTTGAAACCTTGATTAAAACTTCTGTTCAAGCCTCAGTGTTGGGTGGAATCATTCTCAACCCAGTGGGAACATACCATCACTGTTTAGCAGGGTAGCCATTCTCAGGGTGAAGAATTGTAGCATGAAGGGTCTTAAATCACATTTAAGATAGAATTCCCTAACAGTGTGGATGCTTTGCCGCTAGAAGGCATTATACCAAGTTTGTGGAATCTCTATCTTTAGGGATTTTCAAGAAAAGGGAAGAAATGTGCAGTCCCAGCCTGGGGGCAAGTAAGGGGGTGAATGAAATGGCTTCTGAAGCTCCCCTCTGGTCTCTTGATTCTGTGATTCTCAGTATCATGGCTTAAATGGCAGAATCATTTTTCTAGAGAGGAACTAGAGTTCACAGGCTAAGCACAGTGGGAAGACCAAAAATGAAAAAGCAAAAGAAGGGTAGGAGGGGACACTGAATATAAAAAGTGAGATAAAAAAAAGAGAGATGAATTTGGGACGATTGCCAAGCAACGAACACTATCCCTGACTCAAGACAGTGCTAGTAATTTCATGAGCAACGACTTCATTTCCCTCTAAAATTACACAAGTGGCATTTCTCAGTGCGATTTTATGGCGCTCATATTAGAGTTGTTTTCTCTAAGGGGACCCAGATTAGGGATGGGCTAAGGTGGTTACATGGGACTCCTCTTAGACGTAGGTATAGTTATATTTACGCACCTAACCTGGACCCTGCTGTGTTCTTTAACGATTATAATGATGTCAAGTGACTTCCTCTTCTCTTTTCAAATGAGCCAGGGAAAAGAAGGACCACAACCGATACCACCCCCCACTCCTTGCCTGGCTTTCTCCCACAGAGAGATCAAGGAGCAGGTCTGGCTGCCAGCAAAGGGAGGCAAAAGAGCAGAGTTCAGATAAACTTTTGATAAAGTGCCCTGGCAAACCCATCATCAGAAGGTAGGAAAGGTCATGCAGTGAAAAAATAATAAGAAAATATAACTGCTTTCTTATGAGGAAAATATTATGAGTTCTTCCCCCTTTTCAGCTTTTATGGAAGGAGATTCTGCCAGTTCCTCCAGAAAAAAAGAAGAAAAAGTAGTTTTAAAATGAGATTATGCACCTTCAGGGTGCCATTAGGAAGTTTTACTGTACTGAGATGACATGAAAGCTCTGGAATTAATATCCCTGAGATGCTTCAAACCTGCAATAGCAATTATTGTACTACGTGTCCCTGGATAAATAATAGGGCCATTCAACTAATTAGCTTCAATGATTTCAGCTCCCTGTAAATTCTCTCTCACTCGGCTATAAAAATAACACTAGGAAAACTTTTGGTAACAGAAACTTCTTTCAGGAAATGTTTTCTTTTCTTTTCTCTTCTCCCACACTCCCCCTCCCCCCCTTCCAGTTCATGATGTGACAACATATAAAGTAACTTACCCTCCCAGGATGAAGGGCTGGAATGGAAATACAAGATCTGCACATTGTTAATTGCCATTTACCGGTACTGAACATACTGACTGCAACCACTAACTCACGCCTGCAGCCTAATACATGAATGCTTTTAGAATTTTAAATCTGTTTCTTGGTACTCTATATCAAACTTGTGCCTAGGCAACAGAGCATGGACTCAAAGCCCATGTGAAACAGGAGACACCCAAAGAGTTGAAGGATAGAAATATGCACCCATTCATGCCCAGATACATATATGCAACCATAGCAATTGGATATAAGACTATGTTATTTATTACTTGTTTCTATTAATAGGTAATCAACATATTATTTTATAGGTTGCTAACAGCAGGCTAGATGTTGAACAAAAGTCATTATGTTAACTTCAATGATTTTTCTTGGAAGAAGTGCAGATTTACTTAAATGTGGTGTTTACGCCCTCTTTGAAGTGACAAGGACTGTGAAAGCATCAATATCGATTACTCCTATGCTTCTGCCATTTAGGAATACCATTAAACAAATTACAGAAACCCAAAGCAAGTAGATTATGAACTTCTCTGTAGCAAGCAAGTACAATTCTAACACCATCCACCATGGACTGACCATCTGAATATGACCTCACGAGGACAGGATTTTATTATCCTTCAAAGCCTAGGTTTTTGTTTTGTTTCTTCCTCCACCTCACAGGAGCCTCCCCCCTCCCCCATTTCCTGCAACCTTTTAGGATTACTCTCAATGGCTGTTTGCAAGAGAATTTCATTTCAAGGAAATTCTTTCCACATTGAAATGAATCAGAAGCTCCTCCCCCCTAGGTTGGATGAGTCCTCCCCTCTCAATAGCTCAGACGTCATCAGCTGGAGAGATGGAGGGGACCAAGAGAGAAAAGAGCAAGAAGCCTCATCTCTGTAGAAATAAAGAGAAGAGTCTAACATCCCTTCTTGGGCTTCTCCTGTTTTTAATTAACAGAATATAATTAAAATTAAAGCCAGACAAAATGACTGGCGTTTAAATCAGAGTTATGCCTCATAGTGGAGAACGCAGCCGTCTATTCACACTCATTAGAGATGGCCTGTACTGCTTTCTGGAGGCTACTCTTTCGCTTCACCATCTACATAGAAGTTCGTTTATCTTAGCCACATGGAAGTGGCCTTCTTTCCTTCCTGTACTAATACATATCATCCACATGTGCAAAGATAAATGCATACATATACATATTCATCTACTTCTTAGGCAGAAATGTGCCTAGGTTCATGGATGCAGTAAGAGGTAAAGCCGTGGTTTTCCCTCTGAGGTGTCTTATGGGCATCAGGTAATTATTACATTCAAAATGATTTTCCTAGGTAAAAAAGGAACCATGTCCATACTGCCCAAGCATACAACATATCTCACAGTCTGTTTAAAAAATTGTAGCTTAAAACTTTCCTAATTTTTATTAGCAGAGTTGTAGTTCAAGAACATATGTTTTTATTTTGATTTTTTAAAGAATCGTTCGAGTATTATTCTCAGATTTTTGTCTCCCCATCACCATAAGAGTTACTTACAAGGTTTGCAACATCAATCCTCATGGTTTTCCCCTCTAAGAGAAATGCAGCATTTGCTCATGAGAAATGCCATTTGCCCACCCTAAGAGAAAATGTCATAACATTTATTTTAGAAACCTATTATATCCCATATTTCTCAATAAAATAAATTGTATAAATGAAATCAAATTGACATCCTACTATTTGCTAAACAGCCACATGGTCTGCTTATAACACTATCTGACTCACAGGCTTTTTCTTTCTTGTTTCATTCTCACCAGGCAAAAGAGCAAAGGCAATGAGGTTTCTTCAATGGTAGGTTTTCCAATCAATAGAAGCATGGTTACAAAACAGCCAGACTTAACATGTTTTCTTACTTACTAGTTATCCTATATTTCCATCACTCTGTCCTTTATTTCCTTCCCTGCCCAAACTAATTCTTCAGCTAACCAGATGTGTGTGTGTGTATATACAAGAAAAGGGTATATTTTTTTGAAAAATGAAAAAAACTTTTTTTCCCCCCAAATTCAACTACATAGGTTAATTTTTTTTAGTTACTTAGAATTTGCATCCTTAGTTTGTAATTACAAACACAATGTATGTTAGTGGACCCCTTGCTAAACAAGCCAGTAAATTTTGTCTCCAACGGTCTTAACTTCTGAAGATTCAGTCTTGACAAATACAAATACTTGGTCAATAAAACAAATGTCCTTGCATAAAAAGAAATATTCTTTCCATAATTCCATAACAATGTTCGCTGTTCCCTTCAGTCAAGTGGCTGTTAGCTTATCTGTGGTAATCATAACATGAGAGAACTGGACTTCTACCTACACCCCAATTCTCTTCCTCCTCAGGCTAGTATGCTATGAAGCCATGTACTCAGATATCCAGAAGAGGGAATGTCTTTGTTTGCTCTTTGGTGCCTTAGAAAAGCTGTACTGATCTGCTCTCCAATGTGTCCATGCAGTCCTTCTTATGTAGAAAGAGGCACTGCCCATGATAGGAGACAGAGCGGTAAAGAGGGTAGAAATGGGATAGAAGGCCCTGAGGACTCCTCTGGCAATAGGAGGTACAGATGGAGGGAGCCAAGTCATAAATAAAAAATATTTCTAGAAATGGTATGCGGACGATGCATTATTAATGACTATGAAATATATCTCAACTTCAAGGGAATGGTGCCCATATCACAAGATGGAACAGTGCCCGTATCACAAGACACTTGATCCCCCCTACTTCCTTGGTTCTCTTGTAAAACAGTTACTATACATGAAGGGTGTCATTCTGGAGTCTGTACTCAGACAAAATAACTATTCAAGCCAAGAGGGCTTTTCTTAGGGCTGTATAAGGACTGCTTGATTAAGTTCAGGGAAAATATATTAAAGAATCGGTGCTTAAAATATACTGTCAGAACTGGCAGAGATCTTCGATCACAGAGCACAGAATGTCACAGGTAGAAAGGACCTTAGAACACAGAGTGCAGAGTATCTGAATTAGAAAGGACCTTAGGATATAGAATGTCGGAACTGGAAGGGCCCTTAAAGGATAGAAAAGAAAATGTCAGGAATGGTATGGGGAAATAAAATATCACACAATGTTGTTGGGGTAATCCTCATTTTCAAGGCTCTGGACAAAGAATAATTAGACTCAGAACCTAGCATCTCATGGATATTTTAGCCTATAAATAGGAACTTTTATTCTAACTTTTCAAAACTACTTTTAAAATTTTATAGAATGGTAAACTGAGGTATGGAAGAGTTATGGCTTGCATTAAGTCATCGTTAAAGAATTTTCAGTTTCCTTTCTATTTTAACTTCTAGCCTGTGCTGTTAAGACTCTCTTAGTCCTCAAATACAGAAACATCTGCTTCTACCCATCTATCTGCACTTGCAAATACATGTATATATATATAATTTATATACATATATAAATATACGTGCACAAGGCAGTATGTGGTCATTTTATTATGAACACAAATCATAAATGTGGAGTTACAGTATTACTAGAAACCATGGCAGCAATGCAGATACGAGTAAAAGGGACCCAACCATCTGATGGATGATCATACACTTTAAGCCTGGCACTTTAAAAGTGTGGCCCATTCAATTTCACAAGGTGCTTGTGCACACACATTGTGCATATATGTAAAACACTTTTATGATAAAATTCCTATAAAAGCAATAAGTTTATTCTCTCTCTCTTCTCCAGTCCTCTCCTCTCTCTTTTTCCTCCCTCCCTGTTTTTCTGTTACACACGTACACAAACAATACGCATAAAATTCCTTGACATGTAATGACGGAAGAGGAACAGTTAGATAGCAGCATATTCCTCTTTTCTTTCTCTCTTTTTTTGCTACCTAAGATGGGAGATTCAATCCTGCTGCCTGAATTTGAGACTCTCTCACACTGCTCATGCCAGCAATCAATTTTTACTGCTGTAGAGGATAATAATGGTAATAACAGTATAAAAAAACCCACTATGACCCATAACTATAACTTATTACAGTCTTTTTTAAATAACTGTGGTGTCTGGAGCTTCTTCATTTTTTGGAGTAGAAAAGGGCTGACAGCTGGAGCCTCTGAGGCAGTCCATAGATCTCCTGAATGCATGAAAGAGGCTGAATTGCTCACAAAGGGAGATTTGCTTGGTTGTAGTCCACGTGGGTGAGGACAAGTGACCCAGCACTAGGAATCTAGCCGGGACAGTCATCTCCTGGCCCTACTATCACGCTGCTTCGAACGCCAACACAAGGTCCTAGTGATGTGACAGGCTGGTGTTATATCATCTTCACACTGGGAAATTCCGGATGTTTGGTCAGTTTAAAGGGCTGCATTTATGCAGTAAATTGTCACTGCTCTCAGCAGGGCTGCTCTGGAGTGGACAGAGCTTTGGAGAGTGAAATTTCAGAGGTCTGTGTATACCTGAGTAGGATTGTAAAGCAGGCAACTCCCCCACAAGGTAGAAAGTGAGTGGGTGCCTTCTCCTCTCTCTCCCCACATCCTCTTCACTGCAGAAGTCCTAAGAGGTATAACTTTCCTGGATTCTAGTGCAGTTTTTGTCATCTTTAAGAACTCACCTGACTTCTTGATGACAGGAAGTACCTACTCATGCAAAACCAATGCGATCCAGAATATATCAAAGTGGGACTGTCCTGCAGTTGGTTTATTTTCTGATCTGGAAAGCCCCTTCTCTAAGCATGACAAAGGACTTTTAAAACTCCATTTTGGAATTTCCTTCACACACACACATACATACATACACACACACACAATCACTGATCCTGTAGTTAAAAACTCAAATGCCTTGTAATTTCCCTGGATGACATTAAAAAATAAAATCCTCAAAATGAATGGAATCAGATTTCACCTAGACCTTGTTTAAAAACACAAGCATAGTACCACTTGTGCACTGCCCATAGAACACACAGCCGTGATTTCTCCCCTCTTAGACAACTATTTGACAGATACTGAACATAAACAACCATAAAAGTTACAGCTGCTTTTAAAATGTCACTTAGGGACAAATTGTATAGATGGGAAATTAGATAACACTGAATGATTTCAGGAAAGAAATAACAGTATACTTTGAGATTCTAGATCGGCACTCATTTAAGGAATAAACAAATTTCTCATCTGCACAAGTAGGTTCACACACAGATATTCATAATGCCAACATAATGCAGTTCACTTTATCTAAAAGTCTAAACATAATACTTTGCAAAATATTCTTAAAAACTGGGTTTATATAGTCGTTCAGAGAAGCAAAGTTTAGGATATAATCCAATTTTTATGTAAAATAAGTTAATGTTTAAACTTTTAACTTTTTTTCTCCAAATGGAGGCTCCTGTAGAACATTATTTAAAAAAAAAATTCCAGTTAAATATTCAAAGACTGGATGACATATATTTAAAAGGCTGAATAAAACTTAAAAAAAGCTATACTAAACAAAATGCAGAAGGATGGCAAATCTTTATGCTCCCACCTACTGGGATTTTCAACGAAATGAAATCAAGCTAAAAGTGGTCACTGCTTCGATGATGAGAAGAAAAATAACTCAAGACTCTCATATCTATTATTACATCAGAACTGGTCACTTCGTTGTATATATAATAACACTGGGCATTAAAGAGCCATTTGCACATACCTTAATATTATTTATGAAATTACAAGTACACAAGATGTCTGATAATTCATACCCCCTGTATTAAATAGGCACATACGTTGCTTTTAAAATGTCTGCATTTTACAGTGCTCTTTGTAACAGCTTCCCACAGTGCAATCATGAATCTATTATATAATGCATTTTATAAGAGGTTATTAAGGATTATGACTGCAGCATCATAATCCTAATATAAATATGAATAAAGCATTTAGGCAAGTCTTTCCACTTAGCCTGTTACCTATGTAATTTGCATCAATATACAGGAAAGGATACATAACCATGCTCAGAGTTCCCCCTGAACATTAGTAAAAATCCAGTAACATAGCCTTGCATTCGATGAATATTCTTTTACCAATTTTATGGATCCCCAAATCTTTAAAAACATGAGAAAAAATCCGCCATGTCATCTACAGCCTTTTTAACACTGGTCCCTCCCTGGTTGTAAAAAATAAGCAGTATTTGAGAAGACAGGTGCGTGTAAATTTCTAAACTGCAAGTAGGTGGCAGTGGAGACATTTCTGGAGGAGATTTCTCAGCTGGAAATGTAAAAAGGAAATGGGGGAAAATATCCTTAGAAAACTAGTTACAAACATACTCAAATAAATGAAAGCCTGAAATGTAACTTCTCTCTGTATCAGATCACAGTTGCCAGCAAATGAAATATCTGTCTTCAGAGACCTAGATCCTACCAAGCCTTTAATGAAGAGGTTTGCAATTGGGAGCATGATCTGCAGATATTACATGATTAAAATAAACAGAGCAAAAGGATTTGACAGTTGTTTCCCCACAAACCTGAAAGGAAGAAGCTGAAGGCTAAGGTACTGGGTCTTTTAACAAGGCTCTGGGATTTGCTAAATGAAATCTATACCAGGAAAACTACTAGGATAACATTTTAAAGAACCATTAAGAAAACTCTGTTGCAATGCTAATTCATAGGAGAGGCAAAGAAGTTCATAAGGGCCTGTTTTCAATAATTAATATAAAAATGGCATCCATAAAAAAGTATGTAAAGCAAAAAACCATAAAACAATGGCAGACTTAGTCTAGGGCATATTATCTTGTCAGAGAAAAAGAGACAGAGAAATGGAGAGACAGACAAAGACAGTGTATGTTCCATTCTAGACAAATACTGGAAACATTTTTTTTAAAACACTTAAATTTGTCTTCCAAGGTTAATGACTTGGAAGTTACATGCATCTAATTTTCACATTTACCTGCAAAGACAAGTAGGGTCACTAAGCTGTATTATCAATTCAACCTAATTGAATTGACTCTTGGACATCATATTAGAAGCTAGAGAGTGCCCAAAAACACCACTGATATCTATCTGTCACCATGGAAATAAAGAGACAGGTAAGTGGACTGTCTGAGAAAAAAGGGAGCTGATGTATGTGAGGAGCAAGAAAAGTTGCAGATCAAAGCTTCTCCAACACTACAGTTATCTCAAAAATCAACGTTCCTCCTAGACTTAATTAGTTGAACTCACTAGGCTAACATCAAAGGCAACAGTGAAACACCAGGACCCAAGAAAACCATCTGAAAGCAAAGTCCACACTCTCTTTAAAAATGAGAGTGCAATTTGTTTGGCTGTATTGTCAATGTAGGTTGATGAGGGAAATGCCAGATTCTAAAAACCCAGAGAAGAAAGAACAGATCAAGGAAGGTGGGGGTGGTTTGGATGGGGAGGAGGTTAGGGGAAAGGGTGGAATGAAGCAGAGGAAATCACTAGGAGCTCAGTCCTCCCTGATTAATTTTCTTAAACAACAACAACAAAAAATCCAATATAGATTGCTTCCAAATGCACCTGCCACAGTGAGTGCATGAAGTCAAATGATGTTAACTATTGTGGAACTCTGGGTTCTTTCTGCTGGAGAAGCCTGGAAAATCCGGGGTGAGAAAACATTTCCCCCAAACTCTCTCCCAGATTCACCCTTTCCACATATGTACAGTAGGGGGCGTCAGGGAGCTGTGGCATCCCCTTCTAATGTGGGAGGAAGGGGGCAAAGGACAGGAAACTCCTATCCTTCCTCTCCCCATACCTCCAAGACCACTGAGCCAAGTGAAATGAACAAGTAATGTCAACAGTAGGGGGAATGATGCGGCTGACCATCTATTCTTGCACAGTCCAACAAATCCTGTGGGCTGGGAGTGGAGGCGAAGTTGAATGCATTCTTAAGAAAAACGTGATCGTGGTGTGGTGACCTCTTATGTATGCAGCAGGGTGTGTGTGGCAAGACCAGCTGCAGCTGCTGGAGCAGGGGACTCCTGAAAGGAGTCCAGGATGTAAGGACCACATTGGAAGGAAAAAGGGCACTGGAATCCCCCTGCAGGAAATTTCTGAATTTCTGAAATATGTAGACAAGGGTTGGTGGCTAATACCTGCATATTTGTCATCAGTTGAGATATTACCTAGGACCATTGGATTATAGGTTAAGAGCTGGAAAGGGACTTTAGAGAATATCTAATCCATCCCTCCCCCTTTCATTTTGTAGATAAAGAATTGAGATTTGGAAAAAAGTTAGGGGATTTGCTGAAAGACACAGAGGTAGCAGCAGTAGAACCAATATTTGAACCCAAGTCTTGTCTCCAAATCTAGTATTCTATTTATGGGGGGGGGGGGGCGCAAAACATCAGTGGAAGTATACTTGAAAAAGCTCTCAAACATCTTGAGAGATTAAAAAAAAACCCTCATGTGAATGGAAACCTCTTCTCTCCACCCACCCCACCCCCAAGCCTTAGATAAAGCAAATAGAAATGTTCATTATTCTGCTCCTTCATGAAGCACAGTCTCAGGGTGTGTAAATACAAAGCACATTTTGGCGAGACATAGCTGCTGGGCCACCAAAGATGTATGGGATTTCTAATTGCTAGAAATATTTAATCCATTAAGACATTAAGGCTACAACCATTTAAAAATATCAGGAGTGTGGCTGCCTTGAAGAAGTGACAGATCCTCTAACATTACTGTCAGAGGAGAACCCCGAAGAACCTGCCAGCTGCAAGCCAGTCCCCACATTCAGGTTGAGGGGGGAAAAAAAGCAGATTCAAGGAGAAAGTCTCATTGTCTAAGTTTGGCCAAGAACCAATTGAAAATGGCATCTCTGTCCCCCACCACACTAATATGACTCTGAGTATTCTTACCAGATACACAGAGCAAAGGGAAAGAGCTACTCAGTAAATGATAGATATTAAAACTGAAGGACAGAGATACGACAGACATTTGTAAGCATGACAGAAAACACTCCAGGCGCCCTTCTTCAGAATACAAATAGCATGCAACTTTTGTTAGAATTGGTTTTTCTAGGCTGTGGCTGGTTTTCACTGAATTTAACTCCACCTTGTTGACATTATTTTGATTCAACAATATTCTGTCACTCACATGTATTGGGAAATCATAAAATGCCATTTTAATATGCTTTATAGTAAAGTCTCACACTGTATTTTTGCTTGATAGGTAAAGAGAAGTTCAATTTTTAAAACCAACTGAATATCTTAACCTCATGCACTGAGATTTGCTGTTCACATCCTATGATTCATTTTAAATTCTTCATTCTATACGGAGCAAATCAGACTTTGTGAGAGGATGTTTTATGAGTCAGCACTGAAATAAGAGTGGTAAATCCCTCAATTATGCACTCTTTAGAAGTTGGCCTTTGATTATTCAGATTGGGGATTATCCATGCTTCCTGACCTCCTCCTCTTGGTTGTTTGTAAATTTCATTTGTGTAAGAAGAATTCCCTGGGAAAATGGTCAGAGGGAAGGAGCAGTGGAAATGCAATTCAAGCTTGTCCACTGGAAAACACTGTGAAACAAGGAAAAAAGAAGCTTGAAAGGCACAGCTGAGAGCTGACTGTAAGTATATACAAATTAAGACTACCTTTTCACCTACAGCTTCTTTTCCAGATACATTTAATGAGTTGGCAGATGAATAGCAAGAGAAGATCTAAACTCATATGAAAAAACCAAATTTATACAGAAAAATTTAACTTATTTAAAAAAATGGACTTAGCTTATTATTTAACCTTGGTGGCCAACTCAAGTCTTGTGAACAGCCAGTAGGAGGCATTATTCACAAAAGGGGTGCAGGAGACGCTGAATGGGACAGGAGTTTGAACAATATGTGGTCCAGACTAATGGATTATGGATTTTTCAAAAAATTAAAAATGGAGTTGTCAGCACTTTGAAACCACTTCCATCCTCATCTGTTCTATATGACTGGGGAAACTTGGTATTAGTGTTAAAAGTATTTGCTTGTGCAACATTTCATATTGAGAACAGTGTTTGTTTTTTATAAACAAACTTTTATAGCAGAGGAAACGATCCCTGTCCTTAAATACTTTTCATTTTCCTTTCAATAATACTTCCTTCAAACAAGCTCAAATATTCTAACTCTCCCAACACTTTTGTGGTCCCTGAGATTAGAATTTGACCTATTGTCTATTGAAAGCAGAAATATATTAAAATGTGAACACACTGACTGTTGTGTCCTCCAGTGGAAGCTAACCTGAGCTGATGCTGAATGGTGGACACTGTGTAAACACAGTTGCTAGGGAGAAAACATGTCTGTTCTTGTTTTCCCCCACCCACCCATCCTAAAAAAAACCCTCCTTGGTTTCAGAGGATACAGAAGCAACAAGAAGCAGTGAACTCCAGTCATCAGATCAACAGCTTAGGCATCTTTAGGAACAGGCTGAAATTATTTGGTTTTGACCGCCAGATGACCTCAATTGCTGCCCAGTCTGATGGACAGTCAGACCATTAGTTCTTTTAGCACACATTCTTTTCCTGAAACACAGACACCACTCTGCCTACTTGTGAAGTAAGAGAGAAGGGAGGGGGAAGTAGGAGGGGGTGAAAGAGGAAGAGAGATAGGATGGGGGGGGGGAAGAGTAAGTGAGAAAGAAATGAAGGGACAGAGACATACACTGAGAAACATACACACAGAGCATCTACAGCAGCCCTGACCCTGCCACTGGGCTAGAGGAATTTACTAGAAGGAAAGACAGATGAGACTGCTTTCTTTTTAAAAAATAAAACCCAACTTAAGGATCTAAATGAAGCAAGACCTCGGGGAAACTTTCCTGTTTTGCTGCTATGTTTAGCATACCCATAACAATATGTTAAAAATGAAGCTTTTGTGTTTTTAGAAGTCATTCATTTCCTGGTCTTTAAAACAACAAGAACCCAGTAATAGTGTTATTTTGTCAAATCATACAAATCAGAAATGGAAGAGTCCTATTAGGTCTCATCTTGTGGATCCCTCCAGGGCCCAGCACAGAATTGCTCTCCACAATGCAACCCTCCCCTTTTCTGTCATTAATTTAATGAGTGTGCTTCCCCTCTACATTTTTGTGGCATATGATCTTCAAATACATTTAATTTCTTTCGCACATGTGTAGTTTGATGTGTGTGTACAATGCATAATTCTGGGCCTTATTATTTCATGCAAAATGAAGCAGGAGCAGAGCTCTGTTGTTAACAGTCCAGAACAATCTAGTTATTCACAGGAAAATTAAATGGCATAGAGGTTGTGCCCCAAAGACATTCACTGGGGATACTAAACTTTGAGGGGGGGTGGGAGGAAAGGAAGGGGAGGTAGGGGGATTTAGGGATTTAAACTTTCTCTTCTATAGGTAACTCATTCCATCTATAAATAAAAAAAGGCATCCATATTTACACATAATCAGATCTAACACCCCCATCCCCCACACCACCAAGCCCTTCCTCTCCATTTTCTTGTGGCTGTGTCTGACAGAACGGTGTCTATCCCAAACCTATTCTAATTTCCCTCTTGGGATGAGTGATGAGCTACGCTGCAGTAGATGAGGAAACATCTGTTTGACTTTCCAAAGCTGGCAAGGGGAGCTGAAGACTGAATCACAAATGCCAGTCTCAGAAACAGGTCTCCCACTGGAGTGCTGCTAGAAAACATGACTCTACTGGGGTAAGCCAGCAGCTCTAGTGAGGGATAGTTAAAGGCTCGGCTCTCTCCTGCTATTTGGAATAATACAAACTCTTTACAGGATTTGATTGTTGTGAGATTTAATGGATCCCAGGCTGTCTGCTAAAGGAAAATGACCTGATCGGTTTTAAATTGAAAAGTTAACTCACAATGAAAGCAAAGGAGACTGTATAAAGAACAGTCTTCTTAAAAACAGAGGTCCTTTATTAGTAAGGGGAGGTAAAGCTCTGGTATGTGGTTACTATGTATTCAGAAAAACCACACAAAGCCTTTAATTATTTTTTAAGCTGCTTGCTATATTGACACTGTGGTTGAAATTCAGCAGACTGCAGTTTACAATTTATTTGTTCTAGTTGCCGCAGCCATACAGTAAGTATGGATGGCCCAGGAACACCACTCTGGCAAGAGATGGGTAGAATACACCCAGACGGTAACCTATTCACCTGATTTTTTCTCTAACAACATGGGAGTCCCATCTGTGCAAAGCCTGACTCCTGTGGCATGTAGAAAATGTGGCTGGCCTTGCTCCAAAATCCCTTCTCTATTAAGGTCTTCCCATCTGCATCCACTCACATTTACCCAAGTTTTCAGGGTTTTTTTCTACCCCCCCCTCTTTTAACCCTCTTTTCTCCAGTTTCTGTTTATGAAAGCTGCATGTTTGCAGTATAATTCCTCCCTTGGGATATCTACTCATCTTCCTCCCAATGCTACCCCTACTTCCTCCTCAGCACTTGATTTTGCTGACACCACTGTGGGGTTATTAAGCGGTAAGTGAGCTGATGTTATTTTAGGGACAATCTAAGAAATCAGTCTGTTCCATCACCAGCACACACCAATAGCAGTGGATGTTATAAGCAACAACCATAGGGGACCCTGAAGTCAATGACTGGCTGCTGCAAATATCCTGCAGCATATTTCCAATTCAGCTTTCAAAGGCAGAGAGCATCTGTGTCAGAGAGGAGGAGTTCCTTGGTTATTGAAGGCTATTTTTTTAAGCTTTCAGAATAGACAGATGGCCACTGTCTGCGAGAAACTAATTATACAGTGTACATCAATAAATACAGTACTGAAACTGTTAGTGCCCAAAGTCAGGTCTCTGGTTGGAAAAAAAAAAACAATCTAATGTTTCACCCCACCATTTTGGTACCTTTTTCTGCTATCCTCCTTGTTTAAGATACCAGTGTGAATTTTGGAATTAAAACAAATTCTTTTTTTCTCTTGTATTGTCTAAAATGGAATTCTTAGATGAATTAAGTAGATATGTTCAGATAAGAAGATAAAATATTTGTTACCTGTGTTTGGCTATCTATCTATCTATCTATCTATCTATCTATCTATCTATCTATCTATCTATCTATCTATCTATTTATCCATGTAGATATACATACATATATATACACACATATTTGATATGGATCATACACACATATAGCTATGGTCATGGTTCACAGCAAAGAGTGTTCACAGAATAAGACAGAAGGGGATGATGTTAACAGATAAATTCTAGTTTTGCTCAGGAAGCCTGGGATAAAAAGAGCTCAAGAAATTATTCCCCCCCCTTTTTTTTTAAAGATTTAAAACTGGAAGGAGATCACCTAGTTTTGTTATCCACATTGCTCTCTACCCCAGACTGAACCTGGAGTTCACAGACAGAATTGGCACTAACCTCAAGGCATGCAGTTTCTTTAGGAAAATCTCAACTTTCAAATGATCAGCACTAGGAGAACTTTGCCAAGAGGCAATGAAATTGAGGCATAATGCAGATACGTAGGCAATTAGGTTCTATTCTGGCTTTGGGGGGAAAAAACAATTAGAGATAATCTTGTTCCTGACGCAATATTGCCCTGTTTTTTACTTCAAGTTTCTACAATCAGAAAATAATGTTGCGCATTAGAAAAAGGAGTTAGAGAAGCTCGCCAAAATCAATTTTAATTAAAGACTCACGCCCTCTTTAATGTCCAACATCACCACTTTATCAATGATTTTGGCTCGAAGGTGACACAATGAGCATTTACCCTTGGAATCACCACTTGGTACTAAGAGGCACTCTGTATATAAGCCCTGGAGGTTTGACACTAAAATTATCTCCCTACAGTCATCATTAATAACTTAAAAGATGAACTTTTTCCTCCTTAAACTCCAATTTCTTCTATAAAGGAAGAACAAATAGAATTCTCCCACTAACATATCTGTGAACTATAGTCAGTAGTGTGATATCAAGTTAAAAAAACACCTGCTTGTTTCTTTTCTTCTGTTATTAAAATGAACCATCACTTACCTTCATCCCAGATTCTCTAGCTTATGGTCTTACTGGTTGTATTACTATCCTTGAGGTCATTTGGTTTCTCTGTAGAGTCACTGCAAAGATCACCTGAATTTGAAGTTGGGACCTCGTTACAAATCCTGTTTCTGCTGTTTACTAGCTGTATGGCCTTGGGTAAGTCTCCTCATCTTCCTGAGCCTCAGTTAGTGTCCTCATTTGTAAAATGCAAGGGCTAGACTAGATGACACCTTCCCTTTCAGATTTAAATTCTATGTACTCAACCACAGAAGGGCAGCACAGTGCCCATCAGAGGTGGCAAAGTGGATAGAGTGCTGGGCCTTGAGTTGGGAAGATGTCATTCATACATTAATGGGAATTTAAAAGGAGTTTGCATGAAATGAGCTACATTTTGTAATAAATGAGTTTTTTTTGGGGGGGAAGGAGTGAAAGCCAGAGGACTGCCGCTCCCCCCCCCCCAACTGCCCCTGGGAGGAGGGAGAGGAAGGGGAAATGAACATATATTTACTAAATGCCTAGTATGGGCGAGGCACAGTGCCAAATGCTTTACAAATGTGATCTTATTCCTTACACCATGCCTGTCAGACAGATGCTATTATATTAGTGTTCCCATTTTATAGTGGAGGAAACTGAGACAAACAGAGGTAAAGTGACTTGCTCAGAGTCATACAGCTAGGGTCTGAGCCAGATTTGAACTCAGGACTTCCTGACTCCAGACCCAGCATTTTATCCACTGTACTACCTGTAGCAGCAACTACACTGGCATACCCAGGATGGCTGCTAGTACAGGTTCTTAGATCTGCTTTACTAAGAAAGACAGCTGTTTAAGGGGTCAGCAATCTTTTTTTTTTTCACTTTTTTGGAGGGGGAAGATAGGGCAATAGGGGTTAAGTGACTTGCCCAAGGTCACATGGCTAGTTTTTTGTGTTAAGTGTCTGAGTATGGATTTGAACTCAGGTTCCTCCTGACTCCAGGGCCAGTGCTCTATTCACTGCTCCATCTAACCACCCCCAAGCAATCTTTTAAAATTATATTCACTAGTTCACTGGAAAAGTCAGCACCCTGAACTTCAGAGAAAATACAAACAGAAAATACGAGCAGAAAAATAAATACCAACAGACAGGGCTTCTAACTGACTGAGAAATTAGCACAGATCAACAGATCCAACTGTTTGACCAACGGAATACATAGTTAGTAGAGAGAAGTACCAGTGTCTGGGTTTTTCAAAGCCCAGGGGCTCCTTAATGGCTACCCAGAGTCTCATCTGGTCAAATCACAAGAACACTCTTCCAATGAGTGAGCCCCAAAGGGAAATGCTAACCTCAGAGTATATTTACCCTTTTTAAAGTCAGAGGGCATCACAACCCTCAGTGACCCAGTGCCTAATTAGAAATTAACAAAAGGTGTGCCTCCCCTAAGCAAGCTTCCCTTAATGAGCTCCATGTGAGGCCTATTGATGGGTGGCGGAAGATCTTAAATTCCATTAACATTACACTACCTAGGTAGATTTTTGTATGGTACTTCAAAACCAGACTTAGGGAAGCAGGGCATGAAGCACATGGAAAAAGAGATATGAAGGTGCTTATTTTAAAATTTTGCTAGGTTTTGCCAAGATACAGAAAACAGGAGGAGTCTAGTCTTTTTTCCTTTCCTCTTGTACCATGAAGTCCTCTGCTCCCAGGATACAGAACTGAGGCTAGCACTATACATATTACAGGTTAGTTACAGTATGGGTAAATGGACTTTCCCGGGGTTGGCCAGGGATCTTGACCATCATTTATAACACATTTTTTTTTTTTAAGCAATCGGGGTTAAGTAACTTGCTCAAGGTTACATGGCCAGTTATTTCTGGGTGTGGTGCTGAGTATCTGAGCCTGGATTTGATCCAGGTCATCCCGACACTGGAGTCGGTGCTCTTACTCGCTGAGCCACCTGGCCGCCCCTAAGCAATTGGGGTTAAGTAACTTGCTCAAGGTTACATGGCCAGGTGTTTCTGGGTGAGTGCTAAGTGTCTGAGCCCGGGATTTGATCTCCAGGTCTTCTCAACACTGAAGCCGGTGCTCTTACTCGCTGTGCTACCTGGCCGCCCCTATAACACATTTTCAATAGAAAAATGTTTTATGAATTTTAAACACAACTTCTGGGAACATGAGCTACTTGTAATTCTGAGACTGTCCATCCCGTGCCAAAAATAAAAATTTATTAGCAGCTTTTATTCACTAAGTTTAAGGTTGACACTTAGTAAAATCTGGTGTCCAAAGATGGATAGGTACAGATTCTAAAAAGTCTTCTCTTGACCCTGCTGCCACCTATTATATTCTCTTCTCTCCCCTCTCTTCTCTTTTCTTTCTCTCTCTTTTCTGTTCCTCTCTTCTCTCCTCTCCTCTCTTTCTCCTCTTTTTTCTTTCTCTCTCTTCTCATCTTCTCTCTCCTCTTTCTCCTTCCCTTCACAAACTTCTATAAAGAGCAGTCTACACTTACCACCTCTACTTTCTAAAGATCCATTCTTTCTTCAAATTACAGTAATCTGGTTTGTATCCTCACTACTCTACTGATACAGCTCTTTCCAGGGTCACTAATGATCTCATCTTTAAATTAAATGACCATTTTCTTCTGTCCTCTGACTTCTCCACAGCAGCTGACAGTGTGGATCACTCCTTCTTTTTGATACCCTCTCCTATCTTGCTTTTTATCAAAATGTACTCTGAAGGTTCTCTATGGCTGCTCCACCTCAGTCTCCTTTGCTGATTCTCCATCCTCTTTCCACCCCTTAAGTATGGAGATCTTCCAAGGTTTTGTCCTTAGTCTTCTCTCTCTCTATTCTCTCCCCCACTTATTGTCTTTTGAAAAAAAAATTTTTCTGAACTTAATAAAACAATCATTTCCATAACAAAGTGGAATAGAAAAAAAGAGAATTGCACCTGAAACTGCAGATCTATTATGTACAATGTGCTATTCCTTTTTAATATACAAGAAAGTTGTTATTAAATACACAATATACCAAGTTATCATTCCTTCTCTCCATTCATAAGTAACAGTATACTTGTTTGTAAAATGTGTGTGTGTATGTGGGAGTGTTGAACTAGATCAAGGGCTCTAAGCCCAGGGTCTATGAACTTGTTTTAAAAACAATTTTGAGGGGCAGCCAGGTAGCACAGTGAGTAAGAGCACTGGCTCCAGTGTCGGGATGACCTGGGGATCGAATCTGGGCTCAGATACTTAGCACCACAACCAGAAATAACTGGCCCGTGTAACCTTGAGCAAGTTACTTAACCCTGATTGCTTTAAAAAAAAACCAAAACAAAACAATTTTGATACCTATGTTTCAACATACTTGGTTTCCTTGGTAATCCTATGTATTTTACTTGATGCACTTAAAAACTTTATTCTGAGAAGGGGTCCTTAGGCTTCCCTAGGCTGCCAATGGGATCCACATCACAAAAAACCCTATACTAAATGATCTCTAAGGTCCTCCCCTGATCCTATGAAATAAGGAGGGAGAGCTCTAGGAAGAGGTGGAGATGGCAAGTAGATAGATTCAGGAGTCATTTACACAGATGAAGCCCTGGTAGTGTAAGGGATAGGCTGGAGGCAGAAAAGCAGTTATGAGGCTACTATCATAGCCTAAGTAAGAAGAGGTAGCAAAAGCTCCAATATTTTCCCTTTCCATTCATCCTTCACACCACTGCCCAGTTAATCTTCCTAAGGCACCACTCTGTTTATGCCATCTGTCTACTCACAATCTTTTGGTTTCCCCCCATCTCACCCCTGTTATCACCTACCAAAAAAATCATAAATTCCTGATGCTGACATTCAAGATCTTCTGCAAGTTGGTTCTAGTTTAACTTTCCACTCGTATCTCATAGCACTGTCCTTCATATTCAGTCAAACTGGACTACCCTTTTTATTGCACCCTCTCCCCAGCTCTGCATCTTTATTCATAACCTTCCCAGGGCCCAGAACGCATACCTCCACCTCTGTTTAACTTTCATTCGAGGTCCAACTCAGAAGTCTCCCATGAGTCCACTTTTGCCTTCCCCCACACTTTCTCCCCTAAGTGAAAGGGACTTTTTCTCTGATTTTTCATTACACTTTGCCAGGACCTTGTCTCTCTCCTTTGCACTTATCTTTCTCTCGTTTGTGTCATAGTTATTTGTGTACAACTACTACCCGTGAGATTCTAACTAAGCTCCCTGAAAACAGGGCTTCAAAGAGAACATCTCCTCCTTGCTTCTCTTTGTATATACAAAGAAGACCAATATAACATGTCCATAGTCAGCACCGAACATGTTTCTTGAAATGAATTTGTTTTTTTCTTTTGCTGTTTTATTCCCTGCAACTAGATTCTAAGCAACTCAAAGACGTTTCCTCTTACTTCTTTTGATTGCCCTGGAGAAGTAGAGGTTTTTCTTCTGGACCTGAATTAGAAAGCTTACACATGGTGGTTGGGCAAATAAAGGTCTGTTTATGCCCATCAGGTAATGCAGCTAATGAATAGGACTAAAATGCCAGATAAAAAAAGGACCAAATGCAATTTTGTTTTTCTTTTTCTGGCTCCTAAACTTTCCCAAATCTTTTCCATTGCACGTACATTTTAGCTAACTCTCTACCTCCATTCATTTTGGGATGAGGCAATGTTTATAGGTAAAAAGGAGTGATTCATCTTTATGACTGTCAGTCTCTTGAGTTAAGAAGTAGATAAAAAAAGTCTCTGGGTCACTGGGTGTCTGGGTCACAATGACCTCAGCAGCACCAAAATCTAATCAGAATAAAAACTTCAGGGTATGCAGCAAGGCCTCAGTATGGCGAGGTTGTTCAGGACTGGCTGTAGTTTCCTATGGAAGGAAGGGCATCTCATCATCTGATGTGCTGCATCCACAATTCAGTAATGAAATCTATCCTACTTAGAAGGGAGCTCCACTGCCCCATCCCCAACCAGTCCTGTCATTTTCAGTTCAGTGGAATCTAAAAGGTTTCCTGTAGACTAACACTTGGCACATTTCAAGGAAGCAGTGGGAAACAGAAGTGATGTTTCTCTAATGACATGGCCTCCTAAGTGAAGGGTTTACATTTTTCAGCTTAATTTCTTCACTCAGTTAACATGAAATTTTATTTACTCCTTCCCTCCCTTCTTCCCTAATCCAGTAGATCATAAGCTTTCTTGAGTCAGGGATCATGTGTTTTTTTTCCCTGCATGTCTTTAACATACAACACAGTGTCTTAGCACACACTCTACACTGTGGACCACAGTCCGTTTTTGTCTACCCATTCTAGACAGAGAGATAAAACATTTGTTAAGCTCTAACTATGGGCCGCAGGGATAGAAATACAACAAGAAAGATGATCCTTACCCTCAGGAAGCTTACATTCTCATGGAGGAAGGTAACACATAAAGGTGAGCAGGATGGGAGGAAGGGGAATGGTGCTCATGGCCAGGATATAGGTGGCATGGTATGGGGATTGATAGTTCTTGTCCACATTCTCCCCTAAGTTCAAAGAAGCTTCACCTAGGGATCTGTAGGCCTTCACTGTGTCTTCTTCTTTTCCTAATTCAGGGATACCAATGGACTACCTGCACTTGTCATTGCTCTTTAAATCAGCTCATTAAAAAATAATCACCATACATTTCTTTGACAATATGCTCTGTCCCTCCTTAGGACACAGTGCTGCTGTTGTTATTGAGTCCTTTTCAGTCATGTCCAACCCTTCATGACACCAGTTGTGTTTTTCTGGGCAAAGATACTGGAGTTTTTGTCATTTCCTTCTTCAGATCACCTGACAGATATGAAAACTCAGGCAAATGGGGTTAAGTCATTTGTCCAGGGTCACAAACTGGTAAGTGTCTGAGGCCAGATTTGGACTCAGGAAGATGAGTCTTCCTGACAAAGGCTTGGCACTTTAGCCACTGCACCACCTAGCTGCCCTAGCACATAAAAAGCACTAATTAAATTGAACACTATTTGAAAGTTATGTCAAATTCTAGATCTAATTCACCCTGGGTCAGGTGGATTTTGACCAATGGTATGTCTTTAGTCTTATAAAATACTGGAGGTGAAAGGAGAAGTAAAGGAGAGAAGGGGAAAAAGAAAGGAGTGGAAAGGGGAAAGAAGAAGAAAGAGAAGAGGGAGAAAAAGTGAGCTAAAGGGGAGGGAAGAAGGGAGAGAAGGAGGAAAAGGGAAAGGGAGAGAGAAAGAGAGGCAAGGAGTAAAGTGAGCAGAAAGGAAGGCAGAGAAAAATGGGGAAGGGGAAAATGGAGGAGGGAAAGAGAATGAAAAGGCAAGAAAGAGAGGGAGGTGAAAGGAGAGAAAATGAGGGGGGAAAAGGAGAGAGAAAAGGAAGAGCAAGAAAAAGGAAAGAAAAGTGGGAAAGAAGAAGGGGAGGAAGAGAGGGAGAGACTAGGGATGATGGGAAGGAGGAGAGGAGAGGGACAAGATAAGGGAGAAGGAGAGAGGGAAGAGAAGAGAGAAAGGAAGTGAGGAAAAGGTATGGGGAGGAGAAAAGGGAGAGATGGAGGGAAAGAAAGGGGAAGAGGAGAAGGAAGAGAGAAAGAAGGAAAGAGGGAAGATGAAAAGGGAAAGAGAGGGAAGGAGTGAGAGGGTAAGGGAGAGAGGGATTGAGAGAAAAAGAGGAAAGGATGGGAAGGGGGAGAGAAAGATGGAGGAGGATAAAGAGATGGAAAGAGAAATAAAATACACACACTGGCATGAGCACAAAAGATGAGGTCTCAGTTCTAGTCCCAGATCTTCCCCTAGGGTGCCTCATATCATTTTTCTCAGTTTTCTTATCCACAAAACAAGAAGACTAGATCAGATGAACACAGGATCCAAAATTTAGAGCTGGGAGGGTCTTAGAGACTATTTAGTCAAACTGTCTCATTTTATAGGTGAGTCACCTGAGGCCCATGGTCGGAAACAGGACTTGAACCTAGTTGGTCTGACTCCAAATCCAGCTCCACTCCATGGGGCTGATCTGATCTCTAAGGTCCTTTCCATCCCTGACATTCTATGGTTCTAGGAAGTAGAAGAAGATCACTGCCGTTACTCCTCATAACTGAGATATCATCAAAGCCTCTAGAGGTCTTAAAAAGTCATTCAGCTTTACTTAATACTCAAATGTTTCTTTCTGGAGCCACAGACCTGACTAAGACTGAGGCTGCTCCGTAAATCTCCCCAGTCTCAGTCTCCCTGAGACTGTAAAATTAACATAATTTACACATGTAAAGAAAAGAGGATCTTTTGTGAACTTTGGTTATGCAGCTGCACCTTTCTCTTGAAAAATGGGGAAAATGGCTGGTAATAGTATTTTAAAAAAATATGAGCTTCCCTCCCCCCAGAATTGAGGGAGAACCTGAGTGATCACATAGGTACATGAATTAAGGAGTAAAAATACTTGGGTTCAAGCCCCAGTTCTCCCACTTAGTGAATTTGCTGTTCAGTCGTTTTAGTTGGGTCTGACTCTCTGTGACCCCATTTGGGGCTTTCTTAGCAGAGATACAGGGGTGGTTTGCCATTTCCTTCTCCAGCACTTTTTATAGATGAGGAAAGTGATGCAGACAGGGTTAAGTGAATTGCCCAGGGCCACACAGCTAGTAAGTGTCTAAGGCTAGATCTGAAGGTGAGTCTTCCTGAGTTCAAGTCCAATACTCTATTCACTGAACCACTTACCTACCCCTGGTGCTTGCATCTGTAAAATAAAGTCCCATGCTTTCAGTTCTAAATCTATATGAGCCTACCAGTGGCTAGAAGGCTTCCTGATTTGTCAGGGGTGGGTTAGGGATTAGAAAAACTGATGAATGAGCTATAGGCCAGGTACATCTTAAATGTCTAGTCAGGATACTCTTGGAAGGAGGTTTGAGCCAGGGTAGGTAGGATGAATGAGGGAGGAACTCCATGGTTCTGAAGGATCACAGTGAGATTAAAAAACAAACAACCTAGCATTTATATATCACTTTAAGATTTACAAAGTGTTTTGCATATGTTAATTCATTTGATCCTCACAATAGCTCTGAGAGTTAGGTGTTATTATTATCCTCATATTATCGGTGATGTGACTGAGGCCCAGAGTAAAATGACTTGCCTAAGGTTACACAACTATGAAGTGGAGGAAGTGACTAAGGTGAGATTTGAACTCAAGTCTTCTTGAGACTTGAAGCCCTGTACTCTGACCACTGGACCACTTGGCTGCCTGGGGCTTTTACCTAATTAGTATGGATTACTATAAAATAATAATAATTTGACAGACAACCAGCCTGGAAGAAGTAGATTCTTTTTAAAATGAACTTCTGATTACCTTTGGGGATGTTATGTCAGTAATCTTTTCCTTAGTGATCCAGTCTGTCTGTAGCTCATTTGGAATATGTGGCAAAGGAGATAGGAGGGAAAAAGGGTTTGGGTATTGGAGCCAGGGCACCCAGTGGCAGAAGGAGACAGGTAATTAGGGATTACCTGGCTCAGTGACAAGGAAATTCAGAGACCTGGCACCTTGAGGTAGGAAATACAGACAACTGAGACGGAGATGACAATGAATTTGGATGGGAAAAAAAATGTACATCTCTATTTTCACAAACCTTTAAGTGAAACTTAGCATTTCTTTCAATTATTTAAAAACATGATTCTGAGATGAGGTCTAGTGGTTTCACAAGACTGCCAAAGGGGTCCTGACAGAAAAAAAGGTGAAGAATCAAGCCTAGGCAATGAGGTAGTTTTCTGCTAGGGCGGTTCTAATAATGACCTGGGTCACCAGGAAGTGGAAGCTTCTTGCTGGCTGCTGTCCAGAGCAATTCTTAACAAAGAACACAGACCATGTACACAAAATAGAGAGACCAGCAATGGTGGTGCACATTTATATAAAGGAAATTTAAGTTTGACAAAAAGCGTTTTCTTTAAAACCATCCTGTGAGATAGGTAGCATGGCTACTGCTGTTCCCATTTTACAGATGAGGAAACCAAAGCACTTCCTATCAAATGGCTGAGTTGGAACCTGTCTGACACCAAACTCAGGCCTCTTGACTGCTTCCTAATATAAATACTGAGAACAATTATGTCAACTCTCTTTATGGAGAGTTTAGAATTTTTATGCTATGTCTGCTGAACAATATGGCTAGTAAATGCCTTCCGTCTACAAGTACATACAGGATTTCTCTTATCGTGGTACTTTTTTTTTTTTGTTTTAAATAGTAACTAGTTCTGCCTGTGGAATTGTGTAAATGAGATTTCTAAGTAAAACTCAACACAAAATACTCTCTTGGCTGGACAGTGCTTATTTACAGAACTAAGGATAGAAGAATGTTTTTGGTTAGGCTTATAGTAAATCCCATTTTTTAAACCATTAAGTTTTCCCTGAATCCTCCAGTTAGAAACATCAGAAGGTCATTTAATAAAAATCTCTTCCAGTATCCTTGTAGACAAGAGAAAGGCATGTCAGTTAGAAGACAGAACAGTTAGGCAGATTTGGAACTGGCTAAATAATGAGGTGTCCAGAATAGAAATGAAATGGATCAAGATCAACCAAGAGAGTGAGGTCTGTGGGGGCATGCCATGAGGACTGACTTCTCTCTGACCCTGTGGTTGGTTTGACATCATTATCAAGGAAGCAGAGATGGTGTACCTCACAACTATTACCTCCCAAAGGTAGAATAGCTAACAAGCTAGATGACAGGCTAGATGAGAACAGATCCCCAAAGACGCAGATGGGCTAAAATGATGGTCTGAATAAAATATGATGACATTTATTAGGGACAGATGTAAAGTCTTACTGTTTCAGTTTAAAGACCATACGTAGAATGGGATGGTTGTGTCTAGAAAGCAGTTTGAGTGAAAATGTCCTGAGGTTTTAAAATTGGATTTTAAGCCCAACATGAATCAACAGGTGACAAAGCAGACACACACACACACACACACACACACACAATGAAATTTCTAAGGAAAAATTCAACACAAAACACTGTCTTAGCTGTATAATGCCTGTTCATAGGACTAAGTTTGGGAGAATGTTTCTGGTTAGGCCTATAGTAAATCCTATTTCTTAGGAGAGATAGCATTTATATAACACTTTCAGGTTTGCAAAGTGCTGTGCATATATTATTTCACTTGATCCTCAGAATGATCTCATAAGCTGTTATCATCCCCATTTTACAGATGAGGCAACTGAGGGTAAGAAAGGATAAGTGACTTGTCCAGGGTACCACAGCTAGTAAATGCCTGAAGCAGGGTTGGAACTCAGGTCTTCCTGACACCAAGGCAGTGTTCTTGTTTTTTTTTTTTAACTTTTTTTTTTTGAGAGGGGAAGGTAGGGCAATTGGAGTTAAGTGACTTGCCCAAGGTCACATGATTAGTTTTTTGTGTGTGTATGTTAAGTGTCTGAGGCTGGATTTGAACTCAGGTCCTCCTGACTTCAGGGCTGGTGCTCTATTCACTGCACCACCTAGCTGCCCCCAAAGCCATGTTCTTACTGTACCACCTGGCTGTCTCTACTCTTAGAGAGTACCCTGAAAAAAGAGCTGGTCCTTCCATGCTATACTCAGGCCAGAGAATTTCTAAAGTGTTACATTAATTTCTGGGAGTTATATCTTGGGTGGTTGAGGAGGAAAATTGGCAAACTGAATACTCTCTACAGGAGAGTGACCAGAGGACAGTTAATATAAGGATTAGCTGAAGGAACTGGGGATGTTTAGACATGGGGGAGGGGTGCTATGTGATTTCCATCCCCAAGTATTCAAATATTGGAATATGGAAAAGCCATAAAACTTCTGCTTGGCCAAGCAAGGCAGGACTAGGAGAAAGGGACCAGGCAGAATTGAGTGGTTTGCAATTTCCTTTTCCAGCTCATTTTACAAATGAGGAAACTGAGGCAAACAGAGTTATGTGACTTGTTCAAGATCACACAGCTAGAATGTATCTGAGACCAGATGTGAACTCAGGAAGATAAGTCTTTCCTGACTCCTGGCCCTCTGTCCATTGCACCACCTAGAAGAGATTCTTATGTACAGACCAGTGGCCCCTGTTTTCTATTTGAGTTCCTCCACAACAGTAGTGTCAAACTAAAATAGAAACAAGGACCACTAATCTGGCTGGATCAGTTCATAACTCCACCAACAATGCATTCAAGTGGGACATTCAATGTTAAAGGACTGATTTACACAGATCATGGAGGAAGCAGTGAGAAAGAAATTGTGGGAAAGCTCAATGAATGTTCAATGTGCTGAGATAATATACTATAAGCAAAACTCTCTAGCTCCCCTGATGGTGTAAAAATGGTAATTTTGTGACTTGGTTTGGCTATTCAAAACTGAAAAAGTCAAAAGCCTGAGAAAGGTTAAAGAAAATATTCTCTGAATGAGAAACTTAGTGTTTAATCAGTTTTAATTGTCCTAAGATAAATCATTAGTAGGTCATATTCATGAAAATAATACCTTTTGAGGTGACCTGAGAACTCAAGATAGTGAGGGAACCCATTAAGTGCATTATAAACACTCAAAAAGATAATGCCGCTATTGATTTGTGTCCTATTCCTAAAATACTCTCTGATATGAAAGGTCTAACTTAAAACATTATTGATACTGCAGCACATTTGATTATGGAGAGGCAGCATGTAAAAGAGAGGACTGGATTTTAATCTAAAGGACCTTGGTTCGAATACTGATTTTGCCACCTACCACCCGTGTTGCCTTGGGAAAATTACTTAACCTCTCTGGGTCAGTTTTCTCTTATGTAAAATAAAGGGGGTGGGCCAGATGACCTCTGAGGTCTCCTATGACTCTAAATATATGATTCTACTAGAAAATGTCCTGGAATTGAAGTACCCCAAAGTTGGTTTTGAATGCTACCTCCAACACTTCCTCATTGTGTGGTTACAGGCACATTTCATCCATTAAACAGGAAAACAATACCTGAAGCAGCCATCTCCCAGTATTGATTGTGAGGCTCAAAGGTCAGAATACACATACATATACACAATACATGTATGTATGTATATACACACATATATAATAATATTATAATTATATACATCATATGTTTTATATATATGTACATAATATACATGTATATAAAGTGCTTTGTGAATTTTAAAGCACTATATCAATGTCAAATCTTTTTTTTTTTTAAGCAATTGGGGTTAAGTAACTTGCTCAAGGTTACCCAGCCAGTTATTTCTGGGTGTGGTGCTGAGTGTCTGAGCCTGGGATTCGATCTCCAGGTCGTCCCAACACTGGAACCGGTGCTCTTACTCGCTGAGCCACCTGGCCACCCCTAAGCAATTGGGGTTAAGTAACTTGCTCAAGGTTACACGGCCAGGTGTTTCTGGGTGGGTGCTAAGTGTCTGAGCCCGAATGTCAAATCTTATTGGTATCCTCAACAATAGTAGCTGTAGTAAGTAGTGAGGCAGCTAGGTGACACAGCGTATAGAGTGCCAGGCCTGCAGTCAGGAAGACTCCTCTTCCTGACTTCAAATTTGGCCTCAGACCCTTCCTAGATGTGTGATCCTGGGCAAGTCACTTAACCCTGTTGGCCTCAGTTTCCTCATCTGTAAAATGTGTTGGAGAAGGAAATGGTAAAATATTCCAGTAGCTCTGCCAAGAAAACCTCAAATATGAGTATGAAGAAGTGAACATGACTAAACAAAAAAGTAGTAAGTAGTGGTAAGTAGTATTAATAAAGAAAGCTAGAAACTTTTAGTTGGTTAATTTCATTTTCAAAATTAGAATTACTGATCTTAAGATATCACACATATGATATATATGATGTCACACAAAACTACAAGCACAGTGCCTTGCATGCAGCAGGCATTTAATAAGCATTTGTGGAATGGCTGATTATTCATTCATTTTATCAGTCAAGAATCACTTATATATGCAAATAATGGGGTATAGAAATCCATTTTGCCCTACAAGAAAGTAAGGGGTAATGGGGTAAGGTAAGATAAGATAGGGAGATATAGAGAGGGCAGACTGGGGGAAGGAGTAATCAGTATGCTTGCCATCTTGGGGTGGAGGGTAGGGGAGAAATGGGGAGAAAATTTGGAACTCAAAATCTTGTGGAAATGAATGTTGAAAATAAAAATAAATAAATAAATTCTGAAAAAAAGAATTACTTATTAAATGTTTCCTATATATCAGACATTGTGTCAAGCACTGGGAATACAAAGAAAGGCAGAAAGCAGATCTTAGCATAGTGCTTGCTACAGTAGTTGCTTAATATGTAAATAACTAGGTAACTAAAAGATACAAAGTAGATAGAAGGTAATCTGAGAAATGAAGACATTTAACAGCTCCAGAGAGCACCAAGAAAGAAGGTGGAAGGAAGGGAATAAGCATTTATCTATAATAATAAGCATTATTATACATTATAATAATATACCATAGAATAATAAACTCATTATATGTAATATGCATTTAGTACCTACTATGTGCCAGACACTATGCTAAATACTTTACAAATATTATCTCATTTGATCCTCACAATATCTTTGTGAGGGAGGTACTGTTATCCCATTTTACAGATGAGGAAACTGAGGCAAACAGGTTAAGTAACTTGCCCAGGGTCACCTGGCTAGAATCTGAGAACAAATTTGAACTCAGTTCTTTGTGACTCTAAGCCAGAGCCCTCTATCCAGTGTGGCACCTAGCTACCTTCTTTTAGGACATAGGATTTTAGCAGAGATCTTAAAGGAAGCCAGGGAAACCAGATGTGATGCACCTTAATCAGTTAGCCTGAGATTGTTGGTTTATTACATTCCCAATGAGCAGAAAGGATTCAGGAAAATATTTGAGAACTAGGCAATGTCCTCTACGCTAATGGGACTCTCATAAAGAAATCTGATTCAGCCCAACTACACTGTTAAATGTAGATGAAATACTTGTTTCACAGATTTGTTTCATATATAGCCTTTTCCTCTCCCTTCCCACCCACCCTAATTTAACTGCTAGCCTTAGTATACGGTGTCTATCATGCCATACTGTCTATTATTATCCTGATTTTTTTTTCTCTTAAAAAACCAAACTGACAGCATCATCATGCACCAGGATGCTGTCACCCAGGCATTCTACCTCCTGATGGAGCTCATGTCTACAGGTAAAAGCAGACTGGAGAGCTGAGGCTATGGTCAAGAAGGAAAAGGTTAGTGAGCACTGTGCTGCCGATTAGAAAGGGAAGCTGTTCTTAAAAAGCCTCCTTCCCACTCACTTCTTTGCCTAAACAGATGGCAGTAAAGCCAGAGGGCACTGAGGAAAGATATGGAGCAGAGAAAAATGGAAGTTCCTCAGGGCACTAGCAGGAGTGCAGAGGTCTTATTCAGGTGAGGGAAAATGTGCAATAAAATTCCCTGGTTCAGCTGAACAGGTAATTACAGAGTTAATAAAACAAGGATTCTTGACACAATAGATCCTTGCCGTGCTGTGTGTGTCACAGCTCCTAAGTGACTTTTTAGTTCACTGATCATTGATCCTATAGACAAGTACAGCTTCCAATTGGATCGATGTTGCTGCACTGTGCCAAAAAAAAAAAAAAGAAAGAAAGAAAGAAAGGAAAGGAAAGGAAAAAAGAAAACCCACTGGAAGTTTCACACAAAAAGTTTCCAATTGAGTACACCAAGACCTGTGTCTAAAGGAAGCATCTGGACTATTTATTGGATATCTTTAAACTGCAAAGATGAATTTTCTTTATCTGAAAAATTCCATTTGCCAAGAACTAGATACCATTTGGGTGTCATGAATGTATAAACAAGATAATTTGGGGCCAACAGCATCTAAAGAGGTATGCTTCATCTGAACTGTCTGGTTCCTAGCTTTGTTTCCCTTCCCCTAGTAGGGATATAACCTTTTTCTTTACCTTCTTAGACCAGACAAATTTTCTGCTCCTGATCCATGCTCCCTAGACTCTGTTCCCATCTTCTTCCCTGTAGTCCTAGACCATATCTTGTACCAGGCTTCTCATTCTTCTGTTATACTGCAATCATTTGACTAGATCAAGGGAATATTGGGATGACATATGCCATAATTTCCCCGAGGCACTGGACAAAGTGCCTTATGTTATCCTTGTGGACAAGGAGTGGGCTAGATGACAGAAAAGCCAGGAAGAACTGGTTGAAAGATTAGATCCAAAGAATAGTCACAAATAGCAGTAGGTGGCAAAGAGGATAGAGTGTTGGGCATGGAATCTGGAACACCTGAGTTCTAATCCAGCCTCAGACATTTACTAGCTGTGTGACCCTGGGCAAGTCATTTAACTTTTTGCCTAAGTTCCCTCAAGGGTAAGGGGTGATGATGGTGGAGAGAAGGCTCTTATGAGGTTTGCTGGGAGGATAAAAGGGGATGCTTGTAAAGCGGCACATAGTAGGAGCTTAATACATGATCCCCCCCCCTTTTCTTCTTAATTGATGAAAGAATCAAAAAGTTGCTTGCACAAATTACATTACATTTCTGCCATCCTACCCTAGTTGTTTCTCAGTCATTGCTCCATGCTTGTGACGCTCCAGATGGCTATATGACATTGAGTCCTGTTGGGTGCCAGGGAAAGCAGAGTCTCCACTGTCCCTTACGGTTGAGGGAAGCTGCCACATACCTGTGGCTTCACTTTCTGATGAAGAACCTTTGCTTCTCACTAAAGAAATTGCTTTCTAAGAAACATGGCTCCTTCTTGGAATCGATCCAAAGGAGTGCTTGGGATAATAGTAACAACAACCACCAGCACTTATACAGAGCTTAGCTTACTATATATCAGGTGCTGCGCTTTACAGATATTATCCCATCTGGTTCTCATAACAATTCTGGGAGATGGGTGCTGTCATCATCCCCATTTTACAGGTGAAGAAACTGATGCAAACAGAGGTGAAGTGAGTGACCTACTCCACGTTACATAGCTGGTAAGTCTGGGAAGCTGGATACAAGCTTAGGTCTTCCTGACTCCAGGCCAGGAGCTCTAACCACTATTCCACCCAGCAGTTGCACCTACATTTGTAGAACTGAAGTCTTCCACCAGGCATGGAAGAGGATCTGTACGGTTTAACACTTTTTCAGGAATAGGAATTTCATCTCTGTCAGATACACTGCAGCAGAAATCCCTAGATTCAGAGCCAGAGGCTCTGGGTTCGAATTCTAGCTCTGATACTATCTCTGTGTGATCCTGGGTACTCTCTGTCTCTCTGGGCCTCAGTTCCTCCTCTGTGAAATAAAAGACTTGTAACAAACAATCTTCAAAGCCTATTTCCTGCTCCAAATGTCTCCATGGTCTGAAAAACAACAGTGAAATAACCTTAGCCTCAGCCTCCTCATCTGTGAAAAATTATAAGAGCACACAATTCCTATGGCTGTTATGAAGATCAAATGATATGACACATGCAAAGGGGCTTTGCAAACCTTAAATCGCTCTCTCTATAAATGCTATTAGTATTAGCTATTGTAAATGTAGGGCAGCTAGGGGGAGTCATGGTTCACAGAGTACCTGGCCTGGAGTCAGTCAGGAAGACTCATCTTTTCCTGTTCATGTACTAGCTGTGTGACCCTGGGCAAGTCACTTAACCCTGCTTGCCTCAGTTTCCTCAGCTGTAGAATGAGTTAGAGAAGGAAACAGCAAGCCATTCCTTTGTCAAGAAAACACCAAATGGGGTCACAACGAGTTGGATATGACAGAAACAACTGAAGAGCAGAGGGGCTTTGCAAATCTTAAAGCACTCTATAAATGCTAGCTATTATTAAATACAAACAGGATCCAAGTGCTGGACTTAATAAATTATAGAAAGGTCCCATGGTGATAGGGGATAAGTATGACATATGGATGATTATTCTAAAGATAATTAAAAAAACTAATGTTAACTAACAATGTTAACTTGACACGAAAGCATGTGTGCATCTATCAGTTGGCGTTGTTCTCAGTGAGGGCAGAAGGAGAAATTCTTTGCCTGGGCCTAATTATAGAATCTTTGTGATTTATATTAAAGCAAAACAAGTTGTGAGACCCTAAGCAAGTCACTTTCTCTTTCTTGGCATCACTTTCCTTATCAATAAAATGGAGAGGCTGGACTAAACAGTCTTTGAGATTCCTTTCTGGTTGTGATATTTTGTAGTTCCATGATTCCCAATATACCCATTAGTTGTTAGTAACTGCAAGATACCATCACCTCCCCACTGATAGTTAACAATTTTACTATAGAAGATTTTTTTGGAGGGGCATGACCCTTCTTTTCCACTTAATTTATTTTCTGTTTAATTTGGTGAAACGGGATCGAATATTTTACAACCTCAGGAAGAGTCATTAGCTGGTGAAATGACCAGTGAACACAGAGGTGGAAAAAACAGCGTGTGCAAATCCCTGTTTAGGGACCCAACATGACACCAGCTACAGTTTAAACACAGATGTAGCCATAAAAACTCAGCTCATGTATACATCTTGACCATTTTGAAATGCCATCACTGGACTCCTGCTCTCTATTCACCAATAGGGGATCAAAGAAACCAATATGTTTAGTCATCCTTTTGTCACTGTTAATGGTGAAACATAATCGGTTGGCCATTCCATAAGCATTTATTGCATTTTTCTATGGGAAGCTTAAATAGTAGGCATTACTGGGGACATGCAAAAAATAAAAGCCTGAGCATGATTCTAAGGTAACACTGCCACCAAGGCAAAAGAAGAATAGAGAATAACTATTTATTATACTGAGTAAATGATGAATACAAGAAAAAGCCTGCTGGTCATGATGGTGTATATGAGGAGAAAGAGAAGGAAATGTCCTTGAATAAATTCTTTTAAGATTAAGGGCACAGAATTGTGGTACCTGAAAGTAATGTAATTTCACTCCATTACAATGTCATAATTACTGTAATTATATATGTACTGGAATTACTGTGCTATAAGAAAGGATGACTAGAGACTTCTGGTTAGGCTGATAGTGTGAAAGCTCTCCCACTAGGCACTGCAGATGAGCACAATATTCTCCCTCTCACCACTCCTTCTTACTCTCCCTCCCCTAACCGCTCCCTTCCTCCTCCCATGCCACTCCCATTTGGGAGGGGACTGCTCTCCACTCCTCCCATGAGACCTCCCCTTTTGCTGCAACCCATAAATACCAAAGGCTCTCTCTCTCTCTGCCTGTACTGCAGGCTCCTCTGAACTTGGTATATAAAGAGTTCCCATATATGCATGTCCCTTTATCTTGTAATAAATCAAGTTTACTACTCATGCTTTGTGGAGTCATGACTTGTGGTTATCAGGACCAAACAAGCAAATATCTGAAAAGGACCCCTGGAAAGAAAACCAAAGAGAAACAGAAATAGCTTCTTGAATTCAGTCTTTTACTACACAAAAATGATTACCAGAAGCTGATGGAGGCTGGGAGAGAGGGCACCAAAGAGAATTTATGATAAAAGGGTCTGAAATCAGTGGGCTCCACGGGAAAAGTTTTGGTAGGGAAGCCAGAGCAAACCTCAGGAAATGGGCTCAAAGCATGGAAGTATTGGGAGAGGGGCTAGTCTAGGGAAGCCAGCATGAGGGCTAGCGTTCTATGGGTTTTGAGGGAAGCTCTGCACCAAGGAAGCAAGGATGCAGATAAAGGGGTCTACAGGCACTCTGAACAAGGTACCCAAGAAGTACCGTAAGTCATCACAAGCTCAAGTAATTGGGACTAAAAGTCAGATCTTTGCCCTTGCTTGTCAAAATAGGAGTAGGAAAGAGAGCTAGGTCCCACAGATGTAGGCAGACAAAGCCCACCTACCCATTCCTCAGAGCACTCTGTATTAGAAAGTTCAGGAAAAAAATGAAATATTTCTTAATATAAAAAATAATAACTACCTCCAAAAAGATCCAGTTAAAGCAAGGATGTCAGGGGCAGCTAGGGCATGCAGTGAATAGAGCACTGGCCCTGAAGTCAGGAGGACCTGAATTCAAATCTGACCTCAGACACTTAACACTTACTAGCTGTATGACCTTGAGCAAGTCACTTATCCCCAACTGCCCCTCCAAAAAGAAAATAAAAGCAATGACATCTATCTTACCATTAGCTATAACAATAAGACAGAAAAAAAAAACAACAAATTGATGGAATAAGCACAGGCAAAGAAGAAACAAAATTAACCCTTTTGTAGATGGTTTACTTAAGAGAACCATATAGTTTCAATGAAAATTAATTTAAACAATTAACTTCAATAAAGTAGCAGAATATAAAATATACCCACAAAATAATTAGCTTTCCTGTATATTACCAACAAAATATAGTAGGAAAAGATAGAAATTATTTTCAAAATAACTACAAAATATATAAATTATCTGGGTCTATCTACCAAGTTGCATAGGAATTACATGAACACAACTATTGAACATTTTTTACACAAGACAGATTTAAAGATATTAATTGTTCAGGTTGGGCAGGACGGATATAATAAAAATAACAATATTGCCTAAATTTATTCATAGCTGATGCTTAAGTCAATCAAACTCCTAAAGTGTTACTTTACAGAACTACAAAACAAAACAAAATTCTTATGAAGAAACAAAACATCAAGATTTTTAGCTTCCATCTGCTCCAATCTAATTTTGAAGGAATTATTTTCTTCAGTGAGTTTTTGAAATTCCTTTTCCATCTGGGCAATTTCGCTTTTTAAGGCATTCTTTTCCTCGTGGGCTTTTTGGGCCTCTTTTGCCATTTGAGTTAGTCTATTTTTTTTGGAGGGGAGAGGGCAGGGCAATTGGGGTTAAGTGACTTGCCCAAGGTCACACAGCTAGTAAGTGTTAAGTGTCTGAGGTCACATTTGAACTCAGGTCCTCCTGATTCCAGGGCCAGTGCTCTATTCACTGTGCCACCTAGCCACCCCACTTAGTCTATTTTTTAAGGTATTATTTTCTTCTGTAATGTTTGGGTATCCTTTAGCAGGCTGTTGACTTGCTTTTCATGATTTTCTTGCATCATTCTCATTTCTCTTCCCAATTTTTTCTCCACTTACCTTACTTGATTTTCAAAATCCTTCTTGAGCTCCTCCATGGCCTGTAACCAATTAATATTTTTCTTGGAAGCTTTTGATGCAGGAGTTTTGACTTGTTGATTTCTTCTGGTTTTATGTTTTGATCCTTTAAAGGATTCTATGGTCTGATTGTGCTTCCTCTGCTTGCTCATCTTGCCAGCCAATTATTTGACTTTTGAGTTCTTTGCCACGGTAGAACTTTGCTTCCAGAGTGGAGAGAGCTGTGGCCCAAATTGCTGGGGTTTTCACAGTTGTCAGAACTATGAGGAAGGTACCCTTTCTACAGCCAGCACAAGCTCTGGCACACTCACCCCAGGACCACCACCCAAGACTGTGACCCAGATCCAAGCAGGTCAAAGCATGAGTGATTACCCTCTGAATGGTTGCTTGTTCCCCCTGTGATCTGCAGGCTGGGAGCTCCAGAGGCAGCCACACAGCAGCAGTTGCAGCCGCCATGCCTCCACTACCTCTCACCCCGGGGGCAGGGGCCGACCACACTCTTCTGTCACCCAGAGAGTTCCAACAGAGTTCCCTACTGACCTTTTACTTTCTCTTTGTTGTTTATGGGTTGAGAAGTCTGGAAACTGCCATAGCTACTGGTGATTCACTCTCATGAAGTCTGCTCCAGCTGGTCTGTGCCACTAGCTGGGGCTGTCCCGGGTCTGGGCCCACACGGCTCACATGGGATTGCTCAGCCCAGTGTGACAGACCCTTCCTGTCAGCCTGCCAGGCTGCCTTCAGTGGGAGATTTGTTTCTCTTTGTCACTTTGTGGGTTCTGTAGCTCTAAAATTCATTTAGAGTCATAGTTTACAGATATTGGAGGTAGTTGGAATGGGAGCTCAAGCAAGTTCCTGCTTTTATTTTGTCATCTTGGTTCCACCCCCCTCCCCCAACATCAAGATTCTTAAGGGAAATATTTTTAAGTGGGAAGGAAGGGGGTCTAGCAGTATCAAATCTCAAAGTATACTATTAAAAAATCATCAAAACTGTTTGATATTGTCAAAAAAATAGAAAAATTGAACCATGGAATAGCTTAGGTATATAAGACCCAGAAGCAACCAAACATAATAGCATAGTGTTTGATAAACCCAAGGACTTTGGCTACTGGGGTAAGGCTCACTATTCAACAAAAACTGGAGAGAAAACTGGAAAGTAGTCTGGCAGAAATTAGATTTAGATCAGCCTTTCATACCATATACCACAATATGCGCCAAATGAATACAAGGCCTAGATATTAAAGGTTATAGCAAGAATAATTGGTTGCTATATCTCATCCTTTATTTCCCCATCTGTCTCTCAGTTACATTCCTTTATCACCAATAACTCATCTACCACCTTCATTGAGACCTGAACTGCCTCCTATCTGGACTACTGCAGTAGCCTTCTAATGGGTCTCCCTCTCTCATATCTCTCCTCACTCTGATCCATCCTCCATTTGGCTGTGAGATGGAAAGTTTTTTTTTTTTTACAACCTGACTTCTCCCTGTCTTTCCACTTTTCTTACATTACTCCTCTCCATGTACTCTATGGTCCAGGCACACTGGCCTACTGGCTATTCTTCTCACACACACACAATACTGGCAATTCTTCCTGCCTGGAAGGCTTTCTCTCCTCTCTTCCACATCTTAAAATATTTGTCTTTCTTTGAGACTCAGTTCCAGCACCACCTTCTACAGGAGGTCTTTCCCTCAGCTTCTAGTATCTATGTTACTTCTACTCTGTATGTAACTATATATATAATATATATACACACATATATATATAGGTTCCCCATTATGATGTAAGCTCTTGAGGGAAGGGTCTGTTTTTTGCTTTTTCTGAGTTTCTCAACTGCACAGATTTAGAACTAGAAAGGACCTTGGGGGTCATCTACTCCAACTCCTTTATTTTACAGATGAGGAAACTGAGGTCCAGAGAGGGAAATTGACTAACCTAAGGTCATATGGGTAAGAGGTAGGATTTGAACCCAAGTCCTCTGACTATAAATTAGTGCCATACCATGCTGTATCCCTAAGCTTGGAAGATAGTTCTTAATAAATGTTTGCTTACTGATTTATTTCTCTTCACCCCCCCCCCCGAGTTATACATTTTAAAATAAGCAGCAAAAAAAAGAAAATCTCTCCCAAAGTGAACTCCTTTAAGTACTGGGTATTCCAAAAGTCTTAATGCTGTGTTAAGGTTGTAAAGTTTAAAACTGCATGAAGATTTTTGCTGTTGTTGTTCAGGTGTTCAGTTACATCTGACACTTCCTGACCCTTCATGACCATGTCATTCCAGGCTCTTTTATCCTCCACTATCTCCTAAAGTCTGTCCAAGTTCATGTTAGTTGTTCCCATATACTATCTATCCATCTCATCCTCTGCTTTCCCCCTTCTCCTTTTGCCTTCACTCTTTCCCAACATCAGGATCTTTTCCAATGAGTTTTATCTTCTCATTATGTGGCCAAAGTATTTAAGCTTCAACTTCAGCATCTGACCTTCCAGTGAATAGCCTGCATTAATTTTTCTAAATATTGACTGATTTGATCTTCTTGCCTCCAAGGGACTCTCAAAAGTCTTCTCCAGCAGCACAGCTCCAAAGCATCGATTCTATGGCTCTCAGTTTTCCTTAGAGTCCAACTCTCACAGCCATACACTGCTACTGGAAAAACCATAGTTCTGACTATAGAGACCTTTATCGGCAAAGTGATGTCTCTGGTTTTTAGTATGCTATCCAGATTTATCACAGTTTTCCTTCTAAGGAGCAAGCATCTAATTTCATGGCTGCAGTTGCCATCTGCAGTGATCTTTAAGCCCCAAAATATAAAATCTGACTGTGCTTCCATTTCTTCTCCCTCTATTTGCCAGGAAGTTATGGGACCAGTAGCCAAGATCTTAGTTTTTTAATGATAAATTTTAAACCAGTGGCTTCTTAATTCTTCACTTTCTGCCATGAGAGTGGTATCGTCTGCATATCTGAGATTGCCGATATCTCTCCCAATAACCTTAATTGCAGGTTTCGATTCATCTAGCCTGGCATTTCACATGATGCACTCTCTATATAAGTTAAATTAGTAAGGTGACAACATACAGCCTTGTTATACTCCTTTTACAAACTTAAAACCCATGTTCAGTTCTAACTGTTGCTTCTTGTCCTGAATATAGGTTCCTCAGGGGACAAGTAAGATGATCTGGTACCTCCATCTGTGTGAGGATCTGCCCCATTTTGTTGTGATCCACACAGTCAACAATTTTAGTGTAGTCAATGAAGAAGTAGATGTTTTTCTGGGAACTGCTTTACTTTCTTCATAATCCAGCAAATACTGGAAATCTGGTCTCTAGTTTCTCTGTCTCTTCGAAAATCAGCCTGGTCTTCTGCTAATTCTCGATTTATATATTGCTGAAGCCTAGTTTGCAGAATCTTTTTTTTTTTTAAAGCAATTGGGGTTAAGTAACTTGCTCAAGGTTACAGGCCAGTTATTTCTGGGTGTGGTGCGAAGTATCTGAGCCCAGATTAGATCCTCAGGTCATCCCAACACTGGGGCTGGTGCTCTTACTTGCTGAACCACCTGGCCACCCCCAGTTTGCAGAATCTTAAGCATAACCTTGCTGGCATGTGAAATGAGCACAACTGTTCAGTAATTTGAACTAATATTTTTGGGACATCTTATATATGAGCCCAAAAGCTGAGCCATCATCTACATTTTTCACAGGGCCTTTGTGCTTTGCTTATAGAGAAATGTGGTCTTTAAGGAACACGGGGATAAGCACAAATCAGATTGGAGGGAAGAAAGGAAACAAGCTTTTATTAAGCACTTATTATGTGTTAGGTACTGCATTACACACGGTGGACATATTGGGCCCATTGTTTCAGGAGGGGTTGCTGTGTGTGGGTGCATCATCTTGAGGAGCTGCCACATTGAAGTAACTCAAGGATTTGTGTATTGGCCTTGCTTGATCTCCATTTGGGAGGACCACATGGTAATTTTCACAGAATCTGAAGGTGGGAAGGGAATGAACACCTCTCACCTCCTGCCCCCCATTCTCCTTGGTCAAAGGTGAACACAATTCTTGCTTGGTTCTGTGCCATGAAATAGCTCCTTGCCAACCCAACAGAGCTCAAGCGCTTATAAGGACACTCAGCAGCGTGTAGGTCCTTGTGAAGTCATGCCAGCTCTAAAGGTTATGATCCTTGCCTTGTGTGTCCAGTGTATTTTATCACCATGTCCACAAAGATCCTCTAAAAAGGCACAATTGCTTGTGTCATGGGAGAACTGTACTCATATGCAGGGTGTTCTGGGCATTTAGGTGGCTCAGGAATCCAGATATTCTGAGACCATTTCAATATCTTCTCACCTGGTGAGGGGGAAGAGAGGGTTTGATGTCCATGCAAACAAGAATTTCTACCTGTCATAGGGACTTGGCAATCTTAAAGGGAACTGGACCCTAGCCAAGTCTGAGAGGACCTGTCTTTCATGGCCTGCCAAAGGATTTGGCATGGGCCTATGAGATAAGATTTTGAAAGCATTTCTGCTTTGTTCACAATTCAACAAAATTCTCCCACAGTGGTCATTAAATTAAGCTCTGATAAGGTCAGGAGGCTGGTCGTTTTCAGCATTTGATGCAGGGCAATGCAACATCCATATCAAAGCTCTCAGTTACCTTAGATTTACAGATGTCAGATTGAAATAGATTCAGGGATAGATTGGCTGGCAAAGCAATTACTTGGAGGGTGCTCTCCCCATAGTAGGCCTGAGGACTCTCCTTGCAGAGACAGATCTCTCTATTACTTTTGGCCCATCCTTCTTTCTTTAAGTCTCTTTGAATCTACACAGTTATTTCTCCAAGCTACTCTTTTGGGATACTTCTCCATGGTCACCTTTTCCTTGAGGAGGGTGCAAAAGAAAGAGCATTTGACTGACAAAATCTTTGGGTTATTCATAGAGTATGTGATAGGAGAACCACAAATCAAGGAGGTGGTGGAAAACTCACACAGGGAAGTTTTTCCTGCTGTGAGGTAGATTACAAGAACACAGGTTCATGGATTTAGAGTTTGAAGGGACCCGAGACTGAGAAGACTTCAGGCTGTAGCTCCCACTGATAAGCCATCTAATCTTGGGCAAATCACTTGGTCCCTCTCTTGGTTTGCCTCATTCCTTATCTCTATCTAAGGGTAGCTGAATAGAGGAAATGCTAAAGTACTTGATAAATTCTCAATCTCAACACAAATGCTTTTGTTCAGTAGTCAGTTGGGGGAATCAATGCAATTCAGTTCAACAAATATTGGTTAAATGATTATAAAACAACATGGAAAAACAAGCTATCACTGAAGGAACATACATTCTATTAGGAGAGGCATTTACACAGAGGGGTAAATACAAGAGAATATGAGGAGGATGAGGGCACTATCAACAGAGGGGAGAAAACAAGCTATTCTCCTGGGAGCAGCACCTGAGCCAAGTCTAAGGGTTCTGAGAAGTAGGGGGGAAGGAGAGAGTGCATTCCAGATATGTCCCATAGCCCACACAAAGGCACACGTAGGGAGGTAGAATACCATGTCCAGGGGAGCAGCAAGTAGACCAGTTTGACAGAACAGAGAGTATATCCAAGAGAGGAATGTGAAGTAATTTAAAAAGGTAAGAGGGAGTCAGACTTTGAAGAGCTTTAAATGCCAATCTGAAGACTTTACATTTAATTCTAGAGGCAACAGGGAAAGGTGAAAAGGCAGTATTTTCTGTGGTCCCACATTGTTTGTTTTGTTTTGTTTTGGAGGGGGGAAGGTAAGGCAATTGGGGTTAAGTGACTTGCCCAAGGTCACACAGCTAGTAAGTATGTCAAGTGTCTGAGGTCAGATTTGAACTCAGGTCCTCCTGACTCCAGGGCTGATGCTCTATTCACTGTACCACCTACTGCCTTATGAGGTCCCATTTTGGCCTACAGTTTAGTGCTAAACAAATGCAGCATTTTCATCATATAGCTTCTCCCTTCATTAGACATAATAAAAGACACTAAAAATAATTTAATCTTATGGTTAGGACAGGAGACAGGACTCCTGAACAATTTCTCCTTAGTCTATGTGCCTATGATTCTTTCAGTGTTACAATAACAAGAACAATTTATAATAGATATACAGATGTATATATAGGTATATATCTATATATACAATTTATAATAGATGATGTATACATATGTGTATATATACAAATATATGTATGTATATACATGTATGTATGTATATACACATTCAAACCAACAGTGTCCTCTTATAAGAAGCTTACCCTGGTACTCGCAGTTTCTTGTCCTCTTCCCTTGAAAATTACTTTATATATACACTTTGTATTTCATTTTCTAAATATATGCTATGCCTCCTCCAACAGAATGTAATCTAGCAACCAATCAATCAATAATCAATTAATCAATAAGTATTTATTAAGTGCCTACATTTGGGGCAGTTAGGCAGTGCAGTGCATAGAGTGTTGGGCCTGAAGTCAATAAGACTCATCTTCTAGGGTTCAAAACTGACCTCAGACACTTATTAACTATGTGACCCTGGGTAAGTCACTCAACCCTGTTTGCCTCAGTTTCCTCATTTGTAAAATGAGCTGAAGAAGAAAATGACAAACCGCTCCAGTAGCTTTGCCAAGAAAACTCAAGATGGAGTCATGAAGAGTCGGACAGACTGAAACAACCGAACAACAAAAAAAGTGCCTGTTACGTGCCATGTCTTATGCTTGGAGCTGGGAATACAAGTACAAAGAATAAAACAATCTCTACTCACATGGAACTTACATGCCAATGGGGGGACGACAAGTGTATATATAAACACACACATCATAAACATAAAGCAAATGAATACAAATATATACAAAGGTGCTGTCCTAAGTACTGGAAAGTAAACTCTTTGAGTCCAAGTCCTCTTTAGTTTTTTCTTTGTTATCTCCAACACTTAGCACAATGCCTGACCCATAGCAAGCGCTTAATAAATGCTCATTGAATTGATACACAAATACTAAAAAGGTTCTATTATCTAATTACTGAAGATGTTCCCTAAAAGAATGCAAAGCACAATCCATTCATGCCTGCCCAATCTGGGTGACTCCTGTCCATCTCCTTCCATAAATCTCCATAAGGAAGTGCTGAGCACCTTCCTCTTTTTTTCCTGATATCATGAAGATACCAGTGGAATGGTCTGATTGTCCATTGGTAAGGCTGACTATATGCTGTAGAATTTTAGGAAATTTTGAATGAGGGTTTGTAGACACTGCAGAAGAGGGAAGCTGGTCTAAGAAGAGAGGAACAACATAAAAAAAGAGTATGTAGCAGGTCACTAAACCAATTTTCAAGTTCTTTGATGAAAGAAATTGTGCAAGCATAAAATATTATTGGAAATTATGTTTCCACTTTTATAATTATACCTGTATCAGGCACTCCCACACAATTTCTTAATGTTATTTCTCAGACTTAAACTGCAGTGTTTCCTTTATATGGTAATGCTCCATAAAAAAAACCCTGTAAAAGAAATCATTACTAATCATGTATTTACAATAGGAATGGAAGAAAAAACAGCTCCCCTAAATATTCATATTTATATGGCCACATTAGCTACTCTGAAATTGTTATTGGCAAAAGCGATTCCTCTATTCAAGGCAGGTAAAATATTTATAAACATGTTTCAAATTGCTGCCATCCAGAGACTTCATAAACATCTTTTTTCTTAAATGAATCTTCCTCTAAAACTTCAGGAATATATTAATAGACATTAAGTTGTACTTGGTATATTTCAGGTCATTTACCTCCTCAACACTAGCTCAGAATGCTGATCAAAAGCACTGGTTTTATCCCTAAACCATAGGGAAGAAAGCACTTTGCAAACCTTAAAGCATGATATAAATGTCAGCTATTATTATTAATTGTTATTATTTATTATTCTCCCTAAACCATCTCCATGCTCTACTAAATTTATGAAAAAAAGTCCTCTGTGGTGCCACTACCATTATAGCATCTACATTATTGTTCACAAGTCATCTATGGGTTCTCCAAATACTTAAACTAGGAAAATGGAAATCAAGTTTATATGACACAAAGTCAAACAGATTCATAGCAATTATGGGAGGAGGGTGCTTAATCCAACCCAGATAATTTAGGCTATTAAGGAATATTCTCTTACTTTGTGCCCTGCCCGTCCCCACCACAAACCCCCGTCAGTGACAGGGGTTTTTTGGTTGTTGTTATTGTTGCTGGAATCAGCTTAACATTTGGTCAATATTGGATATTAGCAATCTATTTATACTGAACAAAGGGAGGGTCTTGGAGTAAGGAAGTCTATGGTTCAAGTCCTTCTGAACTATGTGATTACAGGCAAGTCACTTAGGTTTTGATCCTCTCTCCCTCACCCCCATCCTCAAATTCACTAAGACTGTAATACAGATGAGTTGTCCATGTGTATTCAGCGGAGGGATTTCCATACCAGGAATTTCCCACATGGATGAAATCAAAGATGATCAAATAAGAATACAAAAAGACCTCACAATTTTATAGCTCTTTAAGGTTTGTAGAGGGCCAGAAAGAACAACAGCTTTGGAGTTTGAAAAATATTCAACCTACTACTTATGGAAGCTTGACCAAATCATTTACCTTCCCTGTGACTCAGTTTCCTCAAGTGTAAAATGGGGCTACATGCCATATCTACTTCACAGAATTCTCCTAAGAATCAAAGGTGCCCACATCACCAAGTACATTAAGGCACTTTGCAGAAAGTAACCTCCTACATAAATGTGCAAGGTTAGTAGAAGTAGCTGTAATTATTTCCTCAAAAAGACTCTGCAAACCAGTTACTAGTACTGAGAACAGAATTCCAGGTGGGTGCTACATTCCAGTATGATGTTTCCACTAATAGTGATCTTTTTACAATCTATAAGAGCCCCAACAAACCGTTCAGGCCACAACCATAATGAAATGTGGAGGAAATGCATCAAAAAAGTCACACATATTTCTATTCAATTCAAGAAACATTTATCAAGTACATTTGTGCCAGGTATTGTTATATGTTAGTCACCTTGGGTGCCAAGACATTTTTGTCTTTGAGACCTCAAGAGGTAGTGAGTTTCCCCTCCCTGGAGATCTTCAAACAAAAACTGGATGACCACTTACCAAATATGATGGAGAGGGAATACTTTTTCAGGGAAAGGTTGGACTAAACCATCTCTGAGATTACTTTTCAATAAAAATTCTGTAATTCTATGATATATGTTCAGAGTAGAGCATGTGCGTGAGTGTGTGTGCGTGTGTGTGTGTGTGTGTGTGTGTGTGTGTGTGTGAGAGAGAGAGAAAGAGAGACAGAGAGAAAGAGAGAGAGAGAGAGAGAGAGAGAGAGAGAGAGAGAGAGAGAGAGAGAGCAATTGTGTTGAATCCTCCAGTTTGGTGCATGCATGCTAAGGATCAGATTCACTTACATTTCACGAGACTACCAGCTTTCTTTAATGTACTTTAAATAGATTTTTAAAAATTTATTCCAGACCTGTGATTTACATTAGTGTAGTGAACTGACAGTTTGGAAACTTTCTCGCTCAATCAGATTCACAATTCATCTGTAAATTCACTGTATTTTAAGTTGCATGGAGCAGAGGTTGTCAACTACGTGGCCTTTCATACTCCAAGTGGGGCCTGAACCAGATTAAAATGTCACTGGGAAATATTTAACAAAATAAATAAAAATACATTAAAACATAGATAACCTTATGTTAAAAAATAAGTTAATATACTATCTACAAGGATCCTTATGTACTGAATAGTATGCTCATTTCTGTTTGAATTTGATACTATTGTCTTAGGACATTCAGTTAAATGAGTTAAACTCAACTAGCATGTGATTGATTATGTATCAAAGAACTTAAACTCAGGCCTTCCTGTTTTCAACACCAGTTCTCTATACCATGTTGTCTCCCATGACTGCTGACCTTCTAAGTTTTCTTTGAATATAGTTCAAGAATACAGAAATCCATCTCTATGGCCCGTGCTCCTAGGGAAGATCAGGCTGGTGGATCATTCAAGTTTGAGAGTTCTGAGTTTCAGTCAGGCTGAAGTCAATTGGGAGTCTATACTAACAGACCAACACCAATAAGGTGGGGGGCAGGGAGTGCTACCAAGTTGCCTAAATGGTGGGTAAATTGGCCCAGGTCAGAATCAGTGCAAGTCAAAGTTTCTGTGCTGATCAGCAATGGGGGGTGGGGGGCAGGGTGCTGGTCCATGAGTGACCACTGAACTTCTAGTCTAGATGAGACAGGGAGATGAAGTCTCCAAAAATAAAGTTCGAGTTAAGAAAAAAAATGTTCTTCCCCCCCCCAAAAAAAGAGAAAATGTCTGTTGGTGCTTTTATTGTTCTGATTTTTATTATTTTTTTTCAATGCACAGTGGGTTATAAAAGCAAAAGAGTTCATCTTCCTCTTTGGTTTTAACAGCAGCCTGTTAAACTGTTAACCTATCCCTATAAAGACTGTTTATATTTTAAATTTTCTCGCCAAGGAATAACTTCTATCAAAGAGGATGAAAATCGGCTAACACTCTACCAAACGGTGGCTTCCTCTCCCCCTCAGTCTATGCTAGGATGAAACTAAACATTTTCCTATCTGGGGTAGGTTGTGAGGTAGCTGAGCCAAGTTGCTTTGGTGTATCCAGCATTTATTTTGTAAAAACAAGCTATGAGAATGCAGAGAAATGACACAAAGAAATGGCTCCAAGAAAAGGCAAAAATGATATTTGCACACAAAAATACAAGTGTGTGTGTAGCTCATGCCACCCGTAATGGAATGTGGGTAGTGTGGCTTCAGGCTATTGAATGGAGGGAGAAGTAAAAGCGGAATAGCACTATACCAACCAAACTGCCAAAATGACACCTGATAATGTAAAACAGAGGCATCCCTAGGGCACCATGTAAAATTATTATAAAGCGGTGAAATAACAACATAAAGTTAATTTTATTAAAATTAACAATACTTCCCATCAGCACGAGGCAATCTATATTCAAAATTAAAACAGTAGGAATGATAAGCCATTTAAGCAACTTGATTGGCTAAATATTGCTGACTGCCTTTTCCAAGGACTTTTCCCCCCTCCCCCCATTTGGAAGGCAGATACTTAACTGTTTTTAGCAATTCATTCAAAAGCCTGAAATTTAAACCTTTTTCCTTAACAAATTTGATTTATTTTATTCTGTGGTATGATATTGCTAAAAGTGTCTCAGATTATTGATATTATCAGAGGTATATATTTCAAATTGTCAAGTATGATGGATATTTTCATAAATATATGTAATATAATAGCTGATTGTTTGTACAGTATGTCCCCAAAGTCTTAGTGCATGTTAAAACTTTGCTGAGATGTGGGACACCCTGTATAGTATTTTAAGGCTAGAAAAGCACTTTACATACATCCTCCCATTTCACAGATGAGGACACTGAAACCCAAGGAAATTGTGGTTTTCCCAGGGGCACACAGCTTTAAGTGTCTGAGATTGGATATGAAAGCAAGTCTCCTGATTCCCAAGGCCAGTGTTCTATCTACTGTTCTCCAGTGTCTTCCCATACACTGCTCCTCCCTCTACCGCTCCCCCAGACCCTCAGTGTTTGTGATAATCATGGTCTCTGAATCAAAACAAAGGACAGGACTGTTCAAATTTGGAGGTTCCAAAATAAAATTCATAGCAACTATGAGACTTGTCCCTTGGATACATCCAACCACTTCTTTATTATTATTTGTGGCTAATGTTTGCATGTTTTTACAGCTTCCTGAATTTTCAGGAAGTCATTTCCATCTTCTTGTCATCTTCAGGGTTTTGTATTAATACTTCTAAACCCCTTAACCTTTCACATGGTAGGCCCCCTTCCTTCCCAACTCCCCAGCTGAAGGGGGAAGGGGTCGTGTTTTCTGTCCAAACTTAAGAACTTGTCCCAAGCAGGTGGTATATTTCACCTGAGAAGTAGCTGCAGTTTAAGTGATGAATTAAGATATCCCTTGGAGGGCTGAGAGTTTTGTTAAGTACATGAGGCAATTAGTTAAAAAGTTTGATCCTATGATCCTACTTCAGAAACATGAATCTTGAGGATTAAGCATGATATCCCTTATTATGCCATTAGGGGATGGAATATATCTAAATTTATGGGATCCAGGGGTTTTGAGGTCGAGTTACTGTATTTTAGAGACTTAGAGAATCAGGTTCACATGTTTGGACATCTAAATCCACCATCAAGAAAATTCCAACAAAAAGTCAACTTTATGTCCTTGACATTTGGGAAAGGAAAAACATGGATCAGGAGGAACAGTAAGGGAATGGTTTAGGAATGAATCCTAACTAAACATGGCATGTTATTTAGGGCTATTAATAAAGCTGAAGGGGTGGAAAAACCAAGTCACAAAAATATTTTGATGTAATGCTTTAGACTGAAAGAAGTGGAGAAAATACATGTTTACACTAAATCCATTCCAACCCATTATTCTTGAGCCATTGCTCTAACAGCAGATGTGCGATGAGATAATTCTCTGAAAGCTCTCATGTCATCTATGAAATTGGGAGACACAGAAAATAATCTTATAACATAGATTCAAATGTTCTTCCCCTCCCTCCTTTTTCCTTTTCTTTAAGAAAAAGGAACAAGTCAACTTTCTAACAGGATATTTTTAGTAGATTCCAAAGAATTTAATTTCAAACCATTAAAGCAGAAAAAAGAAAAAAGTCTGCAAACACACACATATCCCCTCCCTCCAATGAAATTACAGGGCTAGACCTCATCCATCCATCCATCTATCTATCTATCTATCTATCTATCTATCTATCTATCTATCTATCTATCTATCTATCTATCTATCCATCCATCCATCCATCTACCTATCTATCCATCTATCTGTGTATCTATGTCTGTGTATATATATGGATATATTGTATATGTTTATATCTACACATACACATATAGCCCACATATCAAGATACATACATAATTCAGACCATAGTTCTCTTCTTACCTTTATTTTCTTGGTTATTTTTCCCTACTTCTCTTAGGAAGTAAATATTTCAAAAATCTGAGGGTATGCTATTGACCTGAATAACTGGAGAATCCTGGAGCATAAATTTGTGATCCTTATCTGTCTGCCTTCCTAGGGTTCTTTTGACAGAGCAGTTAACAGAATACAGCGCACTTCACTGAAAAGCTGTGAATTTGTTTCAAAACAATTCCAAAACCTTATTTTTTGCCATTGATGCCTGAAGGAAGGGTATTTTGTCATCTTTCTTTCTAACACACAACATACACACAGAGTACTACTACTACTACACACACACACACACACACATCAGACATTCTATTGCAGTTTTCTTCATACTGGTTTCCTAAGTTTCCTCTGAAGCAATGACAGTCAAGATTTCAGAAAACAACAATAATAACCAAAACCAAAAACAAGGGGGCTAGAAGAAGGCCAGACCAACAAAAGCACCCATCTGAAAAATTTGTGTACTAGCAATTTTAACCATTTTGCAATCAGTATTGTAGATTTCTATAAGATGAGTGAGCAAGATGAAAAACATAAAACCAACCAACCCCCCCCCCAAACCCAAACAAACAACCCCCCCCCACAAAAACAAACCAAAAAAAAAAAAACCCAAACACCTGAAGAATCACCTACAGGCCTTGCGTTGGAAATACTCAGTGGCTGTTTACACCGGGTGCCATCTGGCTCTATAGATATAATAACAATTATTCCATTGAGGTATGCAGCTCTCTAAATCATATTAATACACAATGATTCCACTAGTCTTATAGGAGTTGATGTCTTTGTGTGCTCCCATTTAACCTGGGTAATGCGCTAAAACAAGTCTGCCTCATCATTAAGAATTGATTTTTTATTTATGTGAATGTCACTTACAATCCCATGATATCCCTTTGTAATTCAGCGGAACAGGACTGCATTCCAACGTTAATCTATTTTTATGGCATATCTTTAAAAATTTGCAACATCTTGCTACATTTGGATATTTATACAGAGATTTGTGTTCCCAGAGAAAGCTGTTGTTAGCTTTGGATATCCATTTCATGCAACAATAGGGCAAGTGTCTAATATACTTCATTAGCTATCTTATATCAGATAAGGGCTTATTTCTTTAAATTATTTAACCTTGGTAGAACCTACTGGAATCACATAAATCACACACACACTAATGAAAATCATTACTTAGCCTATTCAAGAAGACAACAGGAATAAAATTAAAACATTTTTAAAAAAACAACTTTTTAAATGGCAGGCTATGAAAATTATTTGGTAAATTCACCACAATCATCCCATCATCCTCATACATAAAGTTCTACTTAGTCTCTAATTTAAGTCATCAACCACAATTCTGATATGCTAGCATTTGTCAAAGGAGTACTGCTGCTCTTTTTGAAAAAAATCTGGTTTTAAAACACATATTTCTGCATATCTCACCTACTACCCTTTAAAAAAATTACCATGAATAGGGAAAAAATTTAAAATCTGATTTAGGAGTTATTAAAAATTTGAAGCAACAGTAAGCAGTAAAAACAAAGAAAAAAATAAATACTTTAATTTCTGGGAACCCACACTAAAAAATAAAAAAAATTGCATTTTCAATTACGTATCTCCAGAAGTATATCACAGGATCGTTAACTCATGGGAGCTTTCTGTCACAATGCCTTTCATATCCATACTAATATCACAGGAAGAGAAACATATAAATTACTGATCCATTTCCAGCCATGGCTTTTTAGAAAGAATTACCCTACATCATTCATAATTACTGTGCCCTAGCAGTTCCCAAAGTTTTTTACATGAATAAGTTAACTTTAGTCAACAGAGTATTACTGCCAACTATAAACCATGTTGAATGATCAGGCCTAATATAAAGTCTTAAATTCAAAGCATGAATTTTTCTAACCAAAAGAAAGTTTTTATCCTAAAATCAAAGTTTACTTCATTTGTGACAAGTGTCTTTCCAACCCTCAAGATGCATATCCTAGATCCAATTGAGATCTTAGAGTTAAAAAAAAAAATAACAAAAACCTATATTTTCCACAAAATTTATATTTGGATAGTAAAACTGAAATTGATACTAATTATAAGAAGATATAAAGTAACATTCTTTGACGTAATTTTTTTTTACAAATTATGTTTCATTACTAAGCAATTTACTTTCTGTATTGTAGTGATTAAAAATAATAAAAGAATTTTTAAAATTCTGTGTATATATATATATATATACACACACAAATATCATAGCTGTCTATATAAACATAATTTAAACTAGATCTCCAAAGACTTTTCTTTCCTCTGCTCTCTTGAACTATGCAAAGTGAAACATTACCAGGAATGAGACATTGGTTAGTTTTCCCCTACAGTATCATGTTCTAAATGTTATTGGAAAAAACGACCCTGCAAAGATGGCAAAAAGGTGACAATTTTCCTAAAAGACAATACATTTTGGGTTAAGGTCCCTCTCACCCCCTGGAACCCTATGTTATATCACATGGGTCTGGTTGGGTTACACACTGCACCTATCGCCCACCGTAGGTATGAGCTCACAGGAACACTTAAGGCCTGGTTTTCAGTTTCCAAGGCTTACAAGTCAGAACTTAACACATCATCATAATTTCTGTGATTTAATTAGCACTGTCTTATGTCTTCCTTTATTTTAAATAATCTTTCCTTTTAGGAACGTAGCCAAATACAAAGTGAACAACGAAGAGTTAGCTCTGACATCTGCTTTAGGCCCCACTGAAATCAGGGCTGTACAGTGGGAGCAGCACTGACAGGGACATTAATGACAGCGGGCCTTGCCAGGCCTTTGCTATAATTTGCTATCTATTTGCTGATTGTCCCTTTAAACAAAAAGCTTCCCACTCAGCATGCAAAGAAGTTGGAAGTGGGGGAGGGATGGGAGGGGGGGGGAGGACGGGCATGTATAAGAGGAGCAGGAGGGAAAAACTGCAGATCAATCATTTATAATTAACAAAAATCCGATTGGTGCTTTAAATAGAGATCAATGTGTTTCAGGCTGACTAGATTGTGAGGATGTATTCACCTTCTCGTAACTCTCCAAGCAAGCTGTCACACCTACAGAATCACCATTTGTTTTCTTAACAAAGCTTCAGGGGGCGCCAGGCTCTCATTGAAATTTCATTAATCTAATGGAGTAAAGTCCTATAGAAAAAAATCAAATTCTCGTTGGACGAGATGCTACCTGGGAAAGATAACCTCTGTTTGAACTCTCAGACTCTGATCGCTCTGCTATTAGTCTGAGGAAACAGACAGCAACAACGCTGATTACAGCCACTGGCCTCCACAATTTTTTTTTCTAACTAGCAATTTCGAGAGCAAGTGCCCTGGTGTCAGCTAAAGAAACACAACTGCGGGTTTTCTCAGATTGAAATGGTTCTGAAATGTCACTGAATAGCTCACAAAGGACAATCTACGGCCACAGAGACATAAGCACATAGGCAGGCAGGAGGAGAGGTCCGATATCCTCCTTTTCCAGGTATGTTTGTTTACATGCTTGCATGCAGTTTGTAAAATCACAATAACCCTATGACAGGGGCTTCCCAGGAATTGAGCCCAGCTTCTTTAAAGGAGCAACGCAATCTTTTCCAAAGGTCATGGACCTGGAGGCAAAGGGAGGGAGCGGTATATGTTGTGCTCAACAATGAGTGTTGTGCAAAAAACCCAAACAAACAAACAAAATCCAGTATGGCAATTTTTGTTTTTCTAGGTGTTGGCCATAAGCTTAACCCAGTGGTGGTTGGTGTTTTGGCTTACGAGTGTGCCAGACTGTCCCAAGTTCAAGGTCTTAGGGTACACTCATACCCCAACATGCAGCAGTACCCCTGATACCAACATGGCAAAGGTATGGAAATACATGTCACTAGCATATACAGTGAAAAGAGTGACTGTGACTAATTCAGAATTTACTGCATGGCACCAAAATAAATGGATAAAAAGTGAAGAATCCAATCAATTGGTCTATACAATTGACTTTTGTTCTGCCTTTTGAATAAGCCAGTTTGGGGCATCATGAAGTTGCAGCTTAAAAAGAGCCAGCTACAACCCAGAAAAGGCTCTGGAGAGACAGAGCCTACAACACAGGCTATACTCCATCACTGTGTTTCTCAAGAAGTTGGGCAAAGAGAAGTTGTTTGGTAAGATGAAATCATGGCCAAGTTCACGGTCCAGTCAACTGCTCCTAAAATTAACCTCCCACCTCTGCATCCAATAGGTAGAATGCATAACCCTCTCTGATGTCCACGTGGAAAGCCAATCTTAACCTTCAAACTAAAAGTAAGTCACAATTTACTGAGAACCCTATAACACATGTGCTTAAAATGAAGTAGAATAAAACAAGATAAAATGAGACAGCTAAACTCTGTAACACTCAGTCAAGGAAAAGGGCAAGGAAGGCAGGGAAGGAAGATTCCATCTTAGTGAATTTCAAGGTTATTATTTTTCCCTTTTACAAGAAATTTGCTATTCTTTTTTTCATCTAGACTAGCTAAAACTAACATGGCTGGGGCACTTCAGGGGCACAAACTAAAAAATTTATTATAAAGCAGGAAATGCCATCTGTGTCCAATGCATCACTACATAAAGTGCTTCACTTCCTGGGATAGTCTTTGCCATATCTTTGGTCACTGATGAGTATTTTTCCACCTGGGATGGTAACCTAGTCTATATTCACCCACAAGGACCTTTTACTTCCTAGCTTATTTTCATATATAACTCCTTTAATTTCCTGTTTGGAATCCACCTGTAGAATTGGACTTCCTGTTCTCCATCAACATCCTGTTTAATGAGTGTCTTCATTTCTTATTCTAAGGAGGAGGAAGACATGTACCTTATACTTAGACAAGCATGTGAGCCTATAAATATATGTACATATGCATGCAAATCTATACACACAGAGGGGGTTAGTTGTACAGAAGTTAAGGCTATTAAATTGATCTTAGGAACAAAATAATATACCTTTTTCCAGGCATTCAACCTTCCATGGAGACAGAGAAAGAAAGATTGTGAGAGGGAGACACACACATTCAGATGAGCCTTCAGGGAATTGTTTGAACTTTTGAACCAGAGATGGAGAGCCAGAGATGGAGAGCCAGAGCCCAGCCTGTTCCCACTTTAATAAACATTTTTTTTTCTTCAATTAATTAAGGTTTGGAAAGAAAAAAAAATCACAGAAGAGAAGTAATTTAGCATGGAGCGCATATTTTACAGATGGATCTTACCTTTGGATGCTTATTAAATCTATGCATGATTGCGCTGGAGAAAATTAATCGCATTGTTTCTCACTATTCAAAAGGGGTTTGCAAACAGCACAGAAATAAAAAGGAAAATGAAGCAAGGGTCATTGTTGTATCTTCAGTTGTTTTTGTTTTTTTTTTCTTCTTCCAAATAACAACCTAAAGAATGAGATGCTTAAAAACAAGTGATACCTACAATAGGAATTGTAGTATGGACAACTTATTTTTTTTTTTAATTCAAGTTAATAAAACGCTACATAAGCTCCAAAAATGCATATATTTGTTTTAAGTTTTCAAATATTCTAGTATAACCAAAACTTCTGACTCAGTGGCCTCTGAACTATTCAATTAAGTGGTGAGTTTTTGTTCAGCCCCTGCTGTGAAGAAAGAGTTACATGAGCAGCTGGGGGTATCCAGGAGGACAAATGCTCTGTCTCTTGGCTGGTTGGTATCCCCTCATCTTTGCAAAGAGTGAGTTTCTTTAGACTTTTGAAATGAAAAATCTGCAAGATTGCTATTAAGATATCCAGGAAGAACAAAAGGTGAATATTTGTGCTTCATCAGCTTTTATAACAGCCTGGCTGCCTTAGACTCAAGTTGCCTTTGCCCCCTCCACAGGCTTGGTAGTGGTAGATGAACTGTAACTTTACCCAGACTGCCCTGAAAATGACCTTCGTCAAACTTGAAAGGGCCACTCTCCTTCTAAGGGGTGAGAGGAGTAGTCATTTATTTTCTAAACTTCCAGGTTCTTTCAAGAACAGATCCTAGCAATACAACTTTACAGACACTGGTCGTGATATGTGACTCACTCTCTGTTGTGGACTGGCTGAAAGCTATCTGACACATTTTGCTGAAGAACCTCCAAAAAGACTTGAACCTATGGCCCCAGGGTATAAAGATCATGGTGTTTTTTTGTTATGTGTGGGTTTTTTTTCCCTTAGAAAACTCAGATGAATATAACTGAAGGTTGTACCAACTCCTTGTTCTGCAAATTTAAAAGTCTACCTCATGACACATTTTAAAATTTTCCCATAAAGGGCAAGTGCTTAAGAATGGAATAAGAATAAAAGAAAGACACCGCTTCTTAAATGGATGGGACTTTGTCTCATATATGACAGTGATTTTTACAAGACGTGGGGAAAGGAAAAACTATGGATAAATTAACATTTATTTACATGCTATTTTTCAAATGGAGATGTCATAGAGATAGCAAGAGGTTTGATCTCATGAAAAGGTAAATATGGCAATCTTTCCTCTTTCAGAACTGGACCAAATACAAGCCAAACTTCAAATCAAAGATATTTGTTCTCTTGTTTTATTTTCTAAGATCCAGACAATATTCTCGTGCTAGGGTGCTGATTAACTGAAACCAGGATTTCACCAGGGCTCATAAACTTAGCTGGTTCAAGTACAAGTTGTTACTAGAATGGCACAATTTAGGGAGAAAAATCCAAATGATGCAGATGAAAATAAGTAAAAAATCAAGTTGATATCTTGAGATAGGATGATTCCATTGGACATCTTTAATTGTGACATAACAATTTTTGATCAATGGCCATTCCTTCCTTCCCTCATTCATTCAACAAGCACTTAATCTGCATCAACTATGTCCCAGTCACCTAGTATAGATGCTAGAGATACAAAGACAAAAAACAGTCTTTAAAGTCAAGGAACTTAACATTCTATTGAGGTTAGAGGGAGCAACATTATATAGATAAAGAAATAAAAAGCACATTCGTGAAGTTATTAACTTGTGACCACTAGGCTCACCACTTTTATATTTGTACTTCCAGCTCCTAGCAGAGTGCCAGGAATTGAACAGGTGTTTAATTACTGTGTGTTGATTGATTGAAGGATAGCCAATGCTGATTGCTGAAATCATTATATTATAGGGGTTCTTAATCTGGGGTCCAGATTTCAAGGTATGCATGAACTTGGATTGGAAAAAAAAATTACATCCTTATTTTCACTAATCTCTGACTGAAATTTAGCATTTTCTTCAATTATTTCAAAACATTATTCTGCAAAGGGATTGCCAAAAGGGTTCGTGACAGAGAAAAGGCTAGGAATTCCTGGACTAGGATCATAGATTTTAGAGATAGAAGTGACCTGAGAGGTCATCTAGTTCAACCCTCTTATTTTACAGATAAAGAATCTGGAGACTAACAAGGTAAATGACTTGTATATTATCTCCACTTGAATCTTGAAACATCTTCGAGAGAGGTACTACAGGTGTCATGTTAGCCCATGGTCATACAGCAAAGTATCAAAGATAGATTTTGATCCTAGGTCTATCCGTTATATAAAAGACCGACAGGAAGAGAAATCAAATTAGTACCCAAAAAAAAACCTTTTACCATAACAAAGGGGATTATACAAAGTATTTAGACAGCCAGTCCAATAAATTTTTGTTATTCCAGGGAAAGTAGGTTTGTTTTCTTTAAAACAGTACCTCATCCAAGTCATATCACCTCATACTGAAAAGTTTAAGCTGCATCCTGAATGATTCAGGGAAGAGACTAGAACCCGTCCTTCTTTAGAGAGATCTGTTTCTGCTACTTGTTACTTCTTAAACTTGGGCAGCCATCCTTAAAAATCTGCTGCCAGTGAGTTACTGCAAGAATCACTTCATATGAAGTCTGTCCCATTATTCTAAATTTTTACAAGTGTTCTTTTCCTTCTAACATTTGTTCTGAAGTCACCCTATTTGTAGTAGGTTATCCTTATTTCCTTTACCATACTGCCTGCTTTGTACCGTAAAGACAATTCTTCTATTTCAACCATGGCAGTTTGCAGTTTACAGTCCCAGGACATTTCTCCAGGTGGAATCTCGGCACCACCATACAAATAAAGTTAAGTATTAACACCTTTTAGATTATGTCCAAGAAACAGTTGAAAATTTCAAGTCATCAAATCTCTGAACAGCATTAGTGATATGTGATATGACTGGGTCAATTTAGGTATTTGAGAAGAGAAACAAAGATTTGGAAATTGAAATAAGTCCAGAAAAGCAGAAGATGATGAAATTCACTATCACAAAGACCTCTGAAAACTCAGAATTAATCTCAGATTTTGACATCCATAAAGGTAAAAAACAAAACAAATCAACATGAATAATTTTAAGATCATAGACCATAGATTAAGATCTGGAAGGGAACCTTAAAAACCAATTAGTTTGACCCCCTTATTTTATAGAGGAGGAACAGAGATAAAGAGTTGGGGGAGGGGAGGGAGAAGCAACTTGTTCAAGGTTGCTCAGGTAGTAACTGCCAGAGTCTAAATTTGAAGTCCTTTGACTCTCTTTCCACTGGCAGTATTCCTCAGTGTTTATTTTCATTTCTTACACATTTTACAATTAGTAAATTTTGTTTTCTGTGAGTAAAGTGCTTACTTTTGAATGGGGAACAAACTTCTAGGAACTTTTTAAGTTGATTTAGCAAATCATCTCTTTCTTTTCCTTAAAGCAGATTTTACTTCCCAGAAAAAAAGCTAGCCCACCTCCAAAGCACGAAGAGTTTAATCACTCTTAGATAAAGTCTAATATTTCCTAATCTCTAGTGCAATTACTGTTTGGCTTAAGTTTAATTAAATTCACCTTCTATGGAGGGTGCAGCATATAGTAATGTAAACTGCTGGACCTCAGCATTTTAAATGAGGGACTGAGAAATCAGGTCTGAGAAATAAGAAAAAAGAGCTGATGGGAAAAGAGCCATTATATCCATCAGTGATATCTCTCTCCCAAAGAATGACTGATTCAGCCTGAGATTCGGCATTGGGAGGACATCAGCAGCAACACTTCATGTGGTGTGTTTATGTTTATAGTTCATAAAACACCTCTGAAGTCTTCTGGATGAGAAATACTATATAAATGTAAACATTATCATTTTGTTGGGGGTGATCACGGATTGTTGACATCTCAACATAAACTGCATTTCAATATTCAAAGGGACATAAACTCTTATATGTGGATTTTCTTTTTCTACTGCCATCTCTTCCCTGAATTGTAACATACTCAATGGGGCATACCCTTGTTGGCTGCTCTCTCACTCTCTTTTCTGAATTTCCTTTTTCTTTCATTTATCGCCATGATGCCTGCTTCCCATCCACTCTCATTTGCCTCTGTTCTTATAAGCTGTAATCTTAAAAAAGAAAACATACACATTGAGACTATCTGATATGGATTTCTATGTTTAACAGAGAAGAGCCACATAACCTTCAGACTTCTTAAAGAGTGTGAATTGTTAGTGATGCTGTATGAGAAACATGGCAGGCCAAGAGACTGCTGTGATCTCAAGGTTCTCAGAAGGTGCCTTAATAAGTGATGAATGCTAAGCCACCATTCCTATATACATACACACACATATATAATATACACACATACACATAAATCTAGGACAACAGAAAGCCTTTATTTGTTCAGAAGTGGAAAATTCACATTAAGAGATTTTGGCTGAAAATTCTCCCTTATAATGAACAAATTGAGGTCACCAGAGACTTAAAATACAAAAGTTGTACAAAAAGAAGTGCTTGTGATTGCCCCTGGAATGGTGGGGTCATGTTTCTCACCCAGATAAAGATGAATGAGGACTACTTAACCCTAGCGAGAAAGTGGATTCCAGAATCTTGTTTTTTTTTCTTACCATTTATCTCTACTCTTTCTCTCATTAAGATAAAGCTTCCCCTATACTCAGATTTCTTTCATCCTCCTCATGGTTGAAGAAATAGCAAGAGGCAGCTAGAGAGGGGAGTGAATAGATGACTGAAGTGGAATAAAAAAAAAAACCTGTGTTCAAATCCAGCCTTAGACACTTAACTAGCTGTTTCCCAGCTGATCCTGGGCAAGTCATATACTTTCTTCAAGCCTCAATTTCCTTACTGAAATACTGGAATAATAATAGCACCTACCTCCCAGAGTTATTGTAGAGATGAAATGAATAAATAATTATAAATCATTTTGTAAGGCTTAAGGTGCTATATAAGTGTGAGTTATCATTATTGTTACAACTATTAGTCATCTCATTTTTGCAACTATCCTTAGACTCTCCAACTTTTTCCCAAATGGTACACTTAGTATCAAGTCATAACATCTCCTTCTGGCCCTGCTGATAAGGCTAATTTTTTTTTCATAGTTTCAGAATAATGAGAGCATCTAACAACAAAATATTTAAAATCAACAACGACATATTTAAAAAGCAGATGGTAAGATGAAGAAAATTTACTAATTGCCCCTAAAAGTTTGGTAAAGATTCTGATATTTATATAATGTACTAATACAACAGGAACTCAGCAAAATATAACCTCCATGAGATTGTGCCACTGTATAAGAGTAGTGCTCTGTGATAAGAGGCAGTCTTATATGTTACTGTTTGTCCATTTTCTAAAAGGACCAATGTCATCATGGGTGTTTGTGTGAATTGGATTTAAGTGAGGCAGAGTTGCCTGAAGTCATCAGCCTCACTCTCTCTTCTTGAGTCATTCAAATCCAATGGCAGGACAAAAGTCAAGATGATGGTGCAGGATGCATTGCATGATTGTGGTGTCTTCCATGTCTGACCATGCTCTAAACACTCCAAGACCTGCTTCAGCTTGCCTTCACAGCAGTTGGAACAAATTGTTCTCATTTGCCCATTCTACTGGGGAAAGCCTTCACATGCTTAGGGTAGGCATCCCTCTAACTCACTGATGGGTAAGAGACCCCTCTGTTATCCTCAACCTGTTTTAGCCTGTCTGCCAAAATGGTTTTACCAGGGTGTGGCTGCTACACATGCTACAGCTTCTTAGAGCCACAGGTGAGAGTTGGGTGGTGGATGGACACCAAAGGTAGATGAGCAGCCCTGAAAAGTGCTTGGCAAGACCTCACACCAGAGGTGCTAGTCCTTCCTGAACACCCCATACACCCCACTCTTATAGGTAGCGAACAGAAGGCTGGGGACTTGGAGTCAGGAAAACCCAAGTTCAAGTTCTGTCCCAGGTACAGGCTCCCTATGTGATCATGGAAATCACTTAGCTTCCTAGTGTCCTCAAGCAACTCTCTAAGAAGACCATATTCATCAGTTAAGTTGCTCATCTCCACAGATGGAAAGAGTTTCCATGACTGGATGTCCCCACCTAGATGTAAACAAAGACCTAGGTAGTCTCACCTCATCTTTCTTCTCTCCTTAAAAAATTACATCACAGTAATGAACTTACAATGTAAAGCAGAGGGTCTAGACACCTCAAGCCAACCTTCAAATGATCAGGGCATAGGATCCAGGGATCCCTGATTTACAGCTGGGAGGAACCTTAGAGATCATAGAATATAATCTTCATTTTACAGATGGGAAAACTGTGTTGAGAGGGCAAGTAACTTGACCAAAGTCACACAGGAAGTAAATGGAACAGTCAGGATTCAAAGGTGGGCCCTCTGATTCCAAAATAGTATTTGCTTCCCCCTCCCCTCCCCCACTGTATCATGTTTCTGCCTGGTGTTTTGATTAGTGAGCCATCTGTCTAGAGATCAAAAGAAAGGTCTATAAGTTGCTGAGACAAGTTGTGCACTGATCCATACCCAAATAATGAGCTGGTAGACAGATCACCCATCTACTCACTTACTGACTCATTGACACGACACCTTTCATAAATAAGCTATATTAAAGGAGTTGGTGGTGGAATACTCATTCCTACCCTAAACGCCGTCACTCGTGCCTTCAACAAATTGTTTAGGTATTGGCAGTGAGATTTAGGGGACATTTTCTTGCTACTTATGTTCCCCTGGGTATTTCAGAGTATTATGGAATATCACTAATCGAGATGGAAATTCTCTTCTCCCTTGCACCTGCTCCAATGTTCAACTACTTGCTCATATACCCTTTTTTAAAGTGAAACTTTGTTAGCTTTGAGATACCCTTTCACTAATTCCTCCCAATCTCCTGTCTTACACACACTTTATTTCAAGTAGGATGTAAATTACAGAGAGGGCAGCCGCACTGGTAAATGACCCTATTGTTTTTATTTTCAAGATTTCCTTAGTGCTGGTTCCACAGAGAAAGCTTAAGGAATCTGCCAGCCTAAAAAACAACAATGAAAAAACTTGCCTGATATTCTGATGCTTTGCATAAAAATTGAGCCATTTAGCTTTTTACCCTTCTGATCTTGGCTGATGCTAAGTTTAAATAACTAATTAATAATTATCAAAAGCAACAAGGCACTGGGGCCAAGACCACATGAATGGTCCTCTATTTGTCTTCATTCTAGCTTGAGTACATTGGGGCTTCCTCTGAGTTTCGCTTTCACCAGGGCTGAGGAGAGTGATCTTTAGCTGGTCTCCTCATATGCACCTTTATGGATCTGTATCTTTCCCTTAGTAGCTCTGATTTATGCCTGTGTGTCCATTTCTTTTATAATGAGATGCAATCACAGTGATTCATTCAAGAACCTGCTACATATTTCATACATGTCATGCTGTGACTACTAGATTTGAATACAATTGTGGTATTTTTCAGTATTTAGAATTATGACTCCTTAAATGAACACAATATGGATGTATATTCAAGATACTGCATAAACTATTTCTTAAGTAAGAGTTCCAGAATATATTTTAAAATAGGACTGAAGCTCTGATTAACACCTCCTGAAAGACATTTTAGATGGAAATAACGCTTTCTGACTTTCTTTTCCAGCCCCTCTTATTGTTTCCATTTTTCTTCTGTCCCTGTCCTAGTCATCATATCATATAATGTTAAAATTAGATGAGAAAAAGATATAGGAGGGTGACCAAAACAAGTCACAGGTATGGAAAAAGAAAAGGTGGAGAATAATGTTTATGACCTTCTATAGATTCAAAATAAAGAAGAAACAATATGGCATAGTGAATACAGTACTGGCCTTGGAAGATTTGGGGTCATATTCCACTTCAGGCCCTTACTAGCTGCATGACCCTGGGCAAGTCACTTAAATCCCCATCTAGGAGTTTCTTCTTTCGTAAAATGAGGGGGTTGGACTAGAAGGCCCTTAAGGTCCCTTCTAGCTCCTCATCTATGATTTAGTAGTAAGTATTAGTAGTTTAGATCAACACATTAAGGACTTGTGATTCCATTTCGGTCACAGTTCACCTCTAACTTAGAAGATGAATTTTCAAGGCCTGGCTGAGGCTTTCAGAAGTTAAGTCAGTTGGGAAGAGTCACATAGCTTTTAAGTGTCAGAAGCAGGATTTGAACTCAGGATTTCATCAGTCTATGTCCAGAACTGCATCTGTTATTCCACATACTCTCTCATCAAAATCTTAGAAAACATAACAGGTATTAGCCAAAAGAAGCCACATTTTAAGCCTATTCACAGACTAAAATTTTCTCCAAAAAATTCCAAAAAGCAGTTATTTTTATTAATTTTATATCTATTATAACAGCTACAGTAAATAAATATTTAAAAAGGATACTGATCTAGCAATGTACTGTGGAACTCACATGATAATGTGGCATTCTAGCAGTCCCATTCTGTGATACTAAAAACCCATTTCTCAGGTAATTGAGGAGAAGGTGATACATTTGGATTTCTTCTTTCTATGATACACATGAACGTTTTTGAATTTTAGAATTCCCCCTCACTGTAGTTCTATCTCCATGGGTTATTTTTGTTGTTGTTTGAACCATCCAGATATTTGTCTGTCTCTCTACTTCACCTGTAAATAGTCTTTTATATTAACATTGAGGTAATTTACCAAACAGCACCCCAGTGTCTTAGGAGAGTTAAGGCGTGGACATTTCACTCCCAGAGAGCATTTCATTCACCCAATCTCACTATAGCATTAGGACAAAGTTATTGCCTGAATGCTTCAGGGCTGTCTTGAAAATACACAAAGGAGGACGACTTTAAAATGACAACTTTCCGTTATGCACATGCAATTTCAGGCCTGCCACACCATTGCTGGTCTAACATTTCCTCACATGGTGACAAATGGTTCCTCAGTTAGAGAGGATAAGTGGACAACTAAAATTAGTTTCTTGATACAATTTTTGTAAGAGGGAAAAAAGCCTAAGTGAAATCTTGGAAATTTGGCTCTAAGAACCACTTTAGAGTTATGAAATATGGTCCTTTGAATTCATCAGTGCCTGACCACAGGACGTTATTAACTGACAAGGGAGATTATTTTCTTGCTATCTATGAAATAAGTTGTCAATGAACAGGCAACCAAAAGACTTACAGCTAAGCAGACATTCAGCAGTCTCCAAATGTTAACATGGCAAGTAGGGACAAATCTCAGGTGGGCTACATGGCCATTAACACACTCACACATCAATATGCTGGTTTTGTCACATGATATCCTTAATACATACTGAGGAAAGAGATGCAAACTCTGAAAATGTTCTGAGTTTTAATCTTAAATGGAAGGAAGGTACTTTAAACTTTTAAAGCCTAGGTGGGGGGGGAATCACTCTGTTATTCATTCTTTTCACTTGTGTCTGACTCTTCATGACTCCATTTGGGGTTTGACTGGCAGAGATATTGGAGTGGTTTGCCTCTACCTTCTCCAGCTCATTTTATAGATGGAGAAACTGAAGCAAAAATGGTTAAGTGACTTGCTTGGGGTCACACAGCTAGTATTATCTGATGGTGGATTTGAATTTTGGTCCTCTTGTCTCTATCCCACTGCACCACTTAGCTGCCCCATTTAAAGGAAGCAAGGATTCAGAAGCTACAGAATTCCAGGTTGGAGGGATTCTATAGAGAGCACCTAATTCCTTTATTTTCTAACTGAGGAAACTGAGACCCAGGGAGGGTGACTTACACAGATTGTCAGTAATGGTACAAACTGCAGAGAGTAGTAGTCTTGACATTTTAGAACTTAGGTCTCCTGAATGCTAGGCCTGGACTAAGGAAGACCTGAGTTCAAATGCAACCTCAGATACACTAGCTCTATGACCCCAGGCAAGTCACGTAACCTCTGTTTCAGTTTCCCCAGCTGTAAAATAGAGATAATGTCAGCACCTATCTCCCAGGGTTGTAGTGAGGATAAAATGAATAATTTTTGTAAAGCACCTAGCATAGTAGGCACTTGATCAATGCTTGTTTCCATTCTTCCTGTCCTTCCTGACTCTAAGGCCAGCATTTTTGCTATTATACAATGTAGATTTTTCTGGATCTATAACCCTTCCATAAGTCCCAATGCCACTAAAGCTGATTACAGCTCACAAACCTCAGGATGCTAGCTACCCTTTAATGCTCACTGCAAAACTCTCATTTAATGCAAGGACCACCTTAGAGATCATTTAGCACAAATTTCTCATTAACATTCATGTGTATGTTCAAATATGTCTCTTCTGGGAAAAGGCAAACTTCCCAATATGGACAAGGAAAGGAGAGGTCTCTGACCTTGTCAGGTTCTTACTAAAGTCCTGAGATCAATTCCAGGCCTGACAAAATAAGAGGGATGTGGAAAACTTGGAGAGGATTCAGAGGAAAGCCATAAAGGACTGGAAAATATGACATATGAGTGAAGTCTAAAGGATCTGGGAACCAGCCTAGAGAAGAGGACAAGAGGTACTCTTCGAATATACAAATGATTATTACATGCAAGATGGTAACCAGCTGTTCTCCATTTATACAGAAAGGAGAAAAGGGGTTTACATTGTACCAGGAGGGATTTAGGCTAGATATAAGGAATAATATCCTGACAAGTAGAGGTTGTTAAACACTGGAAATGGATTATCAAAGGAGGTTTGGACTCTCTTTCTCTGGAGGTCTTTTTTAAAAAATGAAGAGTTCTCATTGATTGGGAATTGTTTGGGTTTAGCACTTTAAAAAAAGGGTTTATGGACAAAATAATTTTTCAAGGCAACTTCCTCTCTAGGTATTTAAAGCAAACCTTCCTGTGAGGTTTTAAAGTCCCTTTGGAGCTAGCTTTCTTTCTTTCTTATTTCTTTCCTTCTTACGGAAGAATTTGTCCTATAAACAGGTTTAACAGTATGTGATTTCTCTTTCAGTGATGAATCTTTTTTTTTATTTGAACATAAACACCAAAATACAACATTTCCATATATACCACAGAACATAAAATAAGCCTTCTATATGAAACTGAATCTCTGTTTCATAACACTTGCTTTTAAGATGTATATAGTAAACTCCACACACTGCTTTCAAAACTGTCCTGCTTGTCTGTGCTTCCTTTTCATCTTTCCTTCTATCCTTTTCATTAAAAAAAAGTTTCAATGGCCTTCTTTTTTGAGCATTTGTCTTGCTAATTCCCCCTTTCTGCCCACCCCCAACTAAATGCTAAGAGGGAAAAAATAATCCTTTTAACAAATAAGCAAGTGAATTTAAATGGTAGACATGTCCAAAAACACACATATCCTTCTGTACCCTGAATCCATCATCCCCCTTGGTCAGAAGGGGGCCCATGTGCTTCATGTAATGTCCTTTGGAGATAGGGCTGGTAATTGCAATTGACTGAGTTTGTAAGCCCTTCAAAGTTCTTTTTTGTTTTTTCCTTTACCATGTTGCTCTCCTTGCTACGATAAATTTTCAAAAAACAAATAATAATTCCCATAATTCCTTAGTACTTTAGACTTCAGAAATATACAACTTCATAGATTATAAGAGCTGTCGAGGGACATTAGAGATTATTTAATTGACCCTTCCCTCATTTTACAGATAGGAAAACTGAAGTCCAGAAGTGACTTGCTCCAAGTCACATGGTAAGTGCAAGACCTGGAATCCACACCCAGGTTCCTCTATTGATCCTAAAACAGCTCTCTTTCATCACACTGATTCTGAGATTGTCACTGTTAATTGTCAGAGAAGGATAATTCTTTCGAGCTACTTTTGTGAGTTTGCTTTAAAACCCTTTAGCTTAAATACAAAAGCAAATTAAATCAAGAAATTTGGTCAGACTGCTTTTACATCAGTTCCCTTTACATACAATTATTTAATGGAATGTAGGGAAAGTTAGAGGTTTTTTAGGTCTTTGCTCCAAACTTTTACAAATTAAAAAACTGCCCTAGGGTTTTGGAAATTGTCAGAAATACTACAGATTTCTTCATCCTCCCTATAACTATCCTAAGTATCATAGAAATCTAGAAGTCTGCAAAAAATTCAAATAAATAACAGCAGTAAAAAACACATCTTTCCTGAAATAGTAAGACAATATTACATTTTGTTAGATCATAAGCTTCATGAGAGCAGGGTTGGTGTCCTAGATCTCTTAAGTTCCCAGTGCCCAGCACAGTGTCTTATACATGGTCTAAACCTTTTATTTAATCAGGACTGATGATTCTGTGTGTGGAAACTCTTGCAGATGATGCATATCAGCAACTCAAATGTAGCTAAAAACTGCCTGGGGCACAGAGGGGTTATGTCTTACCCATAGTCACACAGCGAGGTGGCAAAGAGGATAAAGCATTGGACTTGGAGTCAGGAAGACTCAGCCTCCTGAGTTCAAATCCAGCTTCAGACTGTGTGACCCTGGGCAAGTCACTTAACCCTATTTACCTCTGTTTCCTCAGCTGTAAAATGAGCTGGAGAAGGAAATGGAAAACCACTCCAGTATCTTTGCCAAGAAAACCCCAAATGGGGTCACAAAGAGTCAGGCACAACTGAAAATGACTGAACAACAGCTAATATGTGTCAGAGATTGCATCTGAACCCAGATTTTCCTGACTACAAGGTCCTCTATCCACTACCCCATACAGATGATCACCTTGCACACAGTAGGTAGTTAATAACCATTAGTTGAATTGAATACATAAATGAGAACATTTGAAAAGGAAGCAAATAGACTTGTGTATTACAGGGCTATTATGCACTTCATCTCTCATTACTTCCCCAGAACAGCCCATCTGTCCCAGCCAGACTGATTTCCTTACGATCCTCCACAAATATCTAGCTTATTGTGAAATTCTCAGAAATTGTCTATATGAATGTTCAGTTCATAGCATGACTTTCTTCAAGACCTGACTCAAGTCACCTTCAGAAAAGTCTTTTTAAAAACTAACCCCATACTGTGATGATCCTTTTTATGAGGGGGTGGGGAGGGGAGGACCAGGTAAGTGTGCTAGACTTGGAGTTGGGTTCAAATCCCATTTCAGACACTTAGCAGCTGTGTGACCTTGGGCAAGTCCTTTAACCTCCCTCTCTCAGTAGGAGTTTCCTCATTGTAAAATGCTTACCTCAGCACTGTTGGTAGGATAAAATGAGTCAATGTATATAAAGCACTTTGTAAACCTTAAGGTGGCTATGTAAGCACCAACTATTATTGGCATCATTAGTATGCCACAAGTCATAAACTATACTATGTTATCAATCATTGCCTGGGTCCTTGTAATTGCTATCCAGCTATTTGATGTATGTGTATTTTGTTTCCCCCAAAAGAGTTTAAGCTTCTCAAGGACAGGAATCATCTTTTCATTTCTCTCTCTCTCTCTCTCTCTCTCTCTCTCTCTCTCTCTCTCTCTCT
>NW_027187291.1:1522460-1544434 GCF_028583685.1 Petaurus breviceps papuanus
TCTCTCTCTCTCTCTCTCTCTCTCTCTCTCTCTCTCTCTCTCTCTCTCTCTCTCTCTCTCTCTCCCTCCCTCCCTCCCTTACTATTTTTCTTTCTCTTTCTATCTACCTATTGCTCTTCATCCCTAGCTACCTCTCTATCTAATCCCACAAAATGCAGTATGGTGCTATGTACATAATACATGATTTAAATGCTTGTTAGAATGAATGAATATATGAATATCTAGAAATACGTTCTATATAAGAAATTGTACTTTGTAACACATGCAGAAAAAAACCCCTATAGAACACAAGACAAGAATGGGCAAATATGAACGTGTTAGCATATGCAATTCATAGAACAGCAATGCAAATTAACACAGGCCCATTGACCTAGGACTTAAAACAAATTCAACATCAGAAATGCCTTCTAAGTAAAATGGAAAAATAACCCATAACAAAAGTACTGCATTATTACAGTTCCCTAGAATGTACCAACCCTCAATGATATTGAAAAGTGTGGCAAGGGCTAATCAAACCTTTTGGGATCAAATTTTTAAAATTCTGTACATTGGTATTGAAACAGGCATGACTATACTTTTGCCTGCACAACCACCATAACTGTACAAAAGCACCACATAATGTAAAGCATATATTTTTTTGAAATAATAGAGGCCAGAGCAATGAATATGCCCCCAGTAAGACACCCTTTCCATTAACTTTTATAAAGCCTTTCATTCCCAACTTTCCTTAACAACTGACAAGCAACCCAGAAAAAAGATTCCACTTAGAGCTTTGGTTCAGGGCGAAATACATTTTGGCAAAAATGCCTAAAGATGAAAGTAATGGGGTATATGTGACTCTACTAATTTGTTTTGTTTTGTTTTGGGTGTGGAGAAAAGGATGAAAAAAGGAGAGAGGAGGCACGGACTACACTTTATGGTTGCCATGGAGGCAAGGTCAGCCTTCTAGACTTGGTTCTACCAGCAGAGTTCAGACAGGTCAACGTGTGACTGGCTCAAACTCCGGGGTTAAAAGTTCAAGCAGCGATGGAAAAACCAATATGTCCACGAAGAGTATGCTGTACAATTTATTTCAATTTACATCAAGCCATGCATATAAAATTTAGATAAATTCCATTCAAATCTGATGTTGCCTGACACACAATGTATGCAAACAGATGTCTTTGGGGCTTTTTCTGTGCTTTAGAAAACAACATTAAATTTAAAAATATGTCTCTGGGATTTCTTTATTGCATTACAAAATGAACATAATTTTAACTTAAATGTTTGCATTCTCTCTTCCAATTTTTTTTGAGGGAGGGAGGTGTTAATAATTTTTTTAGTTCTCAATCTACTCTCTGTCATATTAAAAGGGATAATGTATATTTACAACTACAATCTCAGTGTTATTGTAGTTATAGGTTCTATTTATATCCCTTGCTATTTTCTCTGAATTTTTCGTGATTGATATTTTTGATCTATCTATGGCTTCAACCTTCATCTCTTTTTCCTCATCACTACTGGGGAGCCAGTCTTCTGAAGGGTGCTGCATTTCCGACTGGCCACAAGGTGGCTCCCTGCACCCCTTCTCCTGAGCATACGGTCTATATATACCTTAGCAGAGTGCTCTGGGGATGATTCCTATCCTGCAGACTACCATCTGTAAACAGAATGATATTTTCATTGTGTATTAAATGGGTCACGGTCTAGACAACAGTGCAAAACCAGGTCAAAAAAGAAAGAGAGAGAGAGACAAAGGAAAGAGAACTCCATGGTGTTTAGCAAAATCAACTCTCTTCCTAAATATGTATCTATACTTTAAATAGACTGAGATGCTCTTAAAGAAAGATTAGTCAAATCATATAAAACTTGAGAAGGGTCTGAATTTGATGCTGGAGAAACTGAGGCATCCAAATAGACTTCATAAGATTTCAAGAAAAATATACAAAGCAAATCCTAAAGCAAGCATTCTGAGTATCCACTTAGAGGAGTGGTTTGGATTTCTCCTGGTATCGATAAAAATAGCTGTTAAGTGACTTTGTCCTTAAGTGACTTTGCACCAAGATTTTCAAGGCTTTACGCCAGCTAGTACTTTACTACCTTGTGCATGAAACAGCAATTTTCAATATTTTGAGGCTTAAAAACCAGCAGAGCCAGCACACGTGTAGCAGAATAAGGGAAAGATATTGTGGTTATTTTCCTGTTAGATAGAAAATAGAGTGCATCTACTATGAGTATATTTAATGATACATATCACCATTTTCTGCAGAAGAAAGCTGGGCATGAGGAGATAAATCATTTGTCCAGTTATGTGACAGGCCTGACAAAAAGTCTGCACACTAATTCTTCATCTTTTCTACCCAAACAAAAGCAGACTATCAGAGCTCATTGCCTCCATATTTGAAAATATTTTATAACAGACCCATTTGTGGAAAATTAACTAAATACTTTCTCTTTATTGGTGTTTGCACAGAAGCAACAATATCAATTTGTGGATGCTTAAGTGCTCTATTAAAAAGTAACTTACTGTCTCTGGGTTATTTTCCTCTGTTACTTTTAAAATATAAAGCTTTTCTTTTTAGTCACAAGTTATCACTTTCAGTTTTCCAAATAGGTATTTTATTTTTTAGGGGAAAAATATTGATTTCCAAACCTTAGGCTTATTTTTTTTAGCTCCCACTTTAGCAAATGAATCATTTTATTTTATTTAACCAAAACAAACTCAGGCTTTTGACAGTTAAGCACTTGATCCAAGTAACATGGTAACAAGATTCATGTTATAAATATTTATCATCTCCACATTTTCACAGCATAGGAAAAACTCACACTTTTGAATTTTTCTTATGCTACAGTCCAGCCCTAGTAAGAATATTTTTGAAGTTAAAACATGAATTCTATGCTTCTCAAGTAAATATGTGTTTTGTAATTCCCTGGTAAGCACTACTTGGTAAATCTTCTGTGACAGGGTTTTGTTTTTGTTTTTTAAATCATTTTTCTAATGATATTCCTACCTTAAGGTGGTATACTCTAAGTCAGCCAAGAGTGAAGGTTTGTGGGGAGGTAACGCATTACATTTATAGAAGCAGGTGCATTTAAATACATATTTTAAAACACATTCAAGATTCTACTTATTTGGAATATCTATTCAGAGACCAGGAAAGATGATCAAACCAATTTTCAGTAGCTAAAGAACGCAGCATGACTTTAAAAAGACTTACCATTGTATGGCACAAATTCTTTATCTATTCTCTATTATCTCTGTCATCTACTCCTGGGCTCCTAACAGAAAAATACCAATTTTAACCCTGAGCATTTATTTTTATTTGTCATTATTTTTAGCTTAACTTCCTAGGATTATTAGGAAATTCTACCTTGATAGGCTGGCCTATTGAATGTGCCCCTTTTAAGACTGGTAAAACAAAATCCTCAACAGACAACCATGAAAATTATGTTCTGAAAAGAGATATTCTCTTCATTCTTCACCCACCTTCACATATAGACATCCTCATCAGGACCCCTTTTGTTTTTTAAAACAGTGGGTATACTGCTGCCAACACTCTTTTGCTTAGGGTAGCTTTTTCCTATGTTCTTGGTGACTCTCTCCTTTATGTCAGTTTCAGACTTCAGTTACCAGCATGCCCTTAAAGAACAGATGTCCCAGAGAAAAGCATCTATTCATTATTTGTTACAGTTTGGAGGTGTCTGTCCTCAGGGGTTTTTTTCTGCCAAAAGGCCTAGATGATTACCAAGAGGAATTGCCTTTCACGAAGAGAAAAAACCCAGGCAAAGATACCCCAAGTTAGAGACACTGGCTCTGGTGAACTGCTGCCCACGTGAGGGGAAAATACCGGGTTACAGTAATACATAGTGTTTCACATTCATCTCTCTTTCTTCAGCAGCATGAAAAATTACCATTAGACAGATTTTTCTTTGTCGCTGGTATGTGTGTGATTACAGTTGTTCATATTTTCCCTCTAATGAAGGGCTGTATGTTTAATTGCAAGATTTATTATATATTGTATATTGCTGTGTACATGCAAAACAGTTCATCGACATCCAAAATGCTGGTTGTTTATTCTGACATTAATGATCATACTTCTCAATTGGAAGCAAAAAGCATTTGGGGAAAATGTGTTTCATTTCCTCCAAATAAAGAAATTAATAAATTCAATGGAAGAAATGAAAGGGTTGAAGAAAGGGGGGAGGGGAGTAGGGAGATAAAATATTGATTTATGTTATCTGAAGTAGGGAGGGGGATAAAGATGGTTTATTTAAAAAAAAAAGGCCATTATCCTGCATTCTGCTGAAAACAAGAGAGTTGATTGCTAGCTTTGTTTGATTTCACAGAGATCTCCGAACGAGCCTGGGTTCATAAACAGGTGAAATGATGGAGTTTATTGCAACACACATCAACACTGAAACTAAATAACTATGTTGCCATCTCAGTCCCACTGAAAGACGGATGGTAAACTTGACCTGCCGCTGGTACTATCCGATTGCCATTTTTTATTCCCCCTTCGCCACCCCCCCAGGCTGAGACACAGTTGAGTAAATGCATGTGCACGGTCAGGTCAGGCCCCAGGATCGGGTGAAACTCCGTTCACATTTGCATACAGGCGGGGTTTCACAATGAAGGCCCATCTGTTCCCGTCACAGAGTACAAATCGAATGTCACCCAACTCACTGCAAATGATGGCAGCATGGTCATTAGATGGAGGAACACTTAGCTCAGGTTACGGATATGGAACTGCTGATTTGGGTTTAAATACCTGATAACTGAAGACTTTTTATTACATGGGAACAAAGAATGAACCTTGAACTGTTCCTGAGACAACCCTCACACTGCCATGCACCCCCAGTTCTAGCCATCACTAATACTTTACTGTTATATTTTCAACGTCTCCATTTTGGTATAAAAATTAGCAAGGCTGACACGTCACAATGGAGTGAATAATTACTTTTTCTTTTTCTTTTTTTGGATCGAGGTGGCAAGGAGTGGAGAAAGGGATGTTGTAAACAGAAAATGAACTTTGGACTCCACATGCCCTCGAAGGTCATTAATATCACAGCCATGTTGTTCCTTGAACTTCTCGGGGATTTTTGTGGCTTGAGTTTAATAAAAGTGTGAAGTGACCCAGCCCCCTGGTCCCACCCCCTTCCTTTTCCAAATGGAGATATTCAAGTTAGAAACATCTCCTCCATGAATTGGAACTTGATCCTCGGGTTCATTAGTAGGCCTGTTTATACTTTGTTTTAAATTAAGGGTATCAGTCAGAACTTGCACCACAGATGATCTTCCCATCTAAAACTAGCCATTAAACATGGCAAACTATAGACAGAAGCAGGGGACATCCATAGAGAACTGCTATAGAAAGTAGCCAGAGCCAAAGTTGGTATAGTTCCAGGGCTGGAGGAAAATTTGTTAGAGAAGGAATGAGAGTTTTTCATGTAAGGCCCACTTAATTTCACAGCAAACTTTCCTTTGTATATCTTTTATAGGATGACAAAGATGATGAGAATAATAATTTATTAACTAGAAGTTTGGAAAATACTTCATAAAAATACTATCTGGGAAGTACTATGGATATTATTATTCCCATTTTATGGAGGAACAGACTGAGTCTCAGAGAGGTTAAGATATTTGCTCAATGTTTATACAGTGAATATTGGAAGCAGGATTTATATTGAGTTCTTTCTGACCTGAAATCCAGCCCTCTATCTATAATAACCATAGTGCCTTTGAGTACAGCAAGCAGGAGTTAAATTTTAGGGTTTTTTTTTTTTTTGAGGACAGGGTTTTTGCTTTGAAGATAATCCTATAAGCACAAGAGCCACAATGAACATGAAAATAAATTTAACTCATTTCCTTTAAATATGCCCACTCAGTTTCTTAGGAACTCAGTTTCCTCATCTGTAAAATGACAGGGTTTGGCTAGATTTTACCTAGGTTCCTTTCCCACCCTAATTCGCTTTAATTTGGTGAATACAGCATTCCAAATTTGTGAACAGAAAGCTAGACTTGGAGTCAAGAAGACATTAGGTGTGTGACCCTGGACAAGTCACTTAACTTCTCTCAAATTCTGTTTGTTCATCTGCAAAATGAGGATAGTGGCAGCACTGAGCTCACAGGGTTGTTGTTAAATGAGTTATGGTAACAGATATTAAGTACTTTGCAAGCCTTAAAGTGCAATTTAAACAAGAGCTGCTATTATTATCATCTTAGCCAAGAGTATCAAAGGGATAAATGATAGCTATTATCATTATTATTCATTCTGATGTTTCTACAACCAGATCCTCTTCCTGGTTTGTAGCTACCCAAAGATAGCACTATTGTACTGAAAACAGAAACTGTCACAGTGAAAATGATATCTGAAAAGAAAGGGGCAAAAAAGCAACCCAAGAAATTTACTGATTTGTTTAATTAGTTTTAACAAACAATTATTGAGAACGTATATTTAATTTTTCTTCTAACCAGGTTATAGGATTCTATATCTCATTTATGGAAAAACTGTAGCTCCCCCAGTCTAGCACTCTTTATCTCAATGTGAAACTACTTCTTATTGTTTGTCTTGAAAAAAAAAATTACCAGGGGAAAAGAAAAGATTTGGGAGCTTATTCTTTGCTCAGTTCATGCAAGAGGCTAGTGTGAACCTTAGTAGAAGTTCTACATGCACCATGGGGAGAATAGCCCCTTTGTTTCAGAAGAATAAGGAAGACAAGGGTGAACATCGGTTCTACTTTGTCAAGTTTAAGGGGAAACTAAAATCCACTAAGAAAACAACATTCTTGAGTCGGCTCCCTCAATCCTTAACTCGCCACATTTTGTTACCAGGCTGTAAACAAAAGCCACAAATTTGCATCTGGATGCATGTGGCTGAGTGAGTTCTTAAAGATGGACCATTTGCATTCCATCTGGTTGGATGTCTTGTGTGGGATCAGCGATAAGGCAGAAGAAACCAAGAAGGGGGGGGGGGGGGGAAATAATAAAGCAGGTTTCCTTTCTGTCCACGTCAGGAGAAAATGTCCCATTAAGGAGGTGTAACTGCTTTAATTCCATCTCCCTAAAGGGATATGAATGAGAAGGGCTCTACTTATTTCAACATGATAAAACAACTCGCCATGGGATAGAAATATTAGCTGTTTGGTTTCTTGTTATGGGGGGGGGGGCGGGGAGGAGGTGAACAGGAACTGAACCCTTGAACTTAATCTCCCCTTTGAACTCGTTACCTTTAACAAGATTTCCCCCTGTGTTCCTCTTCTGACAAATTTCATCACAATTACAGTCCTTACCACTGCGGTTAAAGATATATAATCATTGATTTGACCTAATTACCTGATATATGCCTTTTCTCTGCAAGGGGAAAGCTATACTATGTACGAACAGAAGCTGACCCTTGAAGTTGTGATGTCCCAATTTGTATTCGGATTATCATAAAACGTTTCCAGTTTTTACTTGTTTCCCTCCTTGAAACTTGTTTCCCTCCTGTCCTTCCCTCTTTTCAACCCATTCTTCACCCGCTACTACCCACCTCCCTCCAATCCCTTCAAATTTAACAATATCTTTGCTTTAAGTCTGCTTGGTAACAGACCTTCAACGGCATTGTTCACACTGAAAATGCCATTTTTAGGTAATAATGCTTGCCCTTCAGAAATCGGCTTCTTTGGGAGCAGGGAAAATGATTAGAGTACAGAATAATGGAAATAATGTAACAGGGGTAAACAGGTGAGCCCCCTCCTCATCTGCAGCCAATGCCTACTAAAGAACCCCACAACTCTGGAAACTTCTCCTCGCCCAATGTTGCCACTATTTTTTTTTTAAACTCCATTTCTCATGATCACTGTTCAGTCACTTTAGGTTCTGGGAAAGAGGCATCCAGGTGCCTAAGGCTCAGACCCAGGCTCACCTAAGGCACCATTATGTGCTCAAAGTCATGTGTGCATGAACAGCTAACATCTGCCACAAGGAAAGGGGTCTTTCTTCCTCTAGAACTCACCCCTATTCACACAGGCAAGGAGTCCTTAGGAAACTTTGATGTCAGATATATTAAAAAGGGAAAGAAGAGAGTAAAATTGGAAATTATCTCTCCATTTAAAATCTATTAGGTAGGTGGCTCTTCTTGTCTCAGCAGCCAATAAGAGAACTGTTTCATCTTAAAGAGGAAGGTCCTTGAGCACTGAGCTGGGCTGTGTGGGACCCAACGGAAATGGCCTGGGGTCCTGAAGATTGGGCCAGGGAGGACTTACATATTTATTCCCATTACACAGAGATTCTGAATTTTATCAAGATTTAGAAAGTCTGGATTTTCAGATCAATTTCCCTCCCAACAAACTATATGATTAAAAATGAAAGAAAACAACATGATGCCAATTCCACCCTCACTGCCAAATATTTTTATACTCAAACATATATAAAGTATAACTTTGGGGGATGGGGGTCCAGACCTATGGTTTCACTGACTTGGGAATTTCTGGCATGGAGACTTCCTCCACCAATGCAAAATGACAATTCATCTATAACTTATAGTCTTAGGCAGTAACCTAATCTGTGGCATTGTGAGGTTAAATAAGACACCCATGTCTGAGAGGTAGACTTTGAACTCAGCGCTATCACTAGGAATTCTTCCACGTGAGATGGAAACAGCGCAGGGGGCAGAGGAAGGTGGCGGGGCACAGAATAGTCCAACCATAGGTATGATCATGCTAGATGAGGGGGTATCCTGTTACCAGGTTTGAGCCTGCATCTCTGGGGTTAATGAGACAAACATGCCCAGAGAAGGTCAGCACAGTGATGGTATGTTGGGTTTGCCAGCCTGGTGCCAAGTGAAGAAGTAAGACTCTGAATGGCAGAGGCAGAAGCGTGCCCTCTCCCCAGAAACACCTTTGGGGCAAAGCCTCAGTCACCTGTTCTAGATATGGGCCCTACTCTGACCCAGGTCTCCCTGACTCCAAGTCAGCAAACCTCTGTCCAAACTTCCACACCCTCTCTCTAAAGCTTAATTTGGGATCCTCACATTTTGAAATGAAACATCAAAGAATAATTTGTGTGTGTATGTTTTAGAAGCAAAACATAACCATAGGATTCATAAAGACTAATTCTTAAAAATAATTTCTAGAACTTCTGTCCATATTCAAGAAATTATTTTTTTAAGGAGCATTTGAAATACAGGTATCAATGAAAAACACCACTCCTAATCTGTTCGTTTATTTTTGACAACTGAAAAATAATTAGCAATTACAAAATGCTCAATAGCAAAAGATCCACAAGGAAGATACTGTTTTCATTTCTTTGTGGTCAGTTTAGGTACAAGGATACCATGTTCTCTCAGAAACAAGGTAAGCAGATATTGCATTAAGCATTTGCATCATATCACTCCTGCCTCCAGATGTGTGCCACATGAACAGACATTACAGGTAGGAAAAGAGAAGGAAAAAAGGGACTGGAGAGGTCATGTCACCTGCTCCTGTCACTGAAGGTGCCTCTGGTTTTTCTCACAAAAATTAAATAACACAAAACTAAAGCAGTAAGAAGTAATCCTTCTCCTGAGTCATAACAGCAGAGTGAGATCCTGGATTTCATTTTCAGCAGTTTTAATTACACTGTGAATTCAAGAGAAGAGGCAAAACATGGAGGGGGGTCAGTGGAGCAGGAGGGAAACTTTCTAAGGAGGAAACTTCACAGGGTGCATTGAAGCAAATCTTTTAAAAGATTAGCATTAGATGGTGTAAAGGGTAAGCAGGGTTAGAGGCCCCCCACGAGAGAAACACCACAAAGGTTCCCATGCTACTGAACTATTAGGCAGAGCTTTTAGGGATGGAAAGTAATTGCTACTCCCTTCCCCCAAGCACAAAAGTAACAAAAATGCAAGTTACCACACAGGCAACTTTAGACAAATACCCAGCTCTCCCCGGAGGGTTCTGAATGCAATACAGGGAGTATGAAGTGAAAAATCACAGAAACTTCTTGGTGGAGGCTAGAAGCCTAAAATCAATAATGATATAAATAATCACATTTGGCAAGAAAATTGTTTCTAATTTTGTTTTGGTTATGTCAAGGCACTTAAGGCAGAAAGAGATGATATCTCCATTTTGCAGATCCAATAAGATAAGAATTATTTGTCCAGTCTTAAAATGACCACAGCACATAGAGTCTAAATGGCAAAGTATGAGTTTGAGCCCCAATCCTGAGCTCAAGGAAGGGTGGCATTGGACTTGCTGTCTTAGAAGGCTGGAGTATAAGTCTCTCCTCTGTCATTTACTAGACATGCAGCTTTGGGTAAATCATTTACTTTTTCTGAGCTTCTCCTAGGTTTCTTTTCTGAGGTTTCTCCTAGGAAAATATGGACCTTAATTCTTCTCACCTACCTACCTGGGAGGCTTCTTGTGAGGGGAGTGTTTCACAAACTTCAAAACTAGTGAAAGACTTGCAAATGATGGAGACAGAAATGTGCCCTCACCCCTGGAAGGATCTGATAGTTAGCCTTGTGTGGAGGACACTGTGCTTTAGCTGTCTCCCACATTAACCAGAAGGAATAATAGGAAGCTGACAAAGCTGTATGTGCTTAATCTGGAGGTGGCCTCTTAGCAGGCCCATTATTAACCTCCTCCTGCCATGCCTGAAAGACCATAGTGTCTGAGGTACAGCAACCTTGACGCATACATCCTCCCATTGTTATTATGTAAAAATGAGCTATTTTAAATAGACTGACAATTTACATTCATGCCCACATTAGGTTTGGCAAAAAATAAGAAGGGATGACAGAAATTCTATCATCCAAAAAAAAGCACCATTCTGACCCTAGAAGAAAAGTTGTGAAATGGTCCTCTATCATGATCAGTTGCTCCCTACTACTTCTAAAAATACAACCTCTTACCTTTGGGCCCTTAACGCCCATCACTCCCTTCTACATATCCCAGAACCTAAGACAAACCAATCAGTTTACTGTTTCACTTACATGTAACATTCTTCCTCTTAGAAAGGTGACAACATGGTAGAAAGAGCTGATTAGGAGCCAGAGGCTACGGCCTTTGTCCAAATCCTATCAAATCTACTCCAAGGTCACAGGAGGCAAGGTCTTCAGTAGAGTGGAGACCTTGTGTGACATTGGACAAGTGGCATAAACTCTGGTATCAGTTTCTTCATCTGTAAAATGAAGGGGTTAGACCAAAATGACCTTGGAGTTCCCTTCCAGCTCCAAAGCTACAATCCTTTGGTTGCCTTTCCATGCCTTTGGAGATAGAGATTTCTGGACTGTCTCCCATGTTTGCAACGTGCTCCCTCCTCATCAGCACCTCATGGAATTCTTTTTTTTTTTTTAAAGCAATTGGGGTTAAGTAACTTGCTCAAGGTTACACGGCCAGTTATTTCTGGGTGTGGTGCTAAGTATCTGAGCCCGGATTCAATCCCGCAGATCATCCCAACTCTGGGGGCCAGTGCTCTTACTCACTGAGCCACCTGGCTGCCCCTAAGCAATTGGGGTTAAGTAACTTGCTCAAAGTTACACGGCCAGGTGTTTCTGGGTGGATGCTAAGTGTCGGAGCCCAGACTCGAACCTCCAGGTTATCCCGAAACTGGGGCCGGTGCTCTTACTTGCTGTGCTACCTGGCCACCCCTCATGGAATTCTTAACTTCCTTCAAGCGCTACTTCCTAAAAGAGACCTTTCCTCATCCTCCCAGCTACCAGGAAATACAACTTTGCTTTTACTGACTAAATATGTTGTGTTTATTTGTCTGTGTACATCCTTTCCCCCAGTGGAATGCAAGCTCCATGAGGACAGAGTTTGGTTTTTTCTTTATGTCCAATGTCTGGCACAATGTCTGTTACATGCACTTAATAAATGCCTGATGACTGAATATATTAGGAAGATAGATACACAAAGAAAACTGTCCATCCTAAATGAAGGAAAAGCAGGAATCCAAAGTGAGGCCAGGAAAAGCAGACAAATAAATTAAAACTGTCCGGAAGAGTATTCCCAACATGGAGCCAACATTGCCAAGAAAATATAATTTCCACCAAGGCTGATTGCAGGGCTTAAGATAAAACTGCCAGTTAAGCCAAAGAAGTCAGCCTTCTCAGACAGTCAACCACTGGCAAGTCTGAACAAAAGTGGGGAAAGCCTATTCCCAGAAATAAATGGATAAAAACATTCCTTGTATGGGAAAAGAGAAAAAATCCCCTAAATGCTAATGTGGAAAAAAAAAAATCCAAGAACACAATTAAGAATTTAATTTCTAAAAGATAAAAACAGCACATTTCATGCCAGATACATTGTACTTCTTCCCTACATGTCTTTTACCACAGATGTCAAATAGGGAGGTAGAAGTAGGTGATTCTTTATGACACCTTCCCACTGTGACATTCTCAGATGCTAAAGTGGGGAGAAGGGACTGATAGGACATTCTTTCAGGCTAGGGTGGGAACAAGACCTATGACTTCATGAGTAAAGGGAACCCATGGATGAAGTAATTTCTGCCATCAATTCAACTCAGCATCTTTTGTGCAACTTACAGAGTCTTAGAGAGCCTGGAGAGATGAAGGAACTTGTCCAGAGTTATCTAGGCAGTATGTGTCAGAGCAGAACTTGAACCCAGTTCTTTCTCCTCACTTTAGCATCTGAGAATGTCATTCTTTCTTCCAGAGTCGCTGAAATCTAGTGGCAAGACAAAAGTCAATATGACTAGTGATGGTTTGGGATGTGATGCATGCCCTTGGCATCTTTGAAGTCTGACGAAGCTCTAAGCACTCCACAACACCTGCTTTAGCTGCCTTCATGGTCACTGAAACAAACTGTTCTCATCTGCCCCATTCTGTTGGGAGGTCTTCACATGCTTGAGGTAGATGCCCCCCTAAGTCAGCAACAGGTTTATGGCCTATTGGTTACCCTCTACACAGTTTAACTTGTCTGCCATGATGATTTTACCAGGGTGTGGCCATTGAGTATACTTGTATCAGCAAGCACCCCAGCATCCCCAGGGTGGCTGCCAACACAGGTTCTTAGATATGCTTTGTTAAAGGAAAGCAACTCAAAATGGGTTAACAAGCTTACTTTAATCAGTCAAATATGTATTGTTTACCTAGTTCAGGGGAAAAAGGTCAGCACCCCGAACTTCAGAGTATACAGACAGAATTATCAAGACAGAGAAACAGATCAAGTAGACAGGTTTCCAAACTGTCCAACCATTACATCCATACCAAATCAACATCTGCGTTTTTCAAAACCGGGGGGCTCTCAACAACGGCTTCCCAGAGTCTCATCTGATCAAATCACAGAATACTTCTCAAAGTGAGCCCCAAAGCAAAGCCTCACCTCAGGGATTATATAGCCTTCTCCTGGGTCAGAGAATGTAACCACCCTCTTGACCTACTGCCCAATCACACAGCTTCAAGGTGTGGGCATTCCTGAAAACCAAGCCTCCTGCCACAGACTCCACGTGACCACATTCAGCCTATTAGGAGGCAGAGTATATTTTCAAATCAAGGAAGGTTCTCGAGTCTCTTAAGCCTATCAAAGGGCCTAGGGGCAGGGAAGATATTTAAATTTGCATTTCATTGTGTTTTTTTTTTTTTTAAGCAATTGGGGTTAAGTAACTGCTCAAGGTTACACGGCCAGTTATTTCTGGATGTGGTGCTAAGTGCCTGAGCCTGGGATTCGATCTCCAGGTCATCCCAATACTGGAGCCGGTGCTCTTACTCGTTGAGCCACCTGGCTGCCCCTTAAATTTGCATTTCCGTTACAGTACTACAGCTTCTTGGAACCACAGGTAAGAGTTAAGTACCTATTATATACATAAAATGGACATTGTGCTAGACACTGGACATTTTATATTATACGTACATATACATATACATACACACATATGAAATACCAAAGCTTATCCATTTACAGACTAACTTCTGCCCAGGACACTCTCACAGAATCACGGGCTCACAAAATTCAGAGTTGGAAGTGAAATTTTGGAAACAAACCTCTCATTTTGCACATGAGGAAATTGAGGCCCAGAAAGTGGGTTGCCCAAGATCATATAGGGATTAAGGAGCAGAGCCAAGGTATGAACCTGGATCCTCTGACTCTAATTTCAGGCTTTCCAATTGACCAAAGCTTAGAGTGCCCCATTTCCCTCCACCATGTTTTTATTCAATAGCCTTCCTTAACCACATTCTACTATGATCATTTGTTCATTCCATGTCATCTAAGCACAAGTTGTATTATACTATCAGCTGTTGACTTAGGCATATAAATGATGTCGCAATGTGATAGTACAAGAGACTCTCTAGGATTCTGAGTTTCTCTTATAGTAGATTATCTGTTCTGGACACCTCATCTCCCAACCCCTCACCTCCCTAAGATAGAGTTTCTTCTTAGAGTGTGCTGAGAGCTTCTTGTGGACAACCAATGATGATTCCCTTTACGTGAGATCAGACATGAAAAACCAATTAGATGGGTCTGAGTGATAACCCTCCCCCCAAAATCTCAGAGTTGCCCACATCCACTGATATCATCCTTCTATTGGGATATGAAGGTAGTAACTCACCTTCCCTGGTATAGAAAGCCTTGGTTTAAAGACCCTAGCCCTGAAGGTACAGCAGCCTTCATGGAAACCTCCTTCTTTTGTTACCCCCTACCCCCTTTGCAGGTTCCCACCTCTAAGATGGGAGGGATGTTCATCTTTAAGGATGTTCTTCCTTAAGCCTTCTCTTTTGCCAATTAAAATAGACTGTAACACTGACTTGCTATTTTTAGTATTTACTGGACTGATTTTTTTGTGAAATCTCTATTAAATCCAGCAACTGCTGTAACGAACTAGGCAGAAATCAAACAACTTCCATGCTCAATACTGAGACTGCATAGACTTGATTGTTGCCTGTAATATTCTCCATTTACATATGAGGAACCTGAGGTGCCAGAAAGTTCAAGAATTGGCCAAGTTCAAATAGCAAGTCTGTGGAAGAGCCATGATTAAATTTCCCAAGTGCCCACTGGGTCAGCCACTTAAAATGTTTTCCCATAAACTATTTTTAAAACCACTCTCTTTGAAAATATCACCAAATAACTTGGATATCAATAATTGTGATGGACTAGAAACTGAATGAATAAATGAAAACAAAGAAACAAATTAATAGGTCCGTCACTACTGAGCCATCTGGGCCTCAGTTTCCTCACTGGTATAAAGAGGTTGGGCTAGATTAACCCTTAAAATAACTTGAAGCTGTGTATTCTATAATTCTAAGGTGGGCAGAAGGACCTAGGAAGGCAATTTGACATTAAATCTGGGATTTTTTTCATGTTCATTTTTTAAAATGGGAATGCTCTTCTCTTTGTCTCTTAGATTCCCTAGCTCCCTTCAAAAATCAACTCAAATGCCACTTTGAGGCCTTTTCTGATGCTTCTAAACTGCTAGTGCTTCTTCTCCCCACCCCAAAATTGCTTTGTGTCTATTCTGAATGTGATTGTATGTGTACACGTTGTGGCTCCCAGTAGACTGTAAACTCCTCGAGGGAGACTATTTTATTTTGGACCTTGTATTCCCACTAATATGGTGCCTAGCACAGAGCAGATGCTCAATAAATTTTTGTTCATAGACTGATATCTATATGGTGCTCTCTCAAGCACTCAACCTAAATGGAGATAATTCTTAGGAAGTTTCCTGAGTCACATGGAGATTAAGTGACTTGCCCAAGGTCATACAGCTAAGTGTCAGAGGCAAGATTTGAACCTGAATCTTTTTTACTCCAATCCTAGCACTTTATGCTTCACAGTTTCCAACTAAAAAATAAACAGGATATAAGTTAAATTCTCACCAGAAATTTTATTAAAAGGGACTTCAAAAGTTATCAAGCACAAGGGAAAAGGAAATAGAGTGAGGTAAGAAACTTGACAAATTCAAGGAAAAAAGGGTAACAAAGACAAAATGAGACTCAACCAAGTAAAATGCAGTCAATTAACAGGGAAGAAAAATAGTCCAAAATACAGATATTCAATGAGAAGGAAATGTTTAGAAAGTGTAACACTGGGGGAAAAAGACCTAGGGGCAAAAGGGAAGCGCAAATGAGCTTGCAATGTGATATGACTTTTTTTTAAATCTAATTTTAGCCTACATATACAGCAGTATAATACATCATGGACCAGGGAGACATCAGCATCTCTGTATTCTGTATGTAGGAGCTGCCATATTGAAATAGGCCACTGGTCATCTCTCTTGTTGTGCTGTCATTGACAATGAACAGATGCTTCAGAAGAAAGCTTCACTTCCCCTACTATCCAACCCAATAATGTTCCTAATTGTATACTACTGTTATCTTGTGTCTAAGACATACCATGATTCTTGTGATTTTTATTCTGGATGGCCCATTTAAGAGACTCCCTATTTAAAATTACATTAAGGTTGGAATCATCATTCACCTGTTTTTTTCTTACACACCAGTCAAATTATAAACAAAATCTGCTCCCATCATGACCACTAGAGAGGTATTCATGGGTTCCCAACCACAAATAGCTCAGAAAGAAAATCTAGTTCTTTTATAAGGCCAAAGAAACATCATGCCAAGGAATATCTCTGTGCTTGCAACTGCGTTAACTATTCCTATGAAAAAAATCTCTTAAACATAGCTAACTATTAAACTCTTTGTCTCTATATGCTGTAGTACTGAGCTTCCTCAGGTTAAAATGAATTCCCAAAGTTATGTGGCTGATGAGTGGTACTTCTATGGACTCCCAATCCAGTAACCTTTCTAATTTTAATACTATACTTTCTGCTTGCTGTCTGCATTTTTTTCCCTCTTAACAAAATTGTTTTTAGTTCCTTATGAGGAGTATAGCTTATTTCTTTCTTCAGTCTTGACTACTCTTCTAATGGGCAATTTAATTATTACCATCAGATGAATCTGAACACAACCCTCCTCCCCCTTCCAAAATGAGGGAGTGGGGTAGAGCAAGTGGTCAGAGATTGACAGGATAGATCTAGGCAAAGGAAAATATAATGGGCAGGTGTTTCAGGTCTTTTTGGAGTAAAAGGAAACTTTTATGCCAGGAAACTGGCCCAAACAAATTCAAAATGTTCAGCTGCATTTGCAATTCTCTTCTAGTCAGAGAATTATCATTATCTTCCTCATGAAACCTGTCCTAAATTTTCCTATTTCTGTTGAGGGGACCATCATCCTCCAAGTCACCCAACTTCACAACCTCTACCTGAAAAAGAATCCAGATTCTAACCCAACCAACAAATGGTCATCTAGTCTTTGCTTGAAGGCTGCCAATGATGGGGAATCTTCTGCCTCTCAAGGCAGCCCATTCCATTTTAATTCTGAGGAAGTTTTTCCCTTATATTGAAACTAAGTTGGCTTCTCTGTAACCTTCACCCAGTGATTCTTGTTTTGCCTTCTAGTATAAAACAGAACAAGTCCAATTCCTCTTGCATATGATGGCCTTTCAAATACCATAAGAGAGAAATCAAATGTCCCATGAGTCTTCTATACTCCAGGCTAAACCTGCCCAATCCTCCCACCAATCCTTCCATGGCACAGACTTGAGACCATTTACACTTATCTGACTACGTTCCTTTGGACCCTCTGCAAATTGAATAAGTAACTGGGGGATGGGGGAGAGAGGGGTGGGCTGTGCTTTAACAGTCTCCACTCTATAGCTAAACAGTATTCCCTTGCCTGTTTGATTGTTATCTAGAATTACTATCACTTTAACTAGTGAAACCCAAACTCCTATCTTTCATCCTGAGGGGCCTAGATTGGGTCAAAATCCTTGCTTGATACATCCTCTGCACAGTCCTGTGGCAAATATAATCACTCATAGATAATTAAGCATCTCAGCTAAAGAGAGCAATGATAAAGCACAGAACCAGGGCTTCAAAAATGAAGCTTGAGCTAATGTGGAAGAAACAGAGAAAGTTTTTTCCTAGCTGTGTTGATGACTATGGAAATACACTAATCATTTCTCCACCCATGCTTTGAACACTGGCAAAAGAAGTGACCTGCTGATGTCATTGGTTGTGTATCTGAAACTAACCAGGATCAACATTTTGGAGGCTAACACTAATACCATGGTCTAGGTGTATAAGACCCTGAATTTTATTTCCGAGGTAAGCGTGTTATTTTTTTATAGAACTTTCTTTAAAGAAAGCCCGTGATTGGGCCTCTTACATTCAACATTATTTAATGGAAGAACTATCCTGGTCTTCCAGTAAGTGAAGGATGGAAATTCTGAGAAGAAAGAAAATTACTAGGGTGTTTCAGGAGGCAAAGATCCAAGAATCACAGAGTAGCACAGGACCAAGATGAAGCAAAAAGGAAAGAAATAAAAAAAGTTCTGCCCATTACACTATGGAATACTCTTTCTTGAGTCAGTCAGAAACACACCAGGCAGCAACTAAGCAATAAGTCATAAGGAAAAATACAGCTCTCTGAGGATGTACTAACACTCTAATAGTCCCTTTCTAGGTTGTGAAAATAAAATCAAAACATTTAATTCTCCATGTCAATCATATGCGTTCAACAAGCTAACAGTGTATGAAGGCTTTAAGTTAAGCCAATATTTCTAGACAAGGATGTCTTTTGAAAGTCATGTTTCTTTGATTACCCTAGGAATGTGGCTTCTGTGAAAGACTGAAGTAATGGAAACTTTTAGGGCTGGAGGCAACCCATAAGTGTTAAATAATAACAAGAGAAATGAAAGTTCTCCAGGCTGAATTTTGCAATTAAGGAAAACAGGAATGGCAGGCTGTTGCAATGGCCATCAGGTCAAATGTGAATTCATTATGTGTTAGACACTCTGCCAGTTAGTGGGAATACAAAGACAAAAACCTAATCAGGTACTGGCCTCAAGGAACTTATATTCTACTAGAAGGTAAATTACTTTGGGGGGAGTCACTTGCAGGAGTCAGGGGAGAAGCATAAATGACTAAAGGAATCAGGGAAGGCCTCATGTAAGAGGTGAGCACTGAAGTGCGCCAGGGGTTCCAGGAGGCAGAGAGAAGAAGGGAGAGCATTCTAATTAATAGGAGTGTTCTGTGTCTCTACAAGGGCCAAGAGACAAAGGGTAGAATGTCACAAATGGGAAATGGCAAGGCAGCCAATTCAACAAATATTGATTAAGCATTTATGATGTGCAAGGCTGGCTGATACAATGACATATAAGAGGAACTGTTTGCTTAGCCAGAGGCACATGCTGCACAGTTACATTTATATTCCACCCCAGCCCACCCTCAAATTTTTTTGACACAGGAGAAGTATACCATGCTCAGCAAATATTTATCAAATGCCTTCCAGGTGCAAATAACCACTGCCAAGTGTTAGAGAATGGCAAATGACATGGTCTCTGCCCTCATGGATCCTATAGTCTAACAAGGGAGAAAAGACATCTCAAAAATTAATTCACATTGAGTGTTTCAAGGTCCAAAGCAGTTTCCTCAAAACAACATCAAGAAGTGGATGATAAGTATTATTATTCCCTTTCTACAAATCGGCAAAAGCTTCTTAATTGGTCTCAGTCAACAAACATTTATTAAACTTACCATGTACCACGCACCATCTAAGCACTAGGAAAACAAGTAAAATCAAAGGCAGCAGCTGCCCTCAAGGAACTTATATTCTAGTGGGGAAGACCACAAATAAAAGGAAGTTGAAGTGGGTGGGCAGGACAGTACCCCATAGGGTGGGAATGATGGGAAAGTCTCCACTGAAGCCTGCCTCTAGCCTCTTCCCTCTTTGCCCATCCTCCACATAGCTGCCAAAGTGATATTTCTAAAGCACAGAGCTGACCATGCTCCTCTTCTGGGTTTTCAGGAGATGCCTGATGCCTAGTGCCCCTAGGATACAACAACAACAACAACAACAACTTCTTTGGCATTTAAAGCCTCCTCATTCATAATCTGATTCCAATCTATTTTTCCAAACCTTCCTTCCTTCCTTCCTTCCTTCCTTCCTTCCTTCCTTCCTTCCTTCCTTCCTTCCTTCCTTCCTTTCTTTCTTTCTTTCTTTCTTTCTTTCTTTCTTTCTTTCTTTCTTTCTTTCTTTCTTTCTTTCTTTCTTTCTTTCTTTCTTTCTTTCTTTTCTTTCTCCCGTGACATCTTGTTCTCCTGAAAGGTCTAAGGTCTCTGTCCTAAGTCTTTATTCCCAATGAGTAAATGTGTCTTATAATTTGATTGGTGAGGGGGTACCCTAAATGCATTTTATTTTTTATTAATTTTTTAGTCTGTCCAATTGCAGACTTGCTATTTACAGCTTTGAGGCTATGTTAGCAGGCAGAAAAGTGGCAGGTAAATTTCAATGTGAGCAAGAATAAGCAAATACTGGGGTGGCTAGGTGGAGCAGTGAGTAAAGCACCGGCCCCAGAGTCAGGAGGATCCGTGTTCGGTTCCAGCCTCAGACACTTAACACCCACACAAAAAAAGCTAGCTGTGTAACCTTGGGCAAATTACTTAACCCCAACTGCCCTCCAAAAAGGCAAAAAAAAAAATGACCCAAAGCAAATTTGGACTCCACTGCCTGAACATGCATGGATGTGAACTGGAGGCCAGTGGGGTTCGAGCACCAGATGGTTGGTTCCACCAGGCTGAAAATTCTTCAAGAATAGGCAACAACACATTATGGTGTCTGTCCAAGGACCAGTTCATCAACAGAAGGTTGGACACTAGGAGAAGAATTTTTTGGTTATGATAACCCATTAAATAATTTTAAAAATATAAACTGACCCCCATGGTCCCTTTCATTATAGGTGACTGGCATAGTGGTGGGAAGAGAGGCAAAATGTGCTAATGATTATACACCATTTTTGACTGCCTACACATATACAATTTCATTGCTGATATTCTTGATGTGTGATCTTTGTCCAGTGAGTAATGAATTGATAGAAGAGGGAAGGAGCCACTTCCATACTGATCTCACCACATATAAAACCAGAAAACATGAAAAGTGACATAAGACATCAGTGACAGGGATGACTGGAAAGGGGGGGAGTGTTTGTCACAGAATGGAGAATGAAGGATAACAGATGAAAAACCCACAGGTAGCACTGGTATCTGTGGGAGAGTGGAAAACCTACTACTGGCTCTGGAGTCAAAGGAATGGGTTTGAATCCTGCTTCTGACACTACTTTGTATGACCTTGGGCAAATCATTGAACCTTAATGAACCTCGGTTTCCTCGTCTGCTAAATGAGGTAGTTGGACTCGGTCTCTGAGTTGCTGTCTAGTTCTAAGTCTATGATCTTATGAGCCACAAAATACCAAAAGAAGCAGAGAAAAGTATATTGGATAGATTCTCCCTACCGGGATTTATAGAATGACATAAAGAAAAATAGCCCAGGATAAAAAGCAGAGGTGGTTTTTTGATCTGCATTGGTAGAGAGAATATTCACACCAGTGAGAACCCTGAGGCATTCAATCTCATAGCTGGATTCTACATCATGTTTTCTAGAAGTCTACAGGAAGTCAGTTTATGGAATTTGTTACCCGTCTCCTGCAAGAGGCAATATATAGCCTGAAGTTATCAAGTGGGTCCAGAAATATTTGGATAAGTTCTATGGTTAAGACATATAAAATGGATTGTGTTATTTTTCTGCACTTTCTCAAAAGATTTGGGAATGCTTTTCCACATAGTTTTAGAAGAAAATTCCTATTTCAGAAGAAATCTTCCCAATCCACATCACCTTTGAAATCAATTCAATTAATTTCATTTCAATTCAGTAATCATTCATCATGTAGCAACAGTGTTCCAGGCTATGCTAAACACCAGGGAAACCAAGGCAAAACTAAAATTATTTCTGTACTCAGGGAACTAAAATTCTTCCTATTGAAAATAGCATGTGGGGTGGCTAGGTGGCACCGTGAATAGAGCACTGGCCCTGGAGTCAGGAGGACCTGAGTTCAAATCTGGCCTCAGACACTTGACACACTTACTAGCCGTGTGACTTTGGGCAAGTCACTTAACCCCAATTGCCCTCCAGAAAGAAAGAAAGAAAGAAAGAAAGAAAGAAAGAAAGAAAGAAAGA
>NW_027187291.1:1544444-1756831 GCF_028583685.1 Petaurus breviceps papuanus
AGAAAGAAAGAAAGAAAGAAAGAAAGAAAGAAAGAAAGAAAGAAAGAAAGAAAGAAAGAAAGAAAGAAAGAAAGAAAGAAAGAAAGAAAGAAAGAAAGAAAGAAAGAAAGAAAGAAAGAAAAAAAGAAAGTAGCATGTGCTTGCTGTCAGAAAACAGCACTGTAATTTTACAGAAGCCTCCAAATGAGGCAGTTAGGTGACACAGTGAACAGAACTCTTGACCTGAAGACAGGAAGACCTGAATTCAAATCCTATCTAAGGTACCCACTTGCTATGTGGCCCTGGTCAAGTCACTTAACCTTAGCTTCTTCATCTGTAAAACCTCCCAGGATTCTAAGGATAAAATGAGATAACGTTTGTAAGATGAAGTATCTTATACAAGAAACAGAAAGGAGGCCAATGTCATTTAGATCAAAGAGTAAGTGTGGGGTATGGTGGGGAAGTATAGTGTAAGAAGACTGGAAAGACAGGAGGGAACTAGGCTATGAAGGGCTTTGAGTGCCAAACAGTGGATTTTATACTTGATTCTGGAAGTAATAGGTAGTCACTAGACTTCACTGAAAGGTAAAAATAATCCAAGAGTGGGGCTTGGTGGGGCAAGATCAGCAATAGGATAAAGCAGCAATGGACATGAGAGAAGAGACAGTGTAAAGATGAACTGATTCACCAAAGGGACAAGAAAGGGAAGGCAGGAGAATAGAGCTAGCGCAGGGTGATGACCTGGGAAAGAACTGAAGGGTAAAGGGATTAGACATCACAGTGAGGACAAAGAACAGGGTTTGGGGCTACAAGGTAGAAGGAGAAGTAGAATGATAATTGATTGTGATCAGATTAGGGGATTTCAGAACAAGGAAATGGAATATTTGTGAGTGATGGCAAGGTCAAGGGTATGACCATTTCTGTGTGTAACTGAGACGGGGAGATGTCTCCAGAGGATCCACAACCAGTGCTGTGCCGGAGTCAGCTCATATTGGCTCATGGGAACCGATTATTAAATTTTAAATGAGAGCATTTACACCTCAGAAATCAGCAAATGCTACAAATCAAGACCTGATTTATTTTTTTTTATCGATTTTCTAGACTTAAGTGATGGAGAAAATGTTAATAATGCAGATTAAACTTGAAAGCATCTTGAATGTACTTTTTTTTTTCTCAGAAAGTTAAATATTTACTGGTATCTCTGGCCACAATCACACACCTACAGCTCACAGAGTCTCCATAGAATAACCCTGGTGCATGTCTGTGGGCCTCTGGGGATGGGCCAAGAAACAGTGCTACTCCTCAACACTGCAGGGGCTGAGCCCCCATAAGTGTATTTTCCATTTATAGAAATCATTCACAATGACACTACTGATTCTTCAACATGAAACATTTACTAAACAATAATGCAAAATACAAGAACAATCATAACATTTACTCAATAGGAAGCAACAGCATGAACAATCAACATTTACTCAATAAAAGTTAAAGCAAAAATAATAACAATATGGTCACACTCTCCCACCAATACCCACAGTATCCATGAGGGAAAGTAGACTACTTATGGAAACCTAACAGGAAAGCACATAAGTAAGGTAACCCATGTGCCAAGGGTAATTCACAACTTTCAAAAGAAGGCTTTGAGGTTGTTGAGGGGGCGGAGCCAAGATGGCAGAGTAGAATCACAACCTTCCCACAGCTCTGGCTTCCACCCTCCCCAATCCATGTAACAAGGGGACTCTAAACAAACTTTGGAGCTGCAGAACCCACAAAGTGACACAGAGAAGCTAACCTCCCACTGAGGACAGCCTGGCAGGCTGGCAGGAATCCAGCACAGCACTCTGGAAGCGAGCCCAGCCCCACTCCGAGGCTTTAGCCCCAGGGCGGGCCTGACCAGTCGCTGGCCAGAGGGACTCCAGATCAGCAGCAGCTGTGGCCATTTCCAGATTTATCAACACATAGACACAAAGGATAAAGTGAGAGGTCAATACAGTCTGGACTTTGGGACCAGTAAGTGGGAGTGTGTGGCTTTCGCTGAGACGCTGCCAGCCAGCGCCACATGGCCGTTTCAGCTCTTGGCCTGCAGAGTGTAGGAGGACCAAGCACTGAGGGGTAATCGCTCTTGCTTCAATCTGCTTGGATCTGGATTGCAGTCTAGGGTGGAGGTTCTGGGGTGTGTGTCCAGCTTGCCAGAGTGTGTGGAGACCTCAGAGAGGGCACCCATCTAATACCTCCGGCAGCTGAGAAAACCCCAGTGTTTGGGATGAAAGCTCCCCTGTCTGGTGGCAGAGTCCTACTGTGGCAAAAAGCCCAAAAGTCAAGTAATTGAGTGGCAAAATGAGCAGGCAAAGGAAACAAAGCAGACAGAAGATTCCAACAATACACTCCTATTTTGGGGACAAAAAGGAGCAAAGCATGGAACAGGAGGAAAACAGTGAAGTCAGAACTTCTGCACCAAAAGCTTCAAAGGAAAATACAATACAGGCCATAGAGTACCTTAAGAAAAATTTTGAAAACCAAATAAGAGAAGTGGAGGAAAAATTGGGAAGAGAAATGAGAACAATGCAAGAAAATTATGAAATGAGAGTCAACAGCCTGACTGAGGAAAATAATACCTTAAAAAACAGACTGACTCAAATGGCAAAGGAGGCCCAAAAAGGCAATGAGGAGAAGAATGCCTTAAAAAGTCGAATTTGCCAGATGGAAAAAGAATCTCAAAAACTCAATGAGGAGAATCATTGCTTCAGAATCAGATTGGAGCAAATGGAAGATAATGACTATGAGAAATCAAGATGCTGTTAAACAGATCCAAACAAATGAAAGAATAGAAGGCAATGCGAAATATCTCATGGGAAAAACCACTGACCTGGAAAATAGATCCAGGAGAGATAATTTAAAAATTATTGGACTGCCTGAAAGCCATGACCAAAGTAAGAACCTAGAAATCATCCTCCAGGAAGTTCTCAAAGAAAACTGCCCTGATGTTTTAGAACGAGAGGGCAAAATAGAGGTTGAAAGAATCCACCAATCACCTCCTGAAAAAGACCCCAAAAAGAAAACTCCTAGGAATATTATAGCCAGATTCCGGAATTCCCAGATTAAGGAGAGAACACTACAAGCAGCCAGGAAGAAACAATTTGAATATTGTGGAAACACAATCAGGATAACCCAGGATCTGGCAGCTTCTACACTGAGGGATCGAAGGGCTTGGAATGTGATATTCCGGAGGGCAAAGAAGCGGGGATTAAAACCAAGAGTCACCCACCCAGCAAAACTGAGTATCATGTTTCAGGGGAAAATATGGTCATTCAGTGGCATAGAGGACTTTCAAGCATTCTTGCTGAAAAAACCATAGTTGAATAGAAAATTTGACATTCACATACAAGAAGCAAGAGAAGCATGAGAAGGTAAACAGGGAAAAGGAATCATAAGGAACTTATCAAAGTTGAACTATTAACATTCCTACATGGAAAAACAATAATTGTAACTTATGAAACTTTTTTCAGTAGTTGAAGGGATTAGAAATATATATATATATATATATATTTGTCTATATATGAGGGTATATGGGCATATGAATACATATGTGAATGTGTGTATATATGTTTACAGGTATACATAGATAGAGGGCACAGGACCAATTTAACAGGAAGGAATGATACTTAAAAGGTGAAATTAAGAGGTGAGAGGAATATAATGAGAGGAGATGGGGAGAGACAGATTGGGGTAAACTATCTCATACAGAAGAGGCAAGGGAAAATGGTTACAATGGAGGGGAAGAATAGGAAGGCAAAAGGAAATGGGTCAACTTTATTCCCATTGAATTTGGTTTGAGGAGGGAGTGAAATACACACTAAATAGGGTATCTCACCCTCCAGGAGAATAGGGGAGGAAGGGGATGAGAGGGGGAATGATAGAAGGGAGGGTAGGCTGGGGGGGAGGGAAGTTGGAAGCATTCACTTTTGAAAATAGAAGGGATCAAAGTAGAGAATAGAACAAGTGGGAGGTGGGATAATATGGTCAGTCAGTCAGGAGGGAAATATGGTCAGTCTTTTACAATACATCTACTATGTTATTGTTTTGCATTAGCCATACATGTACATCCTATACTGAACTGCTTATCTTCCCAGTAAGGGTGGGTGACAAGGAAGGAAGGGAATGAATCTGGAATTGAAAGTTTTAAAATCAAATATTCAAATATATATGTATATATGTGTGTGTATATATATACACATACATATATATATATATATACTATTATTAATACCATCTTACATGTAATTTGGAAATAAGATATACAGGCACTGAGGCATAGAGATCCAATGGATAAGTAGAAAGGGGTATGGGAGAAAATATGGGAGAGAGCAGATTGGAGGAGGGGATATCCTGTGGGACTGCTATTTTGGGTCAGTGGGTAGGGGAAAAACGAGGAGAAAATTTGTAACTCAAAATCGGGCAGAAACGAATGATGTAAATCAGAAGTTAATAAAGCATTAAAAAAAAAGGCTTTGAGATCCTTGGTCTCTTTAGAGTTCTGAAGCACATATCACTTGCTGGGTAAACTAACTTTCCTGCTATCTGTTCTTCTGGTTCTCACAGGTCTCCTGATGGGCAGAAAAATTTCTTTGCTTCAGTAGGGCCACTGAAACAATAAGAAGTTCCTTTAACACACAGCTACCCTTGGTAGGGTATTCAGAAAATTTTGCATTCTTTCAGAGACAAGCAGTTCTCTTAAGCCTGTTAACTGCCATGTTCCCTTAAATATCCTCTGGGGTTTAAATGAGTTTCTCTCTTTAAAACTCTGAATAGCAACAGGATCATCCAGCCTTTTCCCAACCTTTTCAGAAAGTGGGAGGTTCTGTTTTATCCAATCAGCTGTCAGTAAAGTCATGCCTTTTCCCAAGCAAATAATAATAAAAATAATGATTATAAAATAACAACAATCACCTTTACAAATCATTTTATGTATGCTATTTCCATTGGGATTCATGACAATCTCGGGAAGTATGTACTATTATTATCATCCCCATTTTACAGACATGAAAACTGAGGCTGAAAGAGATAAAATGAATTGCCAAAGGTCACACAGGTAGTAAAATTTTGAGACAGAATTTGAACTCAGGACTTCCCGACAATTTCAACAAAGCATAGGCAAAGCCTCTCTTCTTTCCTGTTTCTTCCTCTCAAACCAGAGAAGGCAGTAAAGAGCAATACAGGCAGACCTCTAAAAAACTCCCCCTCTAAGGGGCCTGTAGATGGCAATAGAGGGCAATGCTGTCTTTTTCCAGCTAATCAGCTCTCAGCAAAGCAATGCCTGTCTTCAAATAAGCACAGCTCTCAGCAGCAACAATAAAAGAGGTAAATAATGCCTGATGGCTTTGACCAGCTCCTGCTAGCTTCTGTACTTTGTCTTCTATATGGAGCTCCTCTCCCTACCTCCAATATATTCTGTCCCTAACTCTTTCTATGCACAGTTTCCTCTTCCTTATCTTCATTTGATTGAATCCTACCTCTCCTCTTGCTTCTAATCTCTCAAAACAGGACTTCTTTGTAACCAGTGACCCTTCTCTAACTTATTATGCGAAACTGGACAATTTCCCCTTTCTGTCAGATAGGACCTCAACAGTCCTTATATAGTCTTCCCATCATCCCCAGTAATTCAAATGTTAATTTATAACTTTCAAAACAGGAAAAAGTCATACACAAATCATCTTATAGACAACAATGCCTTGCAGCTATCATTAATGCATTCACAGCGCCATCTTCAAACAGGTCCTCTCAATGCACTTATCAGAGGGGCGGTTTCCCCTTAGGTCCTCAGAACAGTCTATGTTTTTCTACATTTTATCTTGGGGGCCATGTTGATCAGCCAAGCTGATTTTGTTCCTTACACAAATGTTCTTTCTCTGACCCTTTCAGCAAACAAAGATTCATACATGAAAAGAGCAGTACCATATGCAAGGACAAGAATGATATTCAAGTCAAGTCAACATGTATTTCTTAAGCACTTATATTTGCCAGGCACCATTCTAAGTGCTGTAGATACAAATACAAGCAAAAAATAAACACAAGCAGACCCTGCTCCCAAGGAGCTTATAGTCTAATGGAAGAGAGAAGACAATACATAGAAGGGAACTGAAAATTCAGGGGAAGGTGGGGATGTGGGGATGTGGTAGTGAAGTCCAGAAACATAAAAGCAGAGCTCACAAAGGCAAAGCCAGAAATCCTTTTTACATTGCCCCAATTTTGCACTTGGATCTGGCATGGATGTGACTGCTGTTAAGGATTATGAGGGACAAGCCAAGAAGCTGCTTAAGTTCATGGAAAATTAATAGGATTAATTAAGAGGAATGAAGAATGGCTGGCCTGGGTCCTTCCTTAAAATGGAGATTCCAAGAAGAACTCACTAATAGGAAAAGTGGATTGTAAGGTAGAGGGATAGGTATTGCAGGGTGAGAAAACCACAGGAACTGAGAAAACATCCAGGGTGAGGATACAGCTGAGGTTCAGTGGTCAGAAGGGTCAGAAGCAGAGTCAGGATATGAAAAGTGCTGAATAAATGCTTGCTGAATTGGTCATTAGGTCAGTGGGAACTGTTCATCTCAGAGCTGTAAGGGACTTCAGAGGTCATATGGTCCAACTCCTACCTAAAACATCACTAATAAATGGCCATCCTGTTTCTGGCTGAAGACCTTCAGTGATGCAGAACCCAGTCCCTAACCTTGCACTAATAATTCTTCCCTTCCCTTCAGCCATTCTGGGATTTCATTAATTGTTGGGAAATTTTTACTTAGAGCCAAAATTTGCATTATTGTAAGTGCTCCCCATTGGTCTTAGCTATGCCCTCTGCACCAAGCAGGACAGCTGGACTTGGATTCAAATCCTAGTTCTGTTGCTTACTTGTGTGGTCTTGAGCAAGCCCCTTGCCCTCTCTGGGCCTCAGATTCCTCATCTGTGAAAGCGATTGAGGGGCAAAATGGAAGGGTATTAAATAGCCTCTAAGACTGCTCCCAACCCTAAATCTATGACCTTGTGAGCTGATGAAGTTTATTCTGTCTTCCATCTAATGTTTTAAAAGGTATTCAGTGGAAACAACATTAGATCTGGAGTCAGAGCACCAGGGGATGTCAGCTAAGTCATATAATAATGATAACTAATATTTATATGGTGCTTACTCTGTGCCAGGCACTGTGCTAGTTGTGTTATAGTTATTGTCTCCTTTGATCCTCACAACAACCCCAGGAAGTAGGTGCTTTATTATCCCCATTTTACAGTTGAGGATTTTTTTTTATTTATTTATAGGATATATTTACAGTTGAGGATACTGAGGCAAACATATTAAGTGATTTGCCCAAGGTCACACTGCTAGTAAGTATACAAAACAGGATATTATTTAACCTCCTGAGACCTCAATTTCCTCATCTGTAAAATGTGGGAGTTGAGTTATATGGCTCCTGAGGCCCTTTCCAGCTCTAGATTTCTGATTGTAAATATCTAAAAGAAGAAAGCAAGCATCTATAGAGTGCCTACCATGTACCTGGCACTTTAAAAATGTTAGTTCATTTGATGTAGGTACAATTATAATCTATCCCTATCTTACATTTGAGGAAACTGAGGTAGACAGAGGTTGACTAGCCTAGGGTCACAGACAACTACTGTTTAGACAGAATTTCAACTCAAGCCTTCCTGGCTCTAAGTCTGACACTGTACCACCTCACTGCCTCCTGGCTGAAGCCAGCAAGCACACTTCCTCTGTCTTCTCTTTGGCAGGCTAAAACTCAGTAGTTCAAATGAAGGAACCTGGGCTTTAAATGCTTTGATTTTAAAGGAAAAACAATCTTCAGGGGTCTGGAATTCATACAAAATCTTTAGAATATAATCTTAGAAACTTGTACCTTGCAAGCATCCCAGGGTCACTTAACCAATCTTGCAAACTACTATTGCTTCGAGCCAGGTAATGAATTACAATTGGTGCTTAGTGTAAGAAATGATTAACAGCCACTCACATCTATATTGTACTTTAAGGTTACAAAGCACTTTCCTTTACAATCCTGTTTGGCCTTTAAAACCTTTTAGATCCTGCTCCGACCTACCTTTCCAGACTAATTTCACAGTCCTCCCCTCAGGTATTCTACTTGGCTGTTTCTCCTATATGGTGTTCCATTCTCTATGACCCTCCTATGACTGTGACTTTGTACAGGCTACCCCCTATGCTTGGAACACTCTTCCTCATCTCTTCCATCTGGAGGAAGAAGCCAGGTAGCACAGTGGGCAGAGCGTAGAGTCAGGAGGACAAGTTTAAACCTAGCCTCATTTTACTTCTGTCTGCCTCAGTTTCTTTTTTTCAATTAATTAATTATTTATTTTTTTGATGGGGGAGGGCAGGGCAATTGTTGTTAAGTGACTTGCCCAAGGTCACATGGATATTTTTTTTGTGTGTGTGTTAAGTGTCGAGGTCGAATTTGAACTCAGGTCCTCTGACTCCACTCCACTAATAGGTACTTCATAAAATAATTCTTGGGGCAGCTAGGTGGCGCAGTGAATAGAACACCAGCCCTGAAGTCAGGAGGACCTGAGTTCAAATCCAGCCTCAGAGACTTGACACACTTACTAGCTGTGTGACTTTGGGCAAGTTACTTAACCCCAATTGCCCTTCAAAAAGCAAAAAATAAAATAAAATGATGCTTGTTTCCCTCCTTCCTTGGTAGCCTTCCTACACAAAGTCTCTCCTGACCCTCACTTGATTCTCAGTTGTATTGCCCTTCCTCCCAGTAGAATATAAACTTCTCAAGGACAGGAACAGTTTCATTCTTGTTTCCCAGCACCTAGAATAGTATTTGTCATATATTAAATGTTTAATAAAGGATTGCTGAATTGAAGTAAGAAATGCAAGTCTAATTATCCCCATTTTATAGATGAATAAACTAATGTTGAGAGGGGTATAAAAGTGAATTGCCTGAACTGCCAGCAAGTATTAGAACCTGGATTTAGACCCTATTCTCTTGCTATACCATATTATTTCTCCTCCTCTTCCTTTTCCTCAAAATTGTGATTGGAATGTCATTCTTTCCTATTTGTAACATTGCAGATATAAAATAATTTTATGCTGTGTAATAGTTTTTTCTAGCTACTCTATTTTTTACTCCTCTCAGTGACCCTGTTACTATGTCCTACATGTAGCTTGGGGCAGGGATGGCCTTGCGTAACTCAAAGGGAGGCAGAATAGACATCTCTAGCTTCTTTTCTCCCCCCGCCCTCCCCCCCGAGTCTTCTCCAAGGAAGACTTTAATTCCTTCCAGGAAGAGGAACATGAGATTAGGGTCAGAATCTTGGTCCCTCTGCCTCACTCAGAGAGAGGGGAACCTGGGCTAGAATTATAACTATCTGCTCCCTTAAATATTGTTTGTGCAGGGAATGTGGTTTTCAGGTTCAAGGGAAGGACCCCAAACTTTATACCCAAGACTTGACTTCCTTCCCACCAAATACTAGCTCCACAAAGAATATACATAGCAATTATCAAAGAAACCTATTTATCCAATTCTATAGTAAAACATGAAAGTCAGAGATAGTATTCTTAGAAGAATATATAGAAGATTATACAGAGTGAAGGAGTTCTCCCACTGGGAGTGAGATAAGTCAGCTCAAACAAGAAAGAAAAGCCCAGATCACCCTCAAAGGGAAGTTTCTCAAAGTCTATAGAGTGCAACAAGCTGAGGACAGGGACATGATAGATACTGTCAGCTCCTCTCATGTCTTCCCAGAGTCTTTTCCTTCAGCAACCTGAAATGGAGTTGGTATCTTCTAGGGGTCAATAACCTGTGGCCTCAAGGCCACATGTGGCCCTCTAGGGCTTCAAGTGTGGCCCTTTGACTGAACCCAAACTTCACAGAACAAATCCCCTTAATAAAAGTATTTGTTCTGTAAAACTGTATCTCAGTCAAAAGGCTGTACCCAAGGACCTAGAAGGTCATATGTGGCCCCGAGGCCACAGGTGACTCACCCCTGGTATCTTCTATCTTCTCTCTCAAAGCTGAAAGCACCTGCTGCAGCTGTAGAGCCCAAAGGGAGCTGGAGAGACTGAAGGGATGATTTCCTCTCTCTTGCTCACCTGCTCCACCCTGCCCCTCTAGTAGGCACAGGGCACTGATCTCTACCAATGAGGAAAGAGTCCCATACCAATGGGCTTTGGGACCCGGGTTACATTTATATAACAATCATAACTGAAATTTCGATCTGTATAGACTTTGAAAAGTCTTTATAGACTTTTCTACTGACTATCTATAGACTTTGAAAAGTATCTGTTTGTGATAAAAAAAATAAAAATGTTAAGACACTTGGCTACCTGTGAAGCACCAGGAAACCAGTCCAGGTACTGAAGCTCCAGGGACCAGTCAGTACCAAGATCTTGACACTCTCTTTCAAAATTCATCAATAGGCCACTTCTTCAGTCTAGTCTTTATTCTATCCACTTATTATGAGGTCCGTTCTGCTATTCCCCTGCTCATACCTCTGAAATGTCTCCTGGGTCATACCTGATACCTACACACTGCCTCCACTTTGGTCTCCCCTAGCAACTCAAATGCTATTTTGCCCATTTCTGGAAGAAAATTTCCTTTAAGTAGCTTTGACTAAATGAAAGAGAAATAGCAGCTTCTATGCCTTCATACACCCAATTCCACAGCTCCCTCCTGAATCACCACTTCAGTAAATTTAACCCTTGCCCCATAGCTTACAAGGAAGTGAATAACTTTTGCATTTGTAGAATGTATGTTTGCTTATGCCCTTTGTATCTTTACACGTTAACTATGTCTTAGGTAGCCAGGTGGCACAGTAGATAAAGTGCTAGGCCTAGAGTCAGGAAGACCTGAGTTCAAATTTGGCCTCAGACATTTACTAGTTGTATGTCCCTGGGCAAGTCATTTAACCTCTGCCTGAGTCAGTTTCCTCAACTGTAAAATGGGGATCCTAATAACACTTACCTCACAGGTTTATTGTGAGGATCAAATAAGATAGCACATAGTGCCTGGAACACGGTAAGTACTTAATAAATGCTTGCTCCTTTCCTCTCTTTTTAGACTTTTAAAGCCCCCAGAAAGCATGAGACTATTATTTTTCAATTTTAAAAAATACATTTTATTGATTTTTTTTGTTTTTATATCACCTAAATTTTCCCCCTGTATCTTTTTTCCTCCCTCTACTGCCTCCTCCCCCCAGGACCATCATTTATTTTTAAAAAGAGGGGGAAATTCAGCTAAATTAATCAATATATTAAAAAAAACCTGACATTATTTGCAGTGCTCCCCTCCCACAGACCCCCACCTCTGCAAAGGAAAGAGGGGAGAGTGTCTTCTCATGTCTCCTCAGTGGAAGATCTGGATATGTGGTTTTTTTTTCCCCGTCAAGAACTCTGGTTATGAAAATTCCCTCTACCCACACAGGCCAATGACTGCTCTGTAACCCATAATTTCTGAGATGACTGGGATCCTGAGAGGCCACCGCTGACCCCTTGGGTCAGAGCTGGGACTTGGACAGCTTCCCTAACTTCAAAGTCAATCATATGTCCACTACCCCATGCCCCCTGTCATTGAATACCAACTGGTGTCAAACACAGACAACAATAATGGCTCATGTTTGTCTGTCATTTTAAGGTTTGCACATGCTTTCCTCATCACCCTGTGTGACCTCTGTTAGACATATCATTCTTGCTTCTGTACAGGTGAGGAGACTGAAGCTCTTGGAGGTTAAATGCCTTGCCCACCATAAAACTCTAGTGGTCTCCAGGTTCCAAGTTCCGCACCCTTTCCACTATGCTTTGTTGCTTCTCAGAGAGCTAAATGCTTCTATTGGCATTGATGAAAGTGTCAACAAATATTGGACTGGTAAAACATTTTGCAAGGTGGCATGACGGAAATGATGGAGCACTTTCCCCTGAGTTAGGGTTCTTTTTTCCCCCTCTAGTGTTCATATACTGGTTGAACTAGTGGCATAACTAAGCTTTTTTTCCCCTCTCTATAGCATTATCAGTACCTCTTATAATAGTTCACTTAAATTTATTTGACACAGGAAAAATCCAGTACTCACAACTCATCAGACAGGCTTTAATTTACCATTACCCAGTGGTTTTACACAAAGGCATTTTATGGACTGATGCGCTGGGTTGGAACTGCAAAGATTGGCGTAGAGAACTATTGCTGCCACCACCGTTAGTCACCAACAAAGGCTGCAGCTTACATTTTGCTTGGACAGCAAGTATGGCATTTCTGCCTTCGAAGCATAATCCAAAAGCTCATCTTTCCAGGCAGATTATGTAGCTTGCATGAATCGAGAGGTAGGATGGAATCGGGGGCGGGGGCAGGGTTGGCAGGAAGGGGAAGAGAAAAAGTACCCTTACATACTCTCTACCATACTCATGCTAACAGAACAGGGACAAGTGAATTAATACTGGCTCCAAGTGATGGTACTTTTCAAGAGGAACCAGCTAACTGTTCCAGTAGTTCTGCTGCTTTCATCCCTTCAAGTATTGGTATATCTTTCCAAAACACCTTTGTGGGGAGGGGAGGAAGAAAACAAAACAAAAATAAAGCAAACAAAACAAAACCAAACCAACTCACCCTACCACCACCAGGGGTGACTTGGTAACTAAATAAAGAGAACTATGAGTTCAATAACTGGAATTATCCCATGGCAAGGATTTTGTTATTACAGAGCACTGATTCCTTTATCTCTCAGAGACAATCAACCTTCAGCCAGAGGAGTGTAACCTTAAAACCCCATAACTCAATTTAACATAGTGTTAAAGTTTGGGGGGATATTTGTCTGTGTGAGAGCTGATATAATCAGTCTGAGGGACCCTAGAACAAAGAGCAGAGGGTGAAGAACATGTCATCTCCATGCCCATTCGTTACCTTGATGAACAAGGAGCTATTAGAGAGAGAGAGAGCATTATCTAGGTGAAGAATGATGCGAATTGTTTTAGCTCCTTCTCCTGCCTTTGTGATTAGGGCACAGGGAGCTGAGGGGAGGTTGCTGTTGCACATGTGGGTGTTTTCGTTGTTGTTTCTCTCCAATAGTGACTAGAAATCAACTGGAGACATAGATCTCTTCCCACCTTCGCTCTTGCCTCGCCAAATATAAAAAGTTTAAAAGTGCACAGTCACTGAAGACAAAACTGCAGCAGGTCTATGAACTTGGTTTTTAAAAAATATTTTGATGACTATATTTCAAGATTATTGGTTTCCTTTGTACTCCTATGTATTTTATTTTATTTTATGCATTTAAAAACATGATTCTAAGGAGGGCTCTACAGGGTTCACCAGCTTGCCAGAGGGGCCCGTGAAACAAACAAACAAAAAAAGGGTAAGAATCCCTGAAGTAGAACCTTATGTTTAAGAACGTGCTATCATACAAAAAGCAAAGGGAGAGCCAATCATGCTTTCCACAATAAAATAACTAAGGAAATATCTCTTTAAAAAAGAATTGGATTTACCTTATAAAAATATCTATGGCAAATTTCTCCTCATCCTACCTTTAGATATGTATATATTTTGCATGTATCTACATTAGATAGAATATTAGCTTCTATTGTAATTGTGATGTTCCACTTCAAGTTATAGACCTATTTCTTAGACTAGTTCTATACCCATTTGCCCAATAAGATTGTTTTCCATTTCACCTAATGTTCTAAGTTAATCACTACTCTCACTGACACTTCTAAGTATTTTGTACAAAATGCCAGTTGCTACTAAAATTAGAAATCTAAAGTGTTGCATATTGCATTTTTTGTAAAAAGAAAAAATAAAATTAGTTTCATAATTTTAATTAGTATTCTTTTAAAGTGTTTATACAGTGATTTTTAATTCTATTCATTCTCAATTTAGATGGTCAGTGCATGTCCCTTGCACCCCCCCCATTCCATAAATTCTTTAATTTTTTGGTGGTCAGAGTAGTATGTTCTTATTTGATTATTTTTTCATTTGTGATTGTTGACTAATAACAATCAGGAATGATCAGTTATGTTCACTATATTTCCAAATCTAAGTTTAGAGGTTTATAACACCTACTTTTAGCCTGCTATTCAACATAAAGGCTCATTTTGTAATTTCTTTTACATGTTAGTAAAAATTTAGGGCCATGGAACAATAATTTAGTTAGATTCTCAGAAAACCTGGAACTTTCATATGTCTGAATAGATCTGCCTTAGACATTGAAATTTAGACCATAACATAAAACAGCTGCTTTTATTACTTTAAAAATGACCAATGTATTTCATTTTTAAAAGGATAGTAAAAGTTTCTTAATCAAAAACTTCATAGGGATTTTTTACCGCATGGATTTACTGCACATGGGCTGCATCTGCACAGACCCAGTAAACCTGCCAGCTCAAACCAAGTCAATAGAGGCCAGCACATCAAGATTCCACATTTTCAAAATCTCCCTGATCTGGTAAATATTACAGAATCTATTCTTCTTGGGCTTTGCATGCACAGCTTTCATGGAGACATTTATGAGAAATTAAAGCATTAAGAAGAAAATAAAAGCTATATCACTTTTTAGTTTTTTATTTTAAAAAGAAATCTTTATTGGAATTTCAATAATTCATTTAGCAAAGTGTGCAAAAAAAATCTCATAGGAACCTCTCCTTAATTTCATACTTTTTGCTGTCTACTGAAAATCATGTCCAGAACATCCCCCATATTACCTAGACTCAAAACCAGAATATATCTTAGAACTATTGTGAGCCTGGACAAGAGTCCAAAGAACATTATAACTGAATCAGTTAGTTTGGACCAAAATTGTATTTTTTCTGTATTAAAAGAGCAACCTTTAAACTAAGTATAAGCTTCTGCAAAGCAAGGACTGAATAGGGTTCTTTGCAATGTCCTTCCATAGACACTGTAATTGTTTAGACTAATAGAATCAAAATAATTAATCTGGGAAATACTAATTACAGTTAATTACAAAATAACTTATTTTCCAAATGCATGACATGTGCAGGTGCCTTGTATTTTCTTTGTACTGTTTAAAATTTTTTTTTAAAATAAGAAACATATTCAAAGAAGGCCAGTGTAAGATCCAGGAACCATCAGTTAAGCTGACACGTATAAAGGCCTTATCTTGGATCTGTTTGGTGTAGGGCCCAATCTACCCTTTCTCCTTCCCTCTCATACCAAGAATGGAATCAAGTTGGCTCTGGTTTTCAGCATGAGTTCTAAATGTCTTTGCTTCTGATATGCAAAGAGAAACAGTCAATATTCTTACATGTGACACCATCTTCACTCAAAGCAGACAAAATGGAATCTGGGTAGCTGAAAAATAACTTGTTTTGTTAGCAAGACAAACAGTACTTGTGTCACCTCTCAAAATTGAGTACAACAAACCCATACATCTTTTAAGTGCATTTAATGTTAGGGAAACATTCTAGAATTGGACATTTTAACTCAAAAAGACCCCATATAACACTAGAAAGGTGGTTGTAGCTTCACCTTATCAATATGCCTCATCCTGCTTTAGTGGCATCCTCTCCCATAATTCCAAATTAGAAAACAACAAAATATAATACACAAGACACCCACATTTAAGTCTAATTCTCAATCTAGGGGCAGCAAGGGTGTTTTTTAAAACAGTCTATCTGGAAAGCTAGCAATTATTTGCTGGAAAAATTCAGAAAGACATTATATTTATAGATTAATCAGTTATCTCCCCCACAAAATGAAACTGGGAGGGAGCTGAAGGGGAGAACCTGATTTTTTAAAGTTTTTCTAGTTTTAAGCCATGGTAACTTGAACATTGATCACTAGAGTTACACAAGTCTAACAAGGGCTCCAATAAGAAAATCCTCAGCCTTCTACCTTGACAGCTGCCAGCCCAACAGACTTGACAGCCCAACAGACTACCTCTGAAGTGTCTGGTACCTATTTATAACCTGTACATTTAAGATCCTAGATAATAATGAAGCTTTTCTCTCTACATTATTATTCATTGGAGGACCTGAAGTCACTGGTTTCTTCAGTTTGTCTAATTTTGATTTTAAAGGAAAAATAAAGAACTTTGGCACAAAATCCAACATTTTTAATTGGGAATTTTAGGGTCATAAGATTTTTAAGTGGAAGAGAACATCTGGGTCATCTAGTTTAATCTCTCTATTTTACAGATGAGGAAACTGAAGCTAGGAGACAGTATGAGACTTGGCCAAGATTATACAGGTAGTAAATCAGGATTTGAACCCAGGTTACCTAACTCTAAATACAATTCTCTTTCCACTGCATCATGCTATCTCTTCCTCCACACTTTTCATAGCTGAGGAATCTAATTGTCATCACTTGTCAAAGATAGTATATAGTATAGCAGGAGGAAGAGGGTCCTTTTGGACTAGATGCACACTGAGGTTTCTTTTTCCAATTCTCATATTCTGTGAACTGTACAAGATCACACCAAGTTGAGGCTCTAACCCAAGTTCAGCTTTTTCCCCAGGGGTTCGGGGAAGGGAAGAGAACAGGCATTTATAAAGCACCTACTATGTGCCAAGCACTGTGGTAAGCACTGTAGAAATGCTACTTCATTTCCATGTAACCAAAAATGTATATTCTAGGAAGAATGCTTCCCAATAACGAGGCAAAGAGAGGTCTCAATACTTCTGGGTCTTTTTAAATGAAAAGAAAGCCAAGTCCATTGGCAGTTTATTGATGACCAAGCCCACAGAACTCAGCACCCCCAGAAGCCAGCCATGCAGGTATCTCCCTTGGCCATCGTGATATTTTTCTAAAGGATGGTAATGCTGTGCTATGTCCTCTAGGAGTTATTCTATGAAAATCCACTCCTTAATGTGCCACGGAGAAAATAAGCATATCCCTAATAGTTTTTACATAAGCAGGGGGGTTGGGGGGTAGAAGACCCCATTGTTTAGGCAACCAAACAACTCCTGTTTTGTTCTTTACAATCAGAGAAGGCAGGCTGGCACAGAGAGGTTCTGAACATAAGGAGAGTCACATTTGCAATGTGTGAATACTGGGTTCTGACTAGAAATAATCAGAATCAGGGTTAACTCCTTGAAGAGTCATAGACACTACGCTATGAAAAGGTTCTTTTCAGTATCTAAGTTGCCCTAATAAATTATATTTAAAATTTATTTCAGATGCTCATGGGAATGGACAACTAGTAGTATTATAATTCTTTTTTTAAGTGAATAATTTTATATATGTAAGCTAACTTCTTTTATGGATTTTTTAAAAAAAGAACAGCCACCATCTATTTCTAAGTTAATCACATATTCAACTGGGGGGAGGAACAAGGGAATCACCAAACTACCTTCCTCCGTCTACTTAATCTTTGTAATGTTATTCTCACCATTTTCCCCTGTGATCCATTTTCATCTTGGTGTAAACCATACCTCTCCTGCAATTCCTCAGTTTTTAGGAAAGTTATATCATACCACATGTAAAACTCTGGGTTAATATTCCATTTTCCCTAAACCTCTAACTTTAGGATTTCAATATTCTGATATTATCATGGTGTTTTCCCTTTTGTAAAAACAACAACGTATGTTCATAAAAGAAGCTTGTTCCTCATTTAAGCTAAATTTCCAGGGAAAGCTTGCATACCCAAAACAGTTGAGTTAGTTCCTGGCCTTTAATGGCATATAACTTGAGACTCTAGACATTTTATGTTATTCATTAATTAAGTTTTTCAATTACTTTTTTTCTAACCATAGGAAAAAAATTACTCCAGTTTTAACCTCTATCTTCAGTTCACATATTTCCTTATAGGTTCCTCTTAATCATAAACAGGTAAGGAAGCAGAGGCCTGAAAATAAAAGATAAATCATTCCATTCCACTAGAGTTTAAAAATATATTTAACTTGACTGTGTAACACATGTCAAAAGCAACTCTTCATTGTTCTGATCAAAGTAACAAACATCCCGGGACAAAAATATATTCTAGGCCATAGCTACTGCCACATCCCCTTAGGGGGGTAAAGTGTCACCAAGAGAAGTTCTGATGACACTTCTGGACATTTATTCTATAGGCAATAAATCTCTCAGGTTCCATCTCATTTGTACACCTGTCCAGCCTTCCCACTGGCTATTTGCTCTTCATCCAACCATTAATAATATCCAAATTGTGCCTGGTCAGACTATAACTGTAATCTGTAAAAACTAGTGAATTTAATATGTTTGATCTGGGAGATCTGTTGAAGTCCACTGGGGCCGCTAATCATGTCCATTATAATAATAAAGCACAATGTACTAGAAAATTTGGTTTATGAAATCTGGCTCCATCCTCTGTATTTATCTATTTGGAAATGCAATCAGACATGTAAACAATCTTAGTTTTCACCAAGTCCAAGATTATCTAAGGTTAGAAGGTTGCAGGCAAGCAATATCTTTTGGGGGAGTCAAAAGTGGAAGTCAAAAGCTGGTCTTGCTCCAATACCTCATTCTGAATGAAAGGCATTCAGCTCTTTCCTAAGGTGTGTGGTGATAAAACAGGAAAAAAAGAAAGGAGAAAGAGGTAAAATATTCAGAGAAATTTTCCAGCAAAAGCAAAAGAAAAAAAGAAAGAAAAGTATTATTGCCTTTCACCACAAGAGGGGGCTACAGAACTCTTATCTCTTCCTTGGTCCATAAAACCCTCTTAACTGCTACTTTATAGACACTCAATTACAACAAACCATAATACATTAAGGCATTAAAATACACATATATCCCAATATATGCCAAAACAAGTACTACACAGGCAGGCCTACCAGAACGGCACTATTCCCCTCCCCCCCAATAAATAAATCCTAATGCATCTTTTAATGGATTTATAAGATTTTACATTTTAAACCAAAAAGGGGGAGAAAAAGACAGTTCACTCTGGTAGATAATCCCCTTGGTGTGAAAAATAGCGGGAACTGTGATAAAAATTATACAAAGATTGGAGGGTATGACAGGGGAGGAGTGAAGTCAGGATTAAGGGAACTAAAATTTATGTAGTTTAGAAAAATGACGGCTCTGGGGAGAAATGATCACAGTCTATAAATACCTTCCAAAGGTAACAATATAAATGAATTAGGGGAATTATTCAGTCTCAGAAGATGTTACAGAAAGGAGCCAATGGCCTGAAACTAAGGAAGGAAAAGTTTAGGTTAGACATGAAGAATAAATTGGTGGTAATAATCAAGAGGGAAAAGGGCCCAGGAAAGGAAGCACCCAAAGTGTGATGGCTATATTCAAAAATTAATTAGATGAGATATTAGTGAGAATGATGTGAATTCATTAGAAGGGCTAGATTAGATAACTCAAATGATCTTTTCTAAGGTCTGATAATCTCTTGGCCAAACTATGCTCTCAGCACTCTCATACACCCTTCAGTGACAATGAGAAGGATTTGTTGGGAAGTGTTTGCCTCATAATAAAAATTAACCGTGTGGTTTTCTTTATTAAAATTCTGTCTGGGTATCAATATATAATCACAAAACAGCACAATTAACCACCACAACAAGAACCATCCTTCTGAGAAGAGAAGCCAAGAGATCTACAGATTAGAAAACTCTAGTCAAAAGCATTAGCCTTTTTCTGCCCTAAAATTTTACAGAATAGGTCTGGCTCTTCCAGAGATGGAGGAGGGATTCTAGACAGGAGACACTTTCATGAAGAAACAACTTACCTCTGGTTCCCAATACTGTGAATATCAGGAACCCTGCTCTGTATAATGTTTATTATACATCAGAACTTAGGGTATCCCAGTTCTAAATTGCATTAGTGAAGGGAGGAAGGGAGGAACGGTAGTAAGGGGAGTAAGGGAAGAAGGGAAGAAGGAAGGGAGAGAGGGAGGAAATATATTGGCTGGCACTCGAAAGCAAAAAGCCCACCCAGCAGAGCTTGTGGAGCACAGGTGCAATATATTTTGTGAAATCAGTCATACTCAGGTGGGCCATTAGATGCTCCAATGGCTGAAGCTTAAAACTGATTTAATGAATATTATTAAAATGTTCTGTATTTATATAGAAAGTCAGAACTTCCATGTCAAAGCCAACAAATTAATTAAATCTGTTTTTAGTTCCGCTCAACAAACATTTCTTAAGCACCTGCTTTGCTCAAGGGGCAGTAGTGAGTTGCTAGGGATTCTGAGATTTAAAAAAAAATGACATTGCTTGTGCCTTCAAGAAGCTTACATTCTACTGAAAGGATGTAAAAAGTATAATATAAAGTATGAAGTGGTGAGGGCAAAGGAGAAAATCAGACCAAGAGATCCAGGAAAATCTGAAGAGGGACAGGAAAACAAGATATGGATATGAATAAAATATTACAACATGGATTGACACTTAAGAGAAATACTTTCTCAAAAAAACACTTTCTCCATGAAGCCTTCCTACCTACTTTGAGTTCCAATCATCTCTTCTATCTCCTGACATCCATTGCACTAATATACTATTCCATCCAGTGTTTGATTATAGCTTTCCTTTCATTGTTTCCTATAAATCTTCCCTTTCCAACTAGAGTATAAGCCTCTTGAGGGCAAGGCCCCTGTCTTCTTCTTGTATCACTCTAGAACCTACAATAGAACTGGGTACAGATTAGTAGCTCAAAAAATACTTGCTGATTAGTTGTATATCATCATCATTTCAAAAAAAAGGAAAAGTAAATTAAAAAGGCTGGATAAATACATTCTAGGTTATACCAACTTGATATTTTAATTATTCCTCAGACTCTGTATCCTAAATGTAACTGTAAGCATTTAAATCTTGTCTATAATTTATTCCTTGCAAATCTTCCTGAGAGGCAGTGCTTAGTATAGATGAAGCCACTGATATATTGGTGACCAAGCTCCTTGACCAGGGTCATAGAGCCCATCACAGAGAACAAGATCAGGACTAGGCCTCCCTATAAACCATTTGAAATCCTTAAAAATCGTGCTGACACTACATTCCTCACTGTAAGGTACAAAGTTCCCAGGAGCTGTCCCTTCCTAATGCCTACTTTGCTAGGAAATAGCTGTGTGACATTGGGCAAACTGTCTCCTTCTCTGGGTTTCAATTTCCTATTATGTGAAGCAGGAGGATGGAACAAATGATTTCTAGAATTCCTTCCAGCTCTCGAATCCTATGTATGATTTTATTTAGGAAGTTAGTTTATATTTGATTCCAGTATGATAATTCAGAGTACCTGGCATATAGATACAGACATACACATACATACATGTACGCACATCGATGCACACACACACACACACACATATGGAGTACTTCATTATGCACTGGGTAGAAGGTTAAAGTTTAAGCACACACTCATCAACAACCCAACAGTACTAGGCTAAAGAATGAAAAATGGACAGTTCATAGACAGATAATTGTTATTGTTTTTTTATTCTTCACAAAACATGTATAATCCTTGGTAATCATTTGTTTGTGTTATCTAAATTACCGTCAACTTTGAAATCCAGTTTGTCATCCTCATCTGTGATTTATGTCACACCATGTAAAAGACATGATGATTTGGATCTAATAAGACATTTATCTTCATGAAAGAGGCCAGTGGAATCCTGAGCAAAGGGTGACTTCCTCTACCCTCATTACTGTTAACTCAACACAGAGTTCTTAATTTCTCCCAATGAACTGAAACCTGACAGTCTCACTTAATGGTGATGACCAAAACCAGGGCAACAATCCACCCTTTTAATGAAGTTGAACTAATATAGCCATACTGAACTAATACCCAGGCTTTGTTCCCAAGACACCGATGCACACACTACTTCTTAATACAGCCAAGGAAGCTGTGGCTAAGGAAGGCAGCAGCTACTGGCAACAGCTCTAAAGAGACCACTAACCTTTCTTAGACTCTGAGGTTGTCTTATAGGCAGTATATAAAATATATAAAATCAGGAATAATATTAATTTCACTCCTTGACTTAAGCCAATTATAGTGTCCTGCCAATTATTTGTTATTGTTCTGTTGTCTTCAGTCATGTCTGACTCTTTGTGACCCCATTTGGGGTTTTCTTGGCAAAGATTCTTGCCATTTCCTTCTCTAGATCATTTTACAGATGAGGAAACTGAGGCAAAAAGGGTCAAGTGACTTGCTTAGAGTCACACAGCTAGTAAGTGTCTGAGGCTGATTTTGAACTTGGGAAGATGAGTCTTCCTGACTCCAGGCCTGGCAAGTCAATCCACTTTGCCACCTAGCTACCCCAGGTCAATTAAGGTATGGGTAGTTAGGTGGTGGATCAGCTTGCCAGGCCTGGAGTCAGGAAGATCCATCTTCTTGAGTTCAAATTCTATTACTGTGCCCAGAAATGATGTGAATTCGTTAAAAGAAAACCTACCCACTCACCACAGTGAGGACAGGAAAGGAAGTTAGAAAACATGCATTTATTAAGTGCCTGACTATGAACCAGGCACCGAAGGAAGCACTCTACAATTATTATCTCATTTAATTCTCACAACAATTCTTTAACATAGGTCGCTTGTTATCACCCTTATTTTTACAGTTCAGGAAACTGAGGCAAGTGGAGACTGAATGATAGCCCAGGTTACACAGCTAGTAAGCATCTGAGGCTCCACTTGAACTCAGGTCTTCCTGATTCTAGGCCCAGCTGTCTTTCCGTTTGACACCTAGCTGCCTCAAAAAAGCAAACTATGAGATACGACAAAAGGAAATGAGATAAATAATTGTCTGAACACACACACACACACATCTCTGTCATTTAACTCACTTTCATTATCTACCTATACAAAATAAAAAATAAACTTAAAAACATATATGGTTTATTAAAATTATTGCCATTACTCTTATTATTTACTGTGGAACACATTAAAGAAAACAATGAATGTGATCCTGCAAGTGATTAGAAAGAAAAAAGCTCAGTTTGAGGCTAAATCAACTCTTTTAGGTGATTAGGACACTTGAACATTTTACCAGCCTAGATCCTCATTCTCAGGTAAGGCATATCTACAAAGGTGAAATAATATCCCTCTCACCACTGAAACAGTTTCCTTAATTAACAAGCATTTACCAAGTACAAGTTAAATTCAGGGGATACAAATGATGCCTTTCTTTTGGGGGAATAACATGTATCCATATAAATGAATCTCTTCTCTTCCCTCTTGTCCTCTTTCTTCCCCTCTCCCCCTCTCCTCTCCTCTTCGTCTCCTCCTCTCCTCTCTTCCCCCCTCTCCATCTCTCTTCTCTCCTCTCTCTTCCTCCTCTCTTCTCCCCTCTCCTCTCCTTTCCCCTCTCCTCCCCTCCTCTCCTCAAATACAAAGAAAGTATTTTCAGGGCCTGGAGGCCCCAGGAAAAGTGTCATCTAGGAGGTGGAAGCTAGTGCCCTCCAGGCAGAGGGAACAGCTTGAGCCAAGCCATGGAGACAAGGAGATGGAATCTTGTATGTAAGGAATGGCAACTAAACTAGTTTTGTTAGAACACAATGTATGAACAGAAGTAATGTTTAATAAGCCTGGAAAGGTGGGTTGAAACTAGGTGGTACAGTGGATAGAGCACTGGGCCCTGAGTTCAAATATGGCCTCAGACACTTACTAGCTATGTGACCTTGGGAAAGTCACTTAAACTTCTTTCTGCTTCAGTTTCTTCAGCTGGAAAATGAAGATAATATTTGCACCTACCTCACAGGGTAGTTGTGAGGATCAAATGAGATGATTGTAAAGTATCTTGTGCAGCACCTGGAAGGCAGAAGGCACTTGATAAATGCTTCTTCCTTCCCTTCTCCTTGTAAAGGGCTTTACATGCCAGAGTTTTGCATTTTATTCTAGAGGCAATAGGAACCATTGGAGGTTTCTGAGTAGAGGAGCGACATGGTCAGAATATTTAGGAATGCTACTTTGGCAGCTGTGTGGAAGATGGATTGCAACCCAAGTAGGTCAATTAAGTAGGCTATAGCAATAGTCCAGGCTATAATAATAATAACTAGAATTTACGTAGTGTTTTAAGGTTTACAAAGCACTCTACATATGCTATCTCATTTGAGTCTCACAACACCCTTGTGAGGTTGTGCTATTATTATCCCTATTTACAGATAAGGAAATTGAGGTATTGGTCTAGAATCACACAGTTAGTCAAGTGTCAGTGGCCAGATTTGCGTTTAGGGATTTTTCTGACTTTAAGTAGTGTTTTTACTCAATGTGTCACCTGGCTAAGAGGTGAGACATGATGAGGTGTATGCAGTTGTAACAGGTCCTCTGAAGGCAGAATCCACGAGATGATTGGATGGAGAGATGGAGAAGAGTAAAGGGTCAAGAATAACTCTGGAGTTGTGAAATGGGGGGATTGGGAGGCTGGTAGTGCATTTGATAGATATAGAAAAGCTAGAAAGAGCAGTGAGGTTGGGAGGGAAGCTTTTGTACAATTGAAGATGTTTGCAGGACATCCAATTGGCAATGTCCAATAGGCAGTTGTTGATGCCCAGGAGGAGAAGACCTACAGAGAGGGCTCTGGGAATCACCTGCACAGAAATGCCCACTGAACACATGCACACTGACTACATCACTTAAAGAGAGAAGAGAGAGGAGAGAGATCAGGACAGAGCATTGGGGTAAACCCAGAGTGAGGGTACTACACATGATCCAATCAATGAAACTTGGTTGGGGTGGGCAGAGATGTAGTAGAACCAAGAGAGACCCACGGGGGGAGGTTGATGAATAGCATCAAAAGCTACAGAGAAGTCAAAAGGTATGAGGGCTAGAACTAGCTTTTAAGAACTCACTGGTTATTCTGGAGACAGCAGATTTTCTTAAGTGATGAAGTAAGAAGCCATATTTTGAGGCATTAAGAAGTGAAAGGAGAAGAAAGCAGAGGCAATAATTGTAAACAGTTTTTTTTCTAGAAGTTTGGCTTTGAGTTAGAGGGTAGATATTAGATGACAGTTTGCAGTGCCAAATGAAGTGGGTTTCCATGTGAATCCTGTCTCAGATACCAATTCTTGTTTATAAAGATTTGCAAAATACTTTCTTTACAGTTCTGTGAGATAGGGGTGTAATAGAGGCTTATTATACCCCCATTTTACAGATGAAGAAGTCAGAGAGGTTCAGTGATTTACCCAGGCACACACAGCCAGTAATCGGCAGTATGTGGAATTGAACCCAGATCTTAGAATTCAAATCAAGTATCTTTTCTATTATTCCTTGCTGTCTCCAGATTGTGCATGAGCTGTGGGAATCACTTACCCCAAATCTCATATCATTCATTCTTACAGCCTCAGTAACCATTCTTAGCAACACAGTTATTTATTTCATTTAAGAAATTAAACAATGGTAATTTAACGTTGTCCTACAGTACTGTAATGCTTTACACCTGCCTTCCGGCTAAGGATTTCAAGCTGCTTTACAAATAAACATTTTGATATCTTATTTACAGATGAACAATCTTTGGTACAAAGAATGTGAGACATTGGGAAGGATCTGGACTTGGGTCCAGGGTTTGGATCTTGCCTCTGATACTTTACTAGTTGTGACCTTCATCTGTTCATCTGTAAAGTGGGTGTGAAAATGCCTGTAGGTACCTACCTCATACAGCTGTAGTGATAATTAAATGAGACAATATATACAAAACTCCTAAAAAAAAAAGTAGCCAAATAGCTGTCACCTATGGGTATCATTATTATTCATTCCTAATTTACAACACAGAAACAATTTTAAGCATTCGAAGATACATTCAGTCAAGTACAAGGGAGGAAAGTGTCATATGCAATCTCCTCCCATCCCTATCATAAATAATTAAAAGAAAGAAAGCACAATCACAAAGTAGTAGGGTTCAATCCAGTCCTGCTTCTACTTACTCTGCAATATGGCTGGAGCTCTGTCAAGTCTGCCTTACAGGAAGCCATCCTGATAGGTGCTAGCAAGAGGATAGTGACCACCACTGTAATGGGTGCTTGGCTACAAGTCTCCAAGCCCATTTTCCAGGCCCAAACCTTGTGAAGCCAAGAAATCTACGCCAAAATCACACCAAACATCTCCTTTAAAAACCAGGCTCTCTCTAGAAGCTTCTCTGTCTTTAGTGTCCCCCTCCCCAGCATCAGCACGTGGATGATGGCTACATTTCTCCCCTTGGATCAGAGGGCATCGCCTGAGGCCCTGAGCTCTGCCACTAATTCTGCAGTTTTTCAAATCACCAACCTCTGCATCAGATGCTGCTCTTCTTCCCACTGCCATACACTCCGTTTCCTGAAGAGAATGACACTCATTCTATGACATTCAACATCTTGGTACAAAAATTAAAGCATTTTCTTTTTTGATTTCCATCTTGCTGCACCTGTTCAGCATCTCCTCTCACCACTCCCCTTCTTTTCTTTTATTGTAATGAGCCTGGTACAATACATTGTTATGTCTTCAGGTTTCACCCTTGATGAAATAACTTTTCTTTAGTTCTTAAGAACTGCATTATACATTTTCCTTCTGCTGAAAGAAACTGCTCCTGCCTCTCTAAAGTGTTTGGGTTTTTCTTTAAAAAATTTTTTTTCCTTTCATGTTTTATATGATTGTACATGCATAACCTATATCTGATTGCTTACTGTTTCAGGCAGAGAGGAACAGAGGGAGGAAGAGAGGGACAGAATTTGAAACTCAAAACTTTTTTTTTTAAGTGTTAAAATTGTTTTTAACAGGGGAAAAATAAAAATGTATATATATATATTTTTCCTTCTTAAAGGACTTATATTAAGATGAAAAACTGTTCTCTGATGAATGAGAAGTACATAAACCTATAAAATCCATTTTTAAAACAGTGTATGCACTTTGGGGCATTGTGAGCAAGCAGATTTGAGTTTGCTGGGGAAGAGGGGGTAAAATTTCAAGAAGGCCTGAGCACTAAGTATTGGGTCCAGAGATCTCATGTGAGTGTTCAGTACCAAGTCTGCTCAGGTCTGGAAATGCAACTCTTAGATTCGTTAGCAAGTTTTTGCTCCAGATGGTGGGGCTATGCTCCTGTGGGCATCTCTCTGTAGGGTACCGGCAACTTAGTTCATCAAGGCTTACAGAGGGGAGGCAGAGGCAGACAAGGGAGGTGATTAGGCTGTTCCATGGCCTCATTTTTATGCATGGTTTAATATGTAACCTTTTGTTTTCTTTCTTTTTGCTTTTTGGCAGTGCACCTGGTCAGGTTGCTACATTCTTCTAGGATGCCTGGCATTTTCTGCAGGCACACTATGAACCCTGTATACAGCCCCTTTGTTCTGAAGTTATGAAGCTCACTTCTCTTTCAGGGCATTCCTTGTTGCCTTTTCTAACTAAATTTAGTGCAAGGCTCTGCCTTACCCAGAAAAAATGGACAAGATCTGACATGTTCATGTTTTTAATTCAGTCTTTGCAGTTTCTGATTTTTTTTAATTGGGAGTCTTAAAAAGGGAGACATAATAAAGAATTTTGGAAAGGAGCACCATCCTCTGTTCTTAAAGGGGGTCTCAAGTTCTCCTCCAGTGGTGAAAAGGAAGGCAATCTGAAAGATGCAACAGCTACTTGTAATGGCAAAATGTGGCAAAACAGATCTACAGAGTTAAGGCCAGATGAAAACAAGGTCTTTACAGATCTCTCCTTCTGATCTCACAGTTACCATGTTGGGAAACTGGCAGGTCTTCTTGAGAGTTCACCTTATCTTTTCCATCTGATTTCCACTGTCTTTTGCTAATTTATTTTTTTGGTAGGGGAGTGGCTCAGCGCTGCGACTTCATAGGCATGGGGAAACATCCTCCACTGATAATGGAAATTATAATAATAACTAGAATTTATATAGCACTTTAAGGTTTGCAAAGCACTATTATTATCCCCAGTTTATAGTGGAGGAAACTAAGACAGATGGAAGTGAAATGACTTGCCCAAGGTCACATAGCTTGTCAATGTCTAAGGTCACGTTTGAACTCGGGTCTTCTTGACTCCAGGCCAGTTAGTGCTCTAACTACTGCTCAGCCTAGCTGCTAGACACAGATCAGCAACTTGTTTGTGATAGCTATTAAGCTTCTTTTGGGTGTGATGAAACCTACAGACCCTTTCTCAGAATAATGTTTTTAAATACATAAAAGATGTAGTATTACAAAGGAAATCCATTATACTAAATATAGTTTTCAAAATCTTTTATTAAAAAAAAAAGACCAATTTCATTGACCTCAAGTTTAAATACACCACCTTAGAGGGCTGTCTGGGGGCAATGAGAGGTTAAGTGATTTGCCCATTGCCACTCTGCTAGTAGGTGCTGGAGACAGTCCTGGATCCCAGATACCTCTAAGGCTGGCCCTCTCTCCATTATAGCAAGTTTATTCAGAATTAATTTTAACAGCTAGCATTTCTATAGTGCTCTAAGGTGTGCCAAGGGGGAAAGGTTCAGGGTCTTAGGACTCCATAGTTAGTAAGTGTATAGGTAGCACTTAAACACAGATCTCCCTGACTCAACGTCCTGTCTTCTGTCCACTGCACCACCTAGCTGCCTGCCTGGCACCTGCAAAATGGGTGACCTTGGGCAAATAGCCTCTCTCAACCTCTGTTTCCTCAGCTATAAAATGAGGAGGTTGATGAATCAGATGACCTCTGAGATTCCCTCCAGTTCTAAATGCATGACCACAGGGTATCATTTCTGAGGAGGTGATTTTTTTCTGATAACTTCAACCATATCACTTATGGATGGACACACCTGAGATCCGTAAAGGAAGCAAGGTCATTAAGCAGTCAAAAGAGATGCCATGGGGCCGCTAAGTGGCGCAATGAATAGAGCAGTGGCCCTGGAGTCAGGAGGTCCTGAGCTCAAATTCGACCTCAGACACTTAACACTTACTAGACCTGTAACCTTGGGCAAGTCACTTAACCCCATTGCCCTGCCTTCCCCCCTCCAAAAAATAAACAACAACAAAAAAGAGATACTGCAAAGCCCATAAAAGACATGCAATTTGTTTGCAAGAGAAGCCCTCAGGCCCTCACTCAGAGTCTCTTCACTTTCTTTATTGTTGTCATTGTTGTTCAGTCGTTTCCAACTCTTCAAGACCCTATATGGGGTTTTCTTGGCAAAGATAGCTGAAATAGTGCTGGAGTAGTCTGCCATTTCCTTCTCTGGCTCATTTTACAGATGAGGAAACTGAGGCAAACAGGTTAAGTGACTTGCCTAGGGTCACACAGCTAGTAAGTGTGTGAGGCCAGATCTGAACTCAGGAAGATGATGGATGAGTCTTTTTTTTTTCTTTTTGGAGGGGGGAAGGCAGGACAATTGGGGTTAAGTGACTTGCCCAAGGTCACTCAGCTAGTAAGTATTAAGTGTCTGAGGCTGGATTTGAACTCAGGTCTTCCTGATTCCAGGGCTGGTGCTCTATTCACTGTGTCACGGAGCCTTCCCCAGATGAGTCTTTCTGATTTCAGGGCCACGCACTTTATCCACTGTGGTTGCCTACTTTCTTTAGGCACAGCTATAACAGCTAGGGGGTACAATGGAGAGTGCATTGGACTTGGAATCCGGAAGATTTGAGTTCCAATATGGCCTCAGATATTTACCAGATATGTGATCCCCTAGCTAAGTCACTTAACTGCTCTCTGCCTCCATTTCCCCAACTGTAAGATGAGGATAACAATAGCACCTACATCCCAGGGCTTTTGTGAAGACAACATATTTGTAAAGTGCTTTGCACACCTGAAAGTGCTATATAAATGCTGGCTGTTACTTTTATTATTACCATCTCATAGGATTGCTTTGAGAACCAAATTAGATAATATGTAAAGCATTTTCCAAACCTTAAAGTGCTATATAAATGCTGGCTATTATTTGAACCCAGGCCCTTTGACCCCAGAATCAGTACTCCTTCTATTATACTAAGCTTGTCATAAATTAGATTTATAAAAAATATACAATGGTATCTCGATTTCTTCAAGTTTTATACATCAAATCTTCTAAAAGTGATCTCTGGTCATCAATCTAATTTTATCTCCAACATATACATGCACATTCATGATGCTACCTCCATTCTGACCATCACCTCCCATCTCTCCTTCCACCAGAGCCTGGTACTCCACCCCTGAGATGTTAGCTGCTGTATGAGCTGTGCTTCCATCTTCTCTTGCCTGAATCCAGGCCCCGAGACCATTCCCCAGCCATCTCTGCCATGTTATATTAACCTTTGCCATTCTAGCTCCACATTATGTGTTGTCTTCCTCCATTAGAACATCAACTCCTTGAGGGCAAGGATTATTTTTGCTTCCTTGCATTTGAAACCCTAGAGAGTAACATAGAGCTTAATACAATGGAAGTGCTGAACTGAGGCTTTATCTGAGGCACATGCACACAAATGAGCATTATGTTATTCATACATATCCCGCATCACAAAGGATATTTCCCAAAGCTTCAGATGCTGTGAGAATTAATAGTACTTAAAAATCCCACAAAGTATGACTACATCAAAGACTGTAATTCTGGGATGGTGACTATCAGTTGATCAAATAGTCAACTATCAAAGGGACCGCTAATGGAACCAAAAGAAGGAATTAAAAGAAAAAAACCAACAACAAAAAACTAAAGGACCTGGGGAGTGGGAAGCAGATGACATATGCTAATATCTGGCCCAAAAATTCATTTGAAAAAGATAAAATAAATCTCAAGAAAATTGGAAAGAGTGGGAGAAATGAAAGGAACAGAGGCAAGTAAAAAGAGAATCAAGGAACTATCTGTTCAATTTTCCCTCCACATCCCTAAGGGTCCATGTTGCTTCCATTTTAGTATCCTTGATCATCTTGGCTCTTCATTGGAATACCCAGAATACCAGGACAGGCCACCAGTAAGAGATTTCCCTAAGGTCATGGCTTAGCTGACTTAGGTGATATCTTATCATGGCTCACTGAGCTCAGTAGTTCCAATTAATCACACAGGGGAGGCTCTCAATTCTCAGACAATGTGTTGAAAGTGATGAGCCCCATAAAAGTAGCAACATAGGCTTTGTGACATTCAAATATTCACTTGGCTTTGGGGCTACAGTTTATACAGAGAGATCAATATGGTATCTCTCCACCCCAAAACAGAATTAGTGTTTACCAGGTCACCATTAACTCCAAGAGTACTGAATTCTTCAGAAAGCCAGTGTCCCAGGGAAAAAATTGCTAATTGGCTTACAAAGCCAGAGATCACCTTTGTAAACAATCCAGTGGGTAAAAAATGGCAGAAGGCAAAGAGAGAAAGAACAAAATCTAACAGAACTAGACCACCTGGAACCCAGAGAGAAAGGAGGATACTTACCTTCATCTTGATAATCCGACATAAAAGATGCATCTGACACTAAGCTAGGGCCATGAGTCCCACTGGGATTGTCTTCAGAGCTGTCCTGCCCAAAGTAATTTTCAGGTTGGTCACCTCCTTAAAAAAAGGAGAAAGAAAAACATTTAAAAAAGAAAGGAATAGGCTTATATCATATTGTGAATATTTTTTTAAAAGAATTCTAAAGAGGTCTTCTGGTAGACACAAAGAACTTCTTTATTTCTTTTTGAAGGCCGCTTTGAGCACCCAAATATTAACACCTTAAAATTTAAATTGCATGGGTTAAGGAAATAAGTGGCACAAAACAATCTGCAAGTCATCAATACACTTTCTTGCTGCCTGAACAACAAGAAGAATAGATTAATGATAAGAACTGCCATTTTGCTGCATTCTTACATTGTGAGGCAGTGAAAACTCATTTGAAAAAGATAAATTAAATCTTAAGAAAATTAGAAAGAGGAAAAAAATGGAAGGAACAGAGGTAAGTAAAAGAAAAAAAAGGAATTATCCATTCAATATCCCCTCCATATCCCTAAGGGTTCCCATGCTTCCATTTTAGTATCCTAGGTCTTCTTGGCTCTTCACTGGAATACCCAACATCCTGTGTGGTAGCATGGCAGATAGATAGAGCACTGGACTGGGAATCAGGAGGACACTAGCTATTTGGCCCTGCAGAAGTCACTAAATCTTTCTCAGTCTTGGTTTCCTTATCTGTAAAATGAGGATAATAATAGCACCTACCTAGTTGAGTTATTGTAAGGATAAAATGAGATCACACGAGTAAAATGCTTTGAAAACTTCATATAAATGCTAGCTGCTGCTGTTATTCTGTACCCCTGCAAACAACTGGCTCATTCTGTGACCCGACACAAATAATGTATCTACAACTCTTGTTTCCACTGATGCCTTAGGAGTTTGGTCTAAGAGTTAATATTTGGTTGTGCAAAGTCATAATAAATAATGACAATAACAGACATATTTATAGAGAAAGTGCTTTAAGGTTTGCAAAGTGCTTTATGCAGATCATCTACACCTAGGAGAAAAGGCATCCTGAAGTTCCAGAATTAAAACATTGTTGAAAATTAAAAATTAAAACATCTTTGCATCCAAGCTATCAAACTGGAAGGTACCCTAGAGATCCTCAGGGCTGACAGTCTCACTTTACAAATGAGGAAACTGAGCTCTAGACAGTCGAAGTGACTTGCCTAGGGTTACAGAAACAATAAGATGCAAGAGCAGAATTCAAACCCAGTTCCTCTGTCTCCCAATTCAGTGTCTTCCCCCATGACAACATTCCCACTTTTATCTGAGTACTTTCACTTTATATGACACTCATCTTCCATAAGTGGCCAGCACTAAAAGAGGACCTCAGCTGTGCAGGTACTTCAAAAGATACTGAAGCAAGATGGTAGCTGCTTGGGGGGAGAGAAAGCCAAGGCTCTGCTTAACTCATCCAAACAGAGGCTCGGATTGCTGATAACAAGACGACAGCTGCACTCTTCATTTCACAATCAGCAAACACTGAAAAAGGATTTTTCACTGAATTTACTATGATCTCCAATACTAATTTCCAACCACACCAGTGCTAATCTCAGTAAACACTGGAGGGGTTTTGGCCCTGAATTCTAACTAGGGAACACTGAACTTCCAAAGAGTTGATATTGTCCCTCTTAAAAACTTTATGCTCTGCAATTAAATTGGTGGGAGGGCAGGTAGTGAAGACTGGCAAAGAGGGAGGGTGGCAGTGGATGCCTTATTTTGTCATTTTTGGGGAAGGATGTGACCATCTGATCTAAATCTAACCCCCTTTTATGCTCAAGGAAAGCAGGAGACAGGGTGATCTAAAGACAAGAGGACCTCAGAAACTGCAGAGTTTATTACAGAGGGAAAAGGGAAAAAGCCAGAATTCTCACAGACAGCCCAGTCTCTGGGCCCCACACAGCAGGAATGTTCTCCTAGCTGGTCTACTGGGTAATACTGACTAGACATTAAAGAGCAGAGGAAAAAAAAAGACAAGAGCACAACAGCTATGGTTGAGGCACCACTGTGTAATTTTCATTCTAACTAGAAATGCTCTTAAATACCAGGCAGAGGTATAATATACTCAGATTTCATAACACGGCAAAGCTGCTGAAATAGCATTACCAGTGCAATCTGCAGAGAAAGAGTGTTGGGCAGGATACTGACAAGCCTGATAGGTCTGCTCTCTTAAAAGAATTTTTTTCTCCCTTTGGATCGGACCAAAATTCATTATAAAAAAGAAAGCAAAATCAAGCTTGGGGTTTGGGTTGCCTAATACAGATTATCTCTTCCAGGATAAAGTCATAGAATGCTAGATTTTTTTAATATGAAACCTCAGAGGTCATCTAGTCAAATTCCATTCTCTTTTACAGATCAGGGAAATTGGAACCAAAAGAAGGGAAGTGACTTTTCTAAGGCCACATAGCAAGTTGGTGGCAGAGCTAGGATTTGAGCTGAGATCTTCAAATCCAGGATGCTCTTTTTCTCGGAGGGTCACTTAAAATCACTGTCCTGCACCCCAGATTATTTAGTTTATCCCAAAAGTTTGACAAATGCATTGCCTTAGCAAAAACCTACTATCATGTAGAATATCTACGAGGCTCTCAAACATTCACACAGCTCAGAAGGAGCCCTTGATTCTAAAGTCATTTTTTTTTCAGTTGTGTCTGACTCTCCATGACCCCATTTGGGGTTTTCTTGGTAAAGATATTGCAGTGGTTTGTCATTTCCTTCTCCAGCTACTTTTACAAATGAAGAAAATGAGGCAAAAAGGGTTTAGTGACTTGCCCAGAGTCACACAGCTAGTAAGTGTCTGAGGCCATATTTGAACTCAGGAAGACAAGTCTTCCTGACCCCAGGGCCATCCTCTGCACCATCTAGCTGCCCCTTGTCTCTGAAGTCTTGTCCCAAATACCTGTATGGACCTGGCACTCAAAGCATGAGCTGTAAGGGGATGAGTCAGCTCCACCATGATTTCTATGGCTTCCGGTGTGACTATCCCAAGGCTGGCATTTAAACCCCCAAATCTAAATTCAGGACAGTTACTTTAATACAGTATGGTATATAGCTCACATGAGAGTAGCACCAATCCCAGATCAGTGCTCTCCGTGGTTGGGGAAAACACAGAACACTTTGAAAAGAGGTTTTTGTACACAAGCTTAATTAGTTTCCGGTGATGGAGTTATCCTCAGTCCCACTTCAAGGGGCACACGTCCCTTGAGCAATCTAAAGGAAAGAGAGAGAAAGGAGGAGGAGCAATACTATATCCTTGGCATTATGGATGCAGAAAAGCTGACATGATTATGAAGGTTATACCTCTTCAAGCCCCATGGGCAAAAGGCTGCCTCAAACTGTAGTACTGTTGGCAAGCCTTGTCAGTTCTAAACTCCATTTTCAAGATTTCTCTACGTATCTGCCAATACAGGACCAGTTGATTACTCCCCCAGTCCAGTGGGATCTGACATCAATGATCCCAAGCTATAGTGACAGAGGCTTCCCCTTGGTGTCTCTCCAATTAGAATTTAGGAACTCCATTTGTTTAGAACAGCTCTCCCACTGGAGAGCCACCCTGCCAAAGGAGACAGAGACATCTCGGAGACAGCTCAACTTAGAATCAATCTCTATCTCTACAGATGCTTATTTTAACATACCACTGTATACCTTAATTAATCACAACTTGTACTGTCTTGTCTATTTCAAAATGAGATTTGGGGAAATGGAAAGAGGGCTCCCTTGCTTTTAGCTGGGATTTTGTTCCTCTCTTCCAATATCTTAAGAATTGGGTACTAGATACTGTATTTAATATTTCCACGGGCAGGTTCTCCACTGGATATCATGCCTTGGGGCCTCCAAGGGAGATGGTTGGCTTTACTGTTCCTTCCTGAAAGTGAAATAAAATTTCATTCATGCTTCATAGAGTGATAAGTTAGGAATTTCTGAGGGTTGAAGTAGGAAGAGGAAGCAGCTTTGTGTCAGGTGCAAGGTAATTATTTGCTAGGGTTTCTGTGCTATTTGTTTTAATTCCCTGTGTTTTCATTAACAGCTAATGACTCCTCCTCGCCTTCCCTCCCCTTAAAATTCAGAAACAATAGCTTGGCCACTAGAATTTGGCTTTTTTTTTCCTACCAGGGACTCAGACAGCTGTTGCTGCTCCATAAACTTTATGGAGAAGTGAATTAAACTGTTAAAAACTTCCACTTTCCAATTCAATTCTAAATAAAACAGAGGGGAGAAAATGAAGTACTGATTATGTGCCTCTTGTAACTATTTTGACTCATGTCAAACCACTCATGACCTGAAACTGTAGGTGCTATTTAAGGACCATGAAGGTGTCTTATTTGTAACTACTTTGATATGTTAGACCTCTGTGATGGTTTTTTAGGAAAAATGAGAAAGGGGAAGGGGGAGTGGAGAGAAAAAGGAGAAGAGAGAAAAGAAAAAGAGGAAGATGAAGGTAAAAGAAGGGAAAGGAAAGGAAAAGAAGGACAAAAAAAGCAGTAGAGAAAGGAGAAAAAGAGGGAGAGAGAGACAAGGAAAAATCTGAAAAATAGTGTTTAGAACTTACAACACATTCCACAATGACTGAAGTTTGAGACACCTTTTCACCACTGGGTCTTAAGTAGGTGTACCAATCATAATCAAAGAGATTTCTATTTACATAGTACCACAGACACATTTCTATGAATATTCAAAGAGGCTCTGGCCCCCTTAGGTGTCACAAGGAAGAAGGAAGGAAGGGAAGGAGGAAGAAAAGAAAGCAAGGAAGGAGAAGAAGGAAGAAGGAAAGTAGAGAGGGAGAGAAGAAAGGAAAGAAGGAAGAAAAAAGGGAGGAAGGAAAGAAAGAAGGGAGGGAAGGCGGAAGGAAGGACCTTGAGAACAAAAAAACAAAAATAACTCCTGGAAAACACAAAGATTTATTTACCTCTTTCTATGCCAGGGGCCAAAGATTTTCTGGCACTTGCTAGTGCTGTGTTTGTCTTTCATTTCTCCTCTAAATAATTATGAGAGATGTAATGAAAAATTTATCCACATCAGCAGTCAATTCCTTACATGGATATATTCCTTTTGCAAGGAGAGTTCTTCATCTAGATTTCTAGAGGCCAGTTTTGCTACTGCTTCATTAAATGCCTTTGGGAGGCATCAGGGAATCAAGGTGGACTGAGTCCTGTTTGCATTCTTGTGCTGGTGGTTGTTGGAGGGGATAGATGGAAGGACAGGTCCCTGACTCCAGTTAATATCTAAGAGCCCATGAGAAACACAGCTTCCCTCTTTAAACTAATGAGCCCTCACTAAAATGCCACAAATAAAGGTCTCTGATCCAAATCCTGTTAGCTTTCATGCTTGGCAGTGTTAATATTGCCAGGTTTTCATGGACTAATTTAACAGTAACACACTTCCCAAAGCTGAACTGCATCGAGATGAACAATGCCTCAGCTTATCACTCCTTATTATAACCACTAGTCTAAGTTATTGAACAGAACACACAACTAGAGAGACAGATCAGTACAGATGCATCCATACATGTAAATGTTATTCGCATGTAAATATATTACCTCAGGACATTTGCAACGCTAAGGCGAAGGTCCTGTCAACATTTCCATTATAAATTACATACCTTTTTGCACATACTCATGTATTAGAAAATGTATGGTGTTTCCTACAGAACATCTTAGAGGCTTCACTGCTTTCTAAATATCCATTTGGATTTGCGTGGTTAGCTCTTGTGATTAATCCATGTGTGGTGAAGGTCTCAGATTCTTCTCTGTACAATGCTGCCTGATTTCCTGTCCATCTCCTTTTCTCTTCTACAGCTATCCATAACTCAGTGTACTCACATATTCTTTTTTTTTTTTCCTCCAAAGACCTAACGAGAAGGGGAATGGTACCAAAGGCCAGAGGACTAACATGTGGCAAAAAAAAAAAAAAAGAGAACAGTTGCTATTTATTATCACTTTAAAGAGATGTATCAACCTGATCTTGACTGCACAAGGAGTGAATTCAACCTAAAACTAATCCCCTCCATTTAGGAGGATACAGTTTACCAATTACATAAATTAAGAGCAAAATTAACAGGCTATTTAAAAGCCACTTGTGTTGCTGAGGGGAAAGGAAAGATGGGGGAGGAGATAGCAATGCCATTAAAATGACCAGAAATGGGACTATATTGCAATAGATTAGGCTATTATATTCCAGAACATTCATTGCTACAATGGCTCTGAATCCTAAAACCAAAAGGGCAGCACTGTTTAATATTCATGAAATGAAGCACATCTCTCACCTGATTGGGCAGGAAGGTGTCAATCCACAACCAATGGAAAAATTCTCTTTTCCAGAAGAGGACTCTGAATGATGCAGTTTTTCAGTTTGTCCAGTAGGGTGAGCTGCAGTGTGCAGCATTGTCCTAACTCTATAAAGAAATGTGCTACAGGACCACCAGCTGAACACTCCTGCTGCTCCTTTTTTCCTCTCCCCCAACAGAAAACTGCTAGGAGGTTTGATGTTGTTGTTGTTGTTTTTTTTTAAAACCATTCCTAGGTCTCATGCAAAGGCTAAACATACTGGCATTAATGAGCCAGAGAGTTAATAGCAACAAATACAAACTAGACAATTAAACAGTGAGGTCTCAAACCATGAGCTTTAAGCAGATGAGTCCATCATTCCCAGCTCAGGCTAACACAACCATACACACACTGTTCAATTGAAAAGAGCAAACTCAGAATAAGTGAGTAATGGAGGCACCTCGGAAGAATCATGACATGGGAACAAATATACTTAAAAACAAAACAGATTTCCTTCATTTGTTACATGTGAGAAAAGAAGTTCAAATCTTATCTCTGACATATTTTTACTTGTGTGACCTCATACAAATTACTTAACCTCTCTGGGGCTCAGCTTCCTCATCTGCAAAATGGGGAGAAGGAAGGACTGGCTTAGATCGCCTCTAAGGTCCCTTCTAGCTATAAATCTACCATGTTATGATATATGAAGGCACCCTGACAATCAAGCAATTCTACCTGGAAGTTGCTAGCACAAATGTCTCCTCCTTCCATCTTTTCACATCTTTCTATTACTACTCTCAGTTCACTGCGTTCGCAACATTTCTTGTCTCAGCATAAAATGTTCCAACTTTCTTCCCCCCAAGATAAAAGGAAAAAGTTAGCTTTGAATTCAGGTGTTTTGTAAGTTATGATCCTGGTGGGAAAAAAAAACAAAGCAGTTTTAATAACTACAGTCCTATAAATGGGTAATGTTTATTTCAACCAAAGGGCGCTGAACTTGAAGTGAGGAGTCTTGGCTCTATTACTAATTTGCAGTTGTTTGGTTGGATGTTATCCTTCATTCTCAAATAGGACCAAAATGACACCACTATGTTGGGGTTAAGGTACAGGGTGTCCAACAGTGGCTGATCAGACCAATATGAGCTTGGAAGACTCTACCACAAGTCAGGCACAAATAGTGCATACGAACATTTGGAGTAGAGTGGCTCTACATTTGCACATCTCATGTTTCTTCTGAGCTACTGCAATACTGCTTTGTTCACATAGCATAGCACCTTCTTTGATGCGGGTATACCATGCTGGGCGGTCTTGTGTCAGTGTCTCCCATGTAATGCAGTAAGTAAGATCTCGGGCAAGTCATTTATGCTCTTTGAGCCTGAGTTTCTTCTTCTTTAAAATGAGGATATTGGGCTAGATGGTCTCTAAAGTCTCTTCCAGCCCTAAAAATCCATGCATTTAAGATTTTGGATGTTGATGGATCTCTGGACAGTTAAAAGCCTAAAATCAGTAAGGGTTTGGAACCCAGTAACTTACTAATAATTATTAAACATGAAAACAAATACTCCATTCAAATAATCCATGTTGATCAAAGTCAGCATTTCTCTTTTTGAAACAACTTTTCTATAGTTCTTCATAGTATAAGAGAAGCCACAGGTTATAGTGGATAGAAAGCTGGGCCTAAGACTAGGAAGACCTAAATTCAAGTCACACTAACTGTATGAAGCTAGGCAAGTCTACAAATCTCTTGTCCTACTTGGTTCTCTAAAACTATAAATTGCACAAGAAGTGCTGACTTGCAGGTAGAGGGAGTTTCCTGAGCGGGGAATTCCCTATACAAATGAATCCACAAGTTCAGACCCTCTCCTATCCTAATACCATAAAGTCATTTAATAACGTGATCACATTGTAGGTATAAGAGAAATGTTTCTGTTGAGTTTTAAGATCCAAAAAGCTCTTTTTTGTATGACAGACTTTGGTATGTACAAATTTTTAAAAAACCATATAGCATTTTAGGCAACTATACCTAAGCTTGACTACATGTTTATCAGTATTCTTCTTGCCCTTCAATAAATTCAACAATTTTTTTTTTATTGAGCACCAAATGCATGCAAGGCACTGTGCTGAATCTGAGAGATTAAAAATGAAAACTGCAAAACAACAACAATAATAGTTTTTTCCTTCCAAAGAGGAAGCAGAATGGAGAGAAAAATAAGACATATATACAAATGACATAAGAATATAAGAGAGCATATGATCATGGCAGAGGAGGGAATCAAAACACGGCACTAGAAGGGAGCTCACTACTTCAAGGAATGGATCATTCTATTTTTGGGCAGTTTCACACAGAAAGTAGATAAGAGTTGTTTGGGACATTGTTTAAGGAAGTCATGCATGCTCAAGGTGGGGGGTTACAAGATGGTGTCTCTCTGAGCTTCCACGAGCTGCATGTGGCAGCAGAAAGTACCAAATTTGGGGGTTGAAGGCCCAGGTCTACCATGGGATCTTGGGGGAGTCATCTTATCACTTCCAAAGTTAACAAAGCAAAGATATATATTTTTCTCCTCTTTTTACATGAATTTCCCAGTCACCAAAGCAAATGTTCAATTTTCCTAACTGAAAACTGGTACAGCACTTTGCATAATTTCCAATATGTCTTCATTCTCTTTATTCCTCTCGATCCCTAATTATATCTCACTACTTCACAGAAAACTAACCAATTTGTTCCACAGCCAAATGAAATCTGAATTATTTTTGTATTCTCAATCTGGCTTTATTTTTTAAGAGAACTTTCTCTTCTTCTTTTCAATAATTTTAATAAATTAGAAAATTTAAAAACAAATGCTTTGAAAACTATATCATAAATGTAAGCTGCTATTATTAACTCATCTTGATCACTCCCAAAAAACTTCCTCTTAGTTTCCCCCTTACTTTTCAGAGAACTACTAATTGCTTACAGCTTCTGATGCAAATACATAAATTCTCATATAGTCTATTGTATGTTTTGCCATGTTCATGTATATGATTTCATCAGTGAAGGGAACTTGCCATCTGGGAATTCCTTTGCCACTGCAAATCAACAATTGTTTTGCAATTTATAGTTTTAGAGACTTGTCTTGGCTCACTGAGAGAAAACATGACTTGCCCATGGTCGCACTGCCAGTGCACCAAACATAGGACTTGAACCCGGGACTTCTCCATGCTTAGACTGGCTCTCTCACCTCTACAATATGCTACCTATAAGAAGAGCTCACATTTATAGAGAGAACACTTAATGCTTTGCAAAATGCTTCATACCTACACTCTCTCATTTGAACCTCACAACAACCTTAAAACATCACAGACATTATTCATTTTATTTTACAGATGGGGAAATTGGAACCCAAAGAAGTTAAGCAACTGGCCTAACTGCTATGAAAGGCAGGTTTTGGGATCCCCATCCTTCTTGACTCCAAATCCAGCATTCTTTCCACTATACTGGTCGGTGGAGATCTACCAAGGTTGAAATCTTCAAACGAGAAATGATGAGGACCTCCTTTATAAGAGGAAGAGGAAGAGGAAAAGGAGAGCTGACGTTTATATGGAACTCGGGTTTGCAAAAAAACTTTACATATGTCATCTCATTTGACCCTCACAACAACCCTGTGAAGTAGACGCTATTATTATCCCCATTTTACAGTTAAAGGAAACTGAGGCAGAGCTTGAGCAACATGCCCAGTATCACACAGCTTGTTAAGTGTCTGAGGCAGTATTTGAACTCAGGTCTTCCTGGTGCTGCATCCACTGTATTACATAGCTGCTTCTGAAAAGGGGACTGGAGGAAAAAAAGAGATCCAGATTTCCACTAGAGATTTATACTAAGTAGTCTATAGATAACATGAGCATGTATAAATTAATAGGAATAAGTTTAAAAAAAAACAGAATTCAGGTCAAATTGTACTTTGCAGCTCTTAAAATATGGGTCACATGTGGTTAGTATATTAATGGAATATCTTTAGGCAACTCAGTGGTACAGTGGTAAAGAGTGCTAATACTTGGAGTCAGGAAGACCTGAGCTCAAATTCTGCCACATATTTTACAAGCTGTGTAACCCTGGACAAGTCACCTAACTTCTCTTAGCCTCAGTTTCCTTATCTGTAAAAATGGGAATAATAATAGCACCTGCCTCTCATAGTGTTGTTGGAAGGATTAAGTGAAATAACATATGTACAGTGTTTTTAACAACCTTAAAGTGCTTAAAATGCTTGGGAATGCCAACCAGTAAATATTGATTGAACTCTTAGTATGTGCCAGGCACTGTGCTAAACTCAGGGGACACAAAGAAAGGCAAAAGATCATTCCTCTTCTCCAGGAGTTCAGAGTCCAGTGCAACATGATGCCAAATTTTCACAGCCAGTGGCAAGCCTGGCACCTACTGGAAATGCCCCTCCTGCAGCTGGGGCAGATAAGGAATGACAAGATTAGTTCAGTGGCTTGTGGAAGTCCTGGGTAAGCTCCAGAGCAGGCAGTGTGTTGCTTTGCTTTTGTATCTCCAGTTCCTAGAACAATGCCCGGCACACAGTATACACTTCATAAATGCTTATCGGTTTAGGTCTGTCACAACCCAAAAACTTTCAGAGGGGAATCCTAAGCAAGCAAAAACCTCTTTAAGTTTTGCCAGTGAGGAAAAAATATCCTAAATCAGGGATAATTGACCTTTTTATGTCCTACACCTTTTGGTAGTCTGATGAAACCTATGGATCCCTTCTCAGAATGTTTCTGACAGCATAAAACAAAATTATTAGGATTACAAAGAAAACAATTATATTGAAATACTTATCAATTTAAAAAAAAGTCACAGACCCCAGGTTAAAACTCTTTTTCCAGATGGAAATGTGACCAAATAGATGTGTCAGGAAGAATATCCACCAGATTCCTTCATTATGTGAAATGGGCTAGTTCTTTTCCTTAAATTTTACTGAAATTATCTTCAAGATTTCATTGGCTCAGAGAACATTAAGGCCACCAGTGCTGCTTCCTAGTCATTCAAGTACAAAAAGTCATGGGAGTTTGGGTTATTCCCAGATACTTGACTAGTGGATCAACCATGGGCAACTCAAGTGCAAGGGAACTACACTCAGCTGATCAGTGCAGTGACCCTGATGCATATCCTTCATCTGATATACTGAGGTAAATCTCCTTTCTTAACTCTTAGATGGAATATGTGTCTCATTTCACTTTACTCTTGAATCCAAACTAGCCTGGTCAGCTTTGACCTGCAAAAACAGATGCACAAGGAATATAGCTCTCAACAGTCACATGAGAGCCAGTGAAGTGAATAGAGATCTAGCCTCAAAGTCAAAAATATCTGAGTTCAAGCCTGTTGCATACTAGCTGTGTGACCCTGGGCAAGTAATAACTTCTCAGTGCCCCAGGCAAGTTTCTAAATGTAAGAGCTACTGGTCTGCATTGGTAAATGATGCTTTCTCACCAAGAGCTCACTATACTAATGATATTCAATATTTAATTTTTTAAAACGCACATACCCTAAATAAAGAACCAACATTATATGTGTGCATTTTTATATGTGGGCGTGGGGGGATTGGCCAATGGGGGCTCTCTCCCTGTAGTAGTAGCAGAGTTCTCTGCCTGCTCCAAGGATGGAACCTCCATTGGCTAGTCCCTCATTTCATGCAGATCATACAATTATCTTGCCCAGAGTAGAGCAACTCATTTCTTAGAAACAATGGAGATAAAATGAATGCCTGCCTTACCATTGTTTGGGTTATTTAAGTAAGCATAAGCTATCCTAAAAGATGTAGGTATTGATAAGACTCATAAGCCTTTTTAAATTATTTGGTCCAAAAACATGAAGACCCATTCCCAGATCCTATATTCGAATCAGGAGTTTTCCACCCCTTGCACTACAGAGTTTGAGGTGGGAGAACCAAACAATTGCTATTCAAAAGAAATTGCAATTTTCTTTCGTTATTTTGGGAATACTGTCGAGGCATCCATTAGATCAGCTACTGAACCTAAATTCTCTAAAAACTATATGCCAAACTTGACTTTTTTGGCAGTTAAGCATTTCATGAATCCTGTTATGGAACAACAAGCACGTGTTATTAGATTGGTTGCTTAACAACTAACTTTTGCACAGGCTTTCCCTCTCACTGATTTGTGAAATTAATTTGAGTGAGATGATAAGGGCTTCTCTCAGGCCTCTGGGAGCACTCTGTACTGTTCTCCTCTTACCCCATCCCACTTTGCATTAGAATTATTTTTACACGTGGATCATACATGGAGGGATTTGACCTTGCAGGTATTCCTAAGACTTCCTCTAAGTGTTCATGTCATCAATCTGTCCTTCATTATGGCTTTTTAATTTTATTTATATTAGCTTACAACACAAGCAGTGTGGTGCAGTAGACAGAAAGCAGGCTTAAAAGCCACAAAGGGCCTGTGTTCAAATTCTGCATCAGACACAACCTTGCTATGTGACCCTGAGCAAGTTACCACCTCTCACTGCTCTAGGCAAATTTCTAAAACTACAGATTACAGATTAGGTGTTAACCTTCACTGATAGATGGAGTTTTCTCACCTATAAGAATGAAATAATCTATCTAACCCTTAAACAGCAGCTAGGTGGTGCATGGATAGAGCATGGACCTTGAGTCAGGAAGCTCTGAATTCAAATCTGGCCTCAGACACTTACTAGCTGAGTGATCCTAGGCAAGTCATTTAACCTCTATTTGCTTTAATCTACCAGAGAAGGAAATGGCAAATCACTCCAGTATCTTTGCCAAGAAAACCCCGTGAATATCATACACAACTGAGTAACAAGAAGTCCCTATCTCTAACTTGTGTAAAACTTTTGCAATATCAATAGTCTGTAACTGCACAGATTTCTCATGGAAATGTAACACTTCTTTCTCCTCCATCCCGGTCTACTTTCCTTCCTTTGGAAGTAATGTCCTCAATATTTCTCCTTTGAAATTTTGCCAAGGTTAGTAAATTCACTGCATCCTCCTGTGAAAATGGATGGCTGGAATATGCCTCCAGATTGGTATATCTTATTCAAAAGAAACAAAAATAGGTATGTTAAGGAAGTATACCCAAATGAGAAACTCTAGGAATCAGAGTGAGGAAGCATGGTGGACAGGAGTCAGCTGAAAATCAACAGGGGAAGAATTAGAAGGGATGTCATCACTATAGTATACTACAAACCACCTGAACAAGCAAGCAGCAAGGAAGAAAGCAAGCATTCAGCATGCATGGACAATGTTCTTATATACCGCTTACAAATATTTTCTTGTTAATCCTCCCAACAAACCTAAGAGGGAGGTGCTATTATCATTCCCATATTACAGTTGAAGAAACTGAGGCAGACAAAGGTTTAAGTGCTTTGCCCAGGATCATATAGCTAGCAAGCATCTCAGGCTGGATTTGAACACAAGTCTTTATTACTCCAGACCCAGTGCTATCCACTCCACCACCTTGATAGAGGAAACAGATAAAATGTTTTGGAAATAGACTAACAGCCTGGCAGAAGATTATTATATTGTGAGATTAGGGACTTCAATTTTCCAGATATCTGCTGGAACTCTCACTCTGCCAAAAGCCCAGCAGTTTCTTGCTATGCCTGAATAATAATCTCAATCTTCAAAAGATATAGGAACCAACAAGAGTCAATTCTTTACTGGAGCTGATCCTCACTAACAAAGAGGAATGGGTTGTTGGGGTAAAGATGATGGGATTTTTTTTGGGCGGGGGAAGAGCACCTAATTGTCCCTGATGAATTCATATGGCTGAGCCCAGATGAACTACCTAAAAGAATTGGGAAATAACAAATAATAGCTAGCAAGCTTTTCTATAGCACTTTAAGGTTTGCAAAGCAATCAACATATTACCTGATTTGATCCTCACAATAATGCTGTGAATTAGATGCTATTTTTATTCTCATTTTACAATTGAGGACACTGAGGTTGAGAGAGATTTAGTGACTTAGAGTCATATAGTTAATAGATGTCTGAGGAATGATTTGTATTTTTTGAATTTGATATGAGGACAGAAGTTATTGTTAAGCCACTATCAATGATAGGGGAAAGATAATCAGAAGTGGGAGAGGTGCTGTAGGACTTGAGAAGGGAAAATGTCCCATTTTCTAAAAGGAGGGGAGTAAGAAAACAGATAACCTTTATACCAGTGGGCTTAACTTTGATTCTGGGAAAATTCTAGAATAGATCATGAAAGAGAAGGCAAATGAGTACCTAACAAAAAAAGTGATAATTACAAAAGGCTACCATGGCTTCGTCAAGAACAGGTCATACCAAACTATGCTTATTTCTTTTTTTTGACAGGCTTACTAAACTGGAAGATGGAGGGAATACTGGTGATGTTGTATCTAGATTTTAGCAAAGTATTTGACAAGGTATCTCGTACCATTCTTATGGATAAGATGGAAAGATATGGGCTATGATAATATAATTAGGTGGATTTGGAACTGGTTCAATGGATGGACTCAAAGAACAGTAATATCAACTTGGCAAGAAGCCTCTATTCAAGTAGCCCAAGGATCTATGCTATTTAACAATTTTTATCAATGGTTAATGCATAGATAATGCACTCATCAAATTTGCAGGTGATATAAAAAATGGGATAGACAGCTAAAACACTGGACGACAGAGTCAGAATACAAAATGATTTTGAGAGACCGGAGCATTGCCTAATTCTTAGAGATACAACAGAGATCAATAAAGTCTTGTGCTTGTACTTGTACTTGGGCTCATCTTACAACCACAGGGTAGGAATAGTGGTGGGAAACATTTATACACTGCCTACTATGTGCTAGTTACTGTGCTAAGTGCTTTACAAATATCCTATTTGATCCGCACAACAATGCTACAAGTTAGGTGATGTTATTATTTTACTATTTAAATTTTTTTTATAAAATAAAATATTATTTGAATTTTAAATAAAATTTATTATTATTTCCCATTTTACATCTAGGGAACCTGAGGCAGACACCAGTTAAGTGACTTGCCCAGAATTCACACAGTTACTCAGGTCTTCTCTACTCCAGGCTCAGTGGCATTCCATCTGCTACACTGACAGCTGATTTACATGGTTAGAGAGCAGCTTACTTGAAAAAGGCCTGAGGATTTTAGTAGACTGCAAGCTCAGAAAGAGTCAGCATTGTGATGAAGCAGTTTTTAAAAAAAGGAAAGAAAAGGGAAAAAACTAATGTCATCTTACACTGTGCTAAAAGAGGTATGGCTTCTAAGAATAAGGAGTGGGTGGTTGGGGGGGAGGGAGTCCCTATTTTGTGCCCTGATGAAATAACATTGGAAGTAACACGCTCAGTTCTAGGAGACACATTTTAAGAAAAAAACCCACTGGTAACCTGGTAAGCATTCAGAGGAAGGATAAGAAGAATGGGGAAGGGTCTTGAATGAATGCCATATCAAGATCACTTGTAGAAAATGGGAATATTTGGAGAATATTCTGGATATATCCAGATCTGGAGAAAAGAAGACCCAGGGATAACAAGATAGCTGCCTTCAACTACTTGAAATGTCAGAGGGAATAGACCAAATAGGCAGAGTTTCAAAGAGGTGCATTTGGAGGAAATGTACTAGTCACTGGAGCTGTCCAAAAGTGGAAAAGGCCACTTTGGGAAGTTTTAAGTTCCCTGTCATTGGGGTTTCCTAGTGGAGGCTGAATGAACAATTTTTATAAAGAGGTTTCCTTTGGTGTATGCATTGTACTACATACATCAGCTCTAAAATTCTGTGATTGTTATCTACCATCCCCCTGGCTCCCACCTTAGACAGCAAACTCCATTATGGCAGGGACCCAGCCTTTGATATCTGTATCTCCCCTGCACCTAGCACTGTGCCTCACTTAGCAAATGTTTGCTGAATCAAATCACATGCTCTATGCCTCAATTTCCCCACTAACTAAATGGAGACAGAACAATCTTAGCACTGATCTCTTCAATCTCATTCAACCAACATGCCAACATTAAGTGCTTATCATGTACAGATGTACAAATGTACAGATCATGTACAGAACACTGAGCTTGGAGTCAGGAAGACCCAAATCAAATCCAGCTACATACAATTAATAGCTGAGTGACTCTGGGCAAGTCATTTGACCCTGTTTGCCTCAGTTTCCTATCTGTAAAATGCTTGCTTCTCCATTGTTCTCAGAGAGGAACACGAGGGTGATGACTTGTTTGTGAACTAGATTTAAGTGAGGCAGAGATGTGCAGTCCTCAGCTTCACTGTCTCCTCCAGAGTGATCAGAGTCCAACGACAAGACAAAAGTCAAGATGACTGGTGATGGCCCTCTGTAAAATGAGCTGGAGGAGGAAATGACGAACCACTCTGGAATCTTTGCCAAGAAAATCCCAAATGGGGTCATGGAGAGTGAGACACAACTGAACAACAAAATTGTGTGCAAGGCACTATGCTAGGAATTGGAGACAAAAATACAAAAATAAAATCATCTTGCCCTCAAGGAATTTGGGTTTCTAAGCTGAAGAATTTGGAGCTTGACGGGACCTTTGGGCTTGACATCAGGAAGACTTATCTTCCTGAGTTAAAATCTGGCCTCTGATACTTACTAGCAGTGTGACCCTAGGCAAGTCACTATCTCTGTTTGCCTCAGTTTCCTCATCTATCAAATGAGATGGAGAAGGAAATGGCAAACACTCCAGTATCTTTGGCAAGAAAATCCCAAAAAAGGGTAACAGAGTCAGACATGAATGAAAACAATAAACAAACAAAAATCTACCCTAATGAGATAGTTTGTTATCTACTGCGGTGTCAAACTTAAGTAGAAATGGGGACCACTAAACAATAAAAAGGATCCCTCTGGGCTTGGTTTTAAAATGTAATATATCTATGTTTTACTGTATTTTTATTTATTTTAAAAAATATTTCCCAATTGCATTTTAATCTGGTTCTGGCCCACTTGGGAATGTTGTAGGCCCCATGCAACCCACTCTCTCTCTCTCTCTCTCTCTCTCTGTCTCTCTCTCTCTCTCTCTCTCTCTCTCTTTATATATATATATATATATATATATATATATATATATAAATTTATATTTATATATATATATATATAGTACTTTAAGGTTTACAAAGTACTTTCCATATAGCATATTCATTACATCCTCAAAGCTCTGGGAGGTAAGTCCTATTATTATTATCATCTCCATTTGATAGTAACAGAAACTGAGTCAAGCAGAGGTTAAGTAACTTGCCTGGGGTCACAGAGTTATTAAGTATCTGAGGCTCTGATTTGAACTCAGGACTTCCTAATTCCATATACTACACTTTATCCACTGTGCCACTTAGCTATATAAAAAAGAGTTAATGTTAACTTTGGAGGGAAGTGATTCTTATAACCTAAAGAAATATATCTTTGTTTTCTTTTTTAAAAATAAGATTTATTGATATCTTTTGTTTTAATTTTTCCAGTCATTTCTGTACAAGGCCTCACATCTAAATCCGGAACTGAACCTTCCCTTGTAACAAATAAAATCAATTAAGCACAAATATCTGATACAATGACTGTCTCTGACAATATATATGAAATTCTGCCCCAGTGGTCACTCCCTGTCTCTCTTCCAAGAGGAGGAAGACAGAAATGTCTCATTTTCTTTGACAGTAGCTACTAAAAACTAGATGTATTAATATAAAAACACATTATGTCATTTTGGGGAAAAAAGAACAGGAAGCTTGGAAAGCTAAATATTTGAAAAGGTATCAATGTCAGCATTAAACTTCAAAAATATTTAACATGTATCCTACCTCTCCTGACTAATTTGTACAAAATGTAGCAAAAGGGGGGTGGTGAAGGAGAGGGAAAGGGAAAAAAACCCACAGGAAGTCGAACCACAAAGGCAGTTGTCAAGATTGTTAAAGCAAAATAAGACTGTGCCAGAGTCAGGAGTATTTGCCCTTGTGTACATTTTTTTTTCCTGTTAACTCTCAGAAGACACAGAAAACATTTTGGAAGGCTTTAAAAAAAAAAGCACTTTAGGTTGGGCTGCTCCAAGTTTGCAGCCAACAGTTGTGTTTATAAAACACTGGCATTCCAAGAATAGCTATAGAACAGAGACTTAATGATAAATTATAAATATTGTAAATTCAGACTTTTTCGTGCATTTGTGAACACATCATAAATCTAGACTGTGTTTCTTTGCATAGATCCCACTTACAACTGTGCTAAAGCCTCTTGGCATGAATGCAAAGGGTGTTTTTGTAAATAAAACTTAGTGAAAATCACTGTTCACTCCATTAATTCAAAAACACTTCTCCTCCACTTCAAAGCGAAGCCTCTCCCCCTCACTTACTCTCTTCTTCAGTGTAAAGACAGTGGTTTTTATGGTCTGATTTGCTTCTTGTACTTGTCATAACTACATGTACCAAGTATGTGATAGCAATGCAACAGAAGTTAGACGACATCTGAACCTCAATCCAATACAGTTCAACCTTTGCAAGAGTACTAGCTCATACATTTAATCTCTGCAGCACCAGCAATGGAATCCTGCAGAATGGAAAAGCCCTGTGCATCTCTGTAATGCTAACAACACATGGTGCTTTACAAACAGAGGCAGCTAGGTGGCGCAGTGGATAGAGCGATGGACTTTTACTACCTCCAACACTTACTAGCTGTTTACCCTGGGCAAGTCATTTAACCTTTCTGCCTCAGTTTCCTCATCTTCAAAATGGAGACAATAATAGCACCCATCTCTCAAGATTTGTGTGAAGATAAAATGAGATAAAATCTGTAAAGTGTTTTGAAAACCTTAACATGTTATATAAATGCTAGTAGTCCTCATTATTATTATCTTACTTGAGATTCACAACAACCCTATGAAGCAACTCCTATGATTAGGGCCCATTTTACTGATAAAGAAACTCAAACTCTGAGAGGTTAAAAGCTTTGCCCAGGGTTAAGCAATTGTTGTTGCTGTTTATCCTTCGTTCTTTGAACCTACTCTAGTATCTTTGCCAAGAAAATCCCAAATGGGGTCACAAAGAGTCAGACATGACTGAACAACAAAAAGAATTAAAAGAATTCTTGATTCCAAGACTATCTACTATACTACACTGCCGCTCAGTATAGAAATTAGGGTGCATTTGCCATGGATAAAGGTTACAAATGTATTCCATCTAAATACTACCAGTGTGGAGTATGTATTATGAAATTGCACATATTTATGTGTGTAGCTCTCCTGTAAATCACCATCAACTATAAAATATAGTAGGTACAGGAATAAAAATATCTTTTGTTTCTGGAAGTGCCTTATATTAAAAAATCTTTGAGGTTCTCATTATGGATATTAATGAGTTATCTCTCATGGGAGGAAAAAAAAGGTGGGGAGGAAATGATGCCAAGATAAATACAATTTTTAAATGTATCCAGTAATATTTTATTTACCGAATTTTTTTTACCATGGATTCCTTCCCTTCTTCTCTTGGCCTCCATTGTTTGGGCACAGGAAAAAAACCTGTCACTTCAAAAATCATGTCTTTCTAGGCTCACAGAGGAGGAATCTCATATCTATCATTTTCCTGGAAATCTGTATCAGATTTCCTTGGAGTTTTAAAAATGGTTCACCAGACAACAACACCATCACTAGTAAAAACAACAGTAAGAGTGCTGCTGCTGATGGTAACATTTTTTTTCCTAGAATGCTCTGAAGTTTGCAATCACTTTAGTCTATATTATCTATATTTCATATATGTCTATATTATCTTATTTTTATCTTCACCACAACCTAGCAAAGTATGCAGAGCAGACATTGTTATCCCCTGCCCCCTTATTTTAAACAGATGAGGAAATTGTAGGAACAAGGGAAAACAGATAAACAGCCTGAATCTAAGAAATATTGAAAAACCTTTTTTGTGCCATGGACTCCTTAGGTGATATGGTGAAGCCCAAATACCATTCCTCAAAATCATGTTTTAAAATGAATCAAATAAAATACAAAGGATGACAAAGGAAACCAGCTGGATTGAAATACAGTTATCAAAAAATAAAAGTTCAACTGGCCCAGGAACAGAACCCATGACCTAGAAGAATGCCTCCAACCCACTGAGTACATTTTTCACAAAAGAATCTATGGAAGGACAAGAATAATAAGGGATAAGGAGATAGTAACAGGCTATAACTAACACTAATGGAGGGGGTACCCACAAACCAGTGAGTTCACAGGAGGAAACTGAGGCTCAGAGGAGTTGTGGGTTTGCCCATATAGTCTAGTGACACATAGTTAGAGAGCCAAGACTAGATTCTAGGTCCTCTGACTCCTAATCCAGAAGCCTTTCTAGTATACCCCAGTGCCTGCCCCTAACGTAAACAAGTATTACTAGACTTATGTAAATGCATTATTGGTTGTATTTTCATTTCATTTTTAATTAAATTCATACTTGAAAATAGCATGATTTAGTTTAAACCTTGGGCCTGGGGGGGTATAGGAGGGAGTTAATGCTAATTCACATGAAATTATTTATTATTAGCAATATTTTATATTAGATACATTTCACAGTGTAAACTACATCTAATTTGCTCATAAAACTACAAGGCCATGGTGGCTCCATTCAGCCATCAAAGGGATTTTCCTAAAGCACAGGCAGGATCATGTCTCTTCCCTCCCTCCTGTCATCCCCCTCACTCCATAAACTCCACTGGCTCCCTATTGCCTCTGGTTCAATCATAAAATGCTGTCTGGCATTCAAAGCCCCATTCACCCTAGTCCCCTCCTACTTTTCCTGTCTTCTTCCACCTTATTCCTACCACATACTCTTTGATTCATGAACAAGATATTCCATCTCTTGACTCCAGGCATTTTCACCTGCTGTTCCCATACCTAGTACTCTCCTTCCCACCCTCCACCTACTGACTTCCCTGGTTTGCCTTTCCCAGCTCCTCTTAATTTTAGTGCCTTCCCTCTGTTAATTATTTGCTATTTATCTTGTATATAGTTTGCTTTGTATATATTTGTTTGCATGTCATATCCCCCATTACACTGTAAGCTCCTTGAGGGCAAGAGTATCTTTTGCTTCATTTTGTCTCCACAGTGCATAGCACATAATGGTGCTGAATAAATATTTATAGATCAATAATTATTAATATACTTTACAAAGAGGAAAACTGAGGTACAGAGAGAAAAAGTGGATTTCTCAATACTAGAAAGAGTATTTGACCAAAGAACAAAACTGGCATCCTGACTTCTAGTCATGTGCTCCAAAAAGTCAACCATTGCTTCTGCAACATTTGATGAATTGGAATGGCAAAAATAACATGGCAAGGGGGCAGCTAGGTGGTGCAGTGAATAGAACACCAGTTCTGAAGTCAGGAGGACCTGAGTTCAAATGTGGCCTCAGACATTTACTAGCTGTGTGACCTTGGGCAAGTCACTTAACTCCAATTGCCCTGCCTCTTACCCCCTCCAAAAAGACAAAAAAAAATCATTGCAGAGATTTTAGTGCATGACTTTCATAACTAAAAAATGGGGTATTAAAAAATTTTAAGCTAAGCTTAAAAAAGAAAAATACTTTTAAAGGCACTGGGAGTTATACTAGCACCTAAAAGTCAATTCAATAAGCATTCATGATTTGATAGGCATTGTGCTAAGTGCTGAAGAAACAAAAGCTTTCATCTTACTAAAAACAAAAATTCCTGTGTACTCCAACTATATGTGACCTAAATTATAGAAGCCCCCATTTCTCCCAACATTGCACAGTAAGGACAAGGGCCTATCAGACTATTTCTCCCCTCCCTTTCCTTATAAATTTTCCCCTTCACCTTCACCAAAATACATCATCTGACAAGGGAGATAGGCCAATATGAAAACTTATAGGAACGTAGAATCTAAGAGCTAGAACATATCTTAGAGAACAGAGGTTATGACTCCCTAATTTTGCAGAAGTAGAAATTGATATTGGGAGAGAAGAAATTATTTGCCCCCAGGATTACAAAGTTAGTAAATATCACAGTCAGGATCTGAACTCAGGTCCTCTGACCCTAGATTTAGTGCTCTTTCTGCCACAACACGGTGCCTGACATGGAATGGCATTAAAGAAGATGTTATACTACTCTCTTCAAAATATTAAACACAGTGGAGTCAGTCCCCAACTAGACAAAGGTAGGTTTGGAATAGAATGCTGGGCTAGCAAATGTTTATCTGACAGTCAGTTTCCTTCATTTCAGGAGATCATTTCCCAGGTGTATTTCACAAAATCATAGGATTTTGACATGGAAAGTTTATTACAGATCCCATACTCCAACTCATTTTTATAGAAGAAGAAATTGTGGAACAGAGAGAAGTGACCTGACCAAGGTCTAAAAGGGAGTATCAGAAGTGGTAGTCAAACCCTAGTCCTCTGAACTCTAATCCAGTTCTCCTTTCTTTGCACTTCCTCTTCGTCTGTACAACCCTCCTCCCCACCAAGACCACTAGTAGTTCTGCTTCCAGTGCAGCCCTCACAGACATCACCCAGGGAACCAACCATCCCTACCAACTGCCAACCATACACAGGACAGGGAAACCAGCCTGATGAAGCAGCAAGGTACCTTGAGGGAGAGACAAGACTCAGCAAGCATGTACTAGGCAAGCTGGGCCACCACCATCATCCTGACCACTATCTCCCTGCAGACCCCAGGGAAGACAGGCCAGGACCCTGAGTCCAAGAGCCATTGAAACTTCTGCTTCCAGCCTAGTGCCCTCAGCCATCTTCTTTACATACAACCCCTATTCAGATGCAGCTTGGCACTTACCTCTGCCAAGTGCTATAGCCATAGCTACTGAAGACTCAGAAAAGAAAATCTTTGCCATCAAAGTCCCTGGCACCGTCAAATGGCTCAATCTGGGAACCCAGTCTGATTTTCTCAGTGGAAATGACTTTAAAGAAGAGACACTAACATCTGCTTTGCTTCTGCACCCTAAGGACTATGGGACTCTTCCATCTGACTTGCAGCCGAAAACTTCCTATGTGCTGTCTCCTCCATTAGTACATGAGTTCCTTGAGAAAAAGAGACTATCTCCCTTTTCTGTCTATAACCCAGAGCTAAGCACAATGCTTTACACACAGTAAACACTTAATAGATGCTTCTTTCACTCATTCACATCTTAGATAACTCCTTTTCAAAGCGCCAGAGAAGTAAGGCACAAAGAAAGAAAGGGTGTGAAGAAGAGGATGGCATTACCTTCCCAGCTGTTTTTCATGTGGGTAGTTAAAACAGCCCTATGAGGAAGGGGATTGGATATGGAGAGCCACGTTGAGACTTTATTCTCCCCAGGGACCAGTGGTGATGTGATCAGAAGAACAATGGACTCATAACCAGAGGCCACGGACTCAAGCCACCACTCCACTAATTACTACTTGTGTGACCTTGGGCCACATTTCCTCACTTATAAAATGACGGTGAGCCTACACTTTTCAAGGGCCCTTCTACTTCTAAGTCCTAATGTCATAAAATTCAAGACTATTTCTTTCCACTCATCCAACCCTGGTTTAGTCATGTGTCCTAAAGAATAAAGCTCAGCCAAACAAACAGTTCATTAACAAACACATCCTCTCTTCTCCCCCACAGGGAGTTCAGGGAAACAGTTTTTAAAAATCATATCAAAGATTTCTTGACACTATCAAGAAGCCTTTCCTCTTGAGTAAGAGTTCAAGCTCAGGCCTCCTGTCGCTCCCTCCTCATCCCCAACCTAACATTAACCACTCTTCCAGCATTTTCGTAATACTGCTGCCAGCTGCTCTCTTTCCCCATTTCCCCCACCCCCTCTCCAAGTCGGCTCTTTCCATAATTTTATTTTAAAGTTCTCTCAAAGCACCCCAGATTGGTTGGCTGCTGCTTTCATAGATCACTGCTTCTTGAAGCCCTAAGACAGCTAAAGATCTTTCAACTGAGCAAAGGAGGAAAGAAAGCTCCAAAATTAAAACAGAGGACCTTGAGGGAAGGAAAAGAAACCCGGACAGCAAACAGGGATTTTTCTTCCTCACATTCACAAATGAAGAGAGATTTTTGCTACACATGCAGACTATTTCCCACAAAGTAGATGTACTTCACTTTCCAAACAATGTCTGCTTTGCCTATTATTTTCCTACCCCCAATATACTTTTTAGAAAAGGGGTATGTAGTAATATCTTCTTTGTGAAGTGACATACAACCAACCATATCATCCCTGAGCAATAATCCTGGCATAGCTTGCTTTTTGTTTCATACAACTCATGCATTTAAGTCTTTATGCTCCCCAGGGTCTGTTCTATTTAACATCCAAAATTATTTTTTCCCAACATGTTGTTAGTGCTAGATTCCTAACACCTGTCATATTTTTTCAGAAAAATGAATTCTAATAGGTCTATGCACTTCAGAAAGACCACATCTGAATACTGCTACACATAGGATTTTGTTTTATTTTGCTTTTTGGGATTAGTATATGTGTGCATATATATGTATACCCAAATATGTGTATATATACTATATACTAAACAAATAATACATATACTAATAACTGAGTTATATGGGCATTCCCTTGAATACTATATTTTGGCTTTCAGAAAGCAAACTTGTCTGTCTTGTCCTTATATATTATTCTGCATCTTTTTTTTTTTGCTAGGGCAATTGGGGTTAAGTGACTTGCCCAAAGTCAGACAGCTAGTAAGTGTGTCAAGTGTCTGAGCCCAGATTTGAACTCAGGTCCTCCTGACTCCCGGGACAGTGCTCTATTTACTGTGCCACCTAGCCGCCCTTCTGCATCTTTCAAATTGTGAATTGAGCTAGAAATGCTTCCTGAAAGCCAACTATGCAGTCACATCACCTGGTTATAGCTCCCGACTACAAAACAGTAATGCTAGCTTCAAGAACTATAGGAATAATCAAATGGAATTCTCCCTTCTTTAAGGTCGCCTATTCCAGCAAGTCGGTCATGGGCTTGAAACTAATTGATTTGTATCTAAAACAAATCATCCTCTGGGAAAGTGAAGATTTTTAATAATGCGAAAATTATGACTCACAGCATTTGAAATGTTTTCTGGAAGTAATATTCAGTCATTGGATGCCTAGGCAGGACACAATGACATGTAGAAACAGCTAATGAAAAATTGCTAGGGCGGTGCAAAAAAAAAAGTCTCTGATCCTATTTGCAACTGTGATCAAAAACATTTTGAGATGAAGATCAAAAGTCCTCTATTTATAAATAAATGAAGATCTGATATTCGTCTGTTTTTAAGAAAAACATTTCCAGCCTTCCCAGCTAAGGTACTTAAATGAGTAAACATAGGTAAACTTTATGAAGAGCATGAAAAACTGGATATGAACTCTTTCAAAAAATCCAATTTTGAACCTTTTTATGTGCTCTAATCCTTTCCTTTTTTAAATTTTGTACACAGCTGTCTGTTGTACTTTCTCGAATGATGCCAGATGCTGGGTTCATCAACCAAACGCAGGAAAACAATGGTTTGGAAGCAATTAGAAGCATCGAGGCTGCACTGAGGCTCATATTAAAACGTGATAACGCTGTTCTAGTGGGAATTTCAACACTGCCGCATTTCTGACATTTCTGTGTTGCCAGACAGACAAGATGTGTGCAAGCGCACAGTGATCAAGGAGGTAACACACTGGAATTTATTTCTGGAGCAAATGAAGGATTAGCTGGCTTGGAAAACTCACAAGGCTTTTATCATGGCCCCTGCTTCTATCTTGTTTGAATGCCAGTGGATCCTTCCATTTTCATCAGTCATTTGAGGTGCAAAAAAGAGTGTATTTTCCTGTTCCTCGAAAACAGTCCAGCAACAATTCACTCAGAAGGCAGAAGCATCAGGACCTCCTGTTGCTAATAAGCAGGAGTGCCCAGCAGGGTTGGGTTGGGCTAGGCACATCACTGACATCCAGAGAGCCCAAGATTAGAGCTTTAGAGCCAGAAGGGGCTTCAGAGATCTCCTAATCCCTTCTAAACCCTCATTTTACAGAAGAGGAAACTGAGGCACATGAGGGAAAGGGGAGGGGTAGCAGGATGTAGGATTATTAATACTCCACCAAATTTCCCATGAAAAGCAGTTAATGCTATTTAGTGGAGGAACTTGTCTAAATAAAACAGAAGAACCTTAGAACTGGAAACCAGCACCCAGCTTACTAGCCACTCTAAGGGAATAAAGTCACAGTTAAGCAATACTCACCTCGGGGTTGGAAATCCAAGCGGTATCTGAAATACAAAGAAGAGAAGGCAGATAAGTATATTTTAAAATTCACTTAACCATTTTTTCTTAATTTAGATTGGCCGTAAGTAACTGTAGGACCTGGACCAAAGAGACTTATCTGATACTCAGAGAATGGCTAAAATGGTTACTTACGCAAAGACAGCTCAGTGTAGTATGGGCAAAAAACATTGAAATTAGGGTCAGGACAGAGAACTGAGTTTAAAGTCTGCTTATGACACTTCAAACTGTGGGAACACAGGCAGGTCATGGATTTCTTAGAGCCTCAATTTCCTCATTTTAAAAACAGGGATAATAAGAGCTATGGCATTTACCACATCCCATGAGAGTATATGTAAAGTGATTTGTAAACCTATACAACAGTATAGTACATAGGTGGGGAACCTATGGCCTCGAGGCCACATGTGGCCCTTGAGATCCTCTAGATTTGTTCTGTAAAACTTGGACTTAGTCAAAAGGCTGCACCTGAGTACCTAGCCTCGAGGCCGCAAGTTCCCCACCCAGGTATAATACTATTTATACTATATAAATATCCCCTAGTCGTAGCAGTGGTGATGGTGATGGTGATGGTGGCAGTGGTGGGGGTAATAATGATGATGATGATGGTGGTGGTGGTAATGGCAGCGACAGTAGGGGTAGCAGTAATAGAAGTAATGGTAGCAGTAGCAGTGTGCTCATTAAGGAAACATCAAAGGCTTTCACTGGAATCTGACAGATGCATTAGTCTCAGGAGAGGCATCATGGTATGGTATTGTAGATAGAACACAGGACCTGAAGTCTGGAAGGTCTGGGTTCAAATCCTGCCTCTGACCCTTTTGCCAGCTACATAACTATCTAAGTCTTTGAATCCTTTTTCATACTCAGGCACTCTCTTACACTATAAATTAGAAACTGGGTACTGATATATGATTGTCAGATCTAAATTCAAGCCTCAGTAACTTCTTCAACCTTCCATTCCAGATCATGGTGTTTCACTCTTGGAAGTATAGTATTAGCGCTACAAAATACATGAGGGATCATTTAACTCAGCTTTACTTATTTTATGTAAATCTCGGATGAAATATTAGTTAAGAACTTTCTATCAAAAATTACAATGTGGATCTTGCTCCTTGGGACTGATAAAGAAGTGACACCTTAAGTTTTCTCAAGTTCAGGACCAAGAAAAAAAATTCAAAATTTAACTTTTCCCCTTAGTGGTTTTCTTTAGCTGATTCCTTTAAATGTCTTTATCCAACATGTACTTGAAGATCCTTAACATATAAATGGTAGCTCTCAAACTTTTTTTTATCTCAATCCCTTTATACGCTTAAAAATTTCTGAGGACCTCCCAAAGAGTTTCTCTTTATATAGTTTGGACTTAGTACTATTATGAAGATAGTTTTGACCTTGCAAATCCCCTTAAAGGATCTCAGGAACACTCGAGGTCTGCTGGGGAACTTTCTCCACCTCTCTTTATATTACTTGGGTGCCAGTGGAGCACACTAGATGTCCATTTATTCTTTACTCTCACAACACCCACCTCTGTTTCTAATTGTACATTTCTTTGATGATATCTTTTATACTACTATGGGGGTGAGGTGGGGGGGGTGGCACATTTCCTCAATGGAGATGGGCGGTATCTTATTTCTATGCAACATGTGTCTCTCCATTGCCCTTTTGGTGACCTGAAATTTTAATTCTTTGGAGACTGAGGTATTCCAAGATTCTCAGCCATATGGCAGACAACTAACATCTTTAATCTCCTCTTTGAACTTTCTGCTAGAATGTAAAAATGAAGACATCTTTGCTCTGCAACATAAATAATAACTCACATTTTGCTTTCCCCACAACCCCAGTGAGATAGGTAATTAATCAATCAATAAGCATTTATCAAATATCTATTATGTACCATGTACTGTGCTAGGTGCTAGGGATACACAGACAAAAATGAAGTCCCTGCTCTTAAAAACCTTAAGAAAATAGTGTATTATCATATCTGTTTTACAGATGTTTGGGAGGCAGACAGGCATTTTCTGTAGAGAGTTGGTCTCAAAACCAAGAAACCCTGGATTTAACCCCCGCTTCAGACATATGCTCACTGTGTGACCCTAGGTAAGTTAGTTAGCTTCTCAGTGCTCTGGACAATGTTTTACGTGCACTGATAGGAGCTTCCTCACCGGAGAGTTCCCTATACCAATGAAATCATAGGTCCATTCTCCATTTACAGATGAGGAATCTGAGGCACAGACAGTGGTTTATTCAGTGTTGTAACATCATTTGCAGACCAAAATGTTTGGGGCTAAATTTAAGAGTAAACTGGGAGAGAGAGAGAGAGAGAGAGAGAGAGAGAGAGAGAGAGAGAGAGAGAGAGAGAGACAGACAGACAGACAGACAGACAGACAGAGACAGGGAGAGAGAGACAGAGACAGAGACAGAGAGACAGAGACAGAGAGAGACAGAGAGAGACAGAGAAGAGAGAATATGTTGGAACCATTTAGTAACTATCATTTCTGCACTCATTCAAAACAATTTACCTTCCCATATTTCCTAGGCAACTGCTGAGGAAGGGTGATATTCCATACCATGTACTCTGTGGAATGCATAGTTCTGAAACTTTAAGTTTGCATTGCACATAAGATAAAGCTTGGTATTTATATTGCTTTATTAATGAAACTAAAATAATTTTCCACTGTGGGGGCTTGAGGGAAGGGATAATAAGACTTAAAACTAAACCTCCAATCTTAGAGACTTATTAAGGAAACATCAAAGACATTAAGACTTAGGTCTTAATGAACATTTGAGGCTAGAATCCAGAAACCTGCAAGAAGATATCAAGAGAAAAAAGAGAAAGCTTCCACTACCTTCAAATATTTTTTAAATACCCAAATTCTAAGTCAACTCTTTTGCTAAAATCATTTGATTTATCAAAGAGCTTGACTTAATACTTTTCTCTTTTCACTCCAAATACACTAACCACACACACACACAGACATACACACACGAATCTCAGAAACACTGATACCAGCTGTCTTCTGAAAATGTGACTGCCAGCATTATGACATTCTTTTAGGCTGAGAAGAAAATAATTTTAAAATTCCTGGCCTCCCCATTATAGTTAATGGGGAGATAGTTTAAGGTTTTTCAGGCTATTGACCTTATCTATCTGCTTATTTAAGGATTCATAATGTAGCATAGTCATAACTTCAGAATAAGCTTCTTAAATTAGAATGATTCCAACAAAAACCAGTAAAACTGGGAAAGAAGCCTAGCCACCACACCCTTAAAAATGCCCAGTCAGCATTCCATTCCATGTGAAAACTTACTGTGATGACTTATCATTCATCCAAAAATGAGTGATGGGGAGGGATGAGAGTATTATAATGAAGGTGTAGAGAGAATATGAATGTTTCACTTACCCAAAAGGGTCAGAGAATACTCTGTTCTAAATAAGGTCATTTCCCAGACAACTGGAGGTCAATCCTTTAAATTGTGACATTTATTTAAAGAGTTTCTTATTGGCAATCTCTGTAAAATGTATTATGCACTTGTCAGCTTTGTAAAAATAACCAATTGCTCATAATTTAATCTCCCCTTGATGACTAAGGGTCATACTTACAAATGTCAATCATTATCTTGAGCTGATGCTCTAGTGGTTATTGGGATATAAAACTGGAACTCACATTTATATATGTACACACAAACCCACCCTGTGAGAAAGGTAGTACAGGTATTATCCTCATCTCCATTTTACAGAAGGGAAAACAGTTCCCTCATACAGGGGAACTGACTTTTCCAAGATCAGTCAGACAATGAAACTTTATAAAGTACGTATTAAGTGGCCGAGGCTACTTGTGTTGATTGTATCAAGGCTTAAAACACTGCACAGCCTCCTGGAAGAGATTTATAATTGCTCAAAGGAGTCTGGTGTGTCCATCCACACAGGGATGACCAAATGGATGAGGAATGCTTATCCATATGCCAGCTTTCAACACATGTATGAATGCACACCCCCATAAAACTTATCCAACAGTATGTACTTCTGGGATAGACAATACAGCAGACAATGAGTTGGGCCCAGAGTTGAAAATGAGAAGGGTGGGCTGGACTGTTTTTTGAAAATTACAAAACACTTGTACTAACACCAAGGATCTAATAACAGCAGAGGCCCACCTTTTGTTTTGTTTTTTTTTTTTTTGCTTTTTGCAATTAGGGTTAAGTGACTTGCCCAAGGTCACATGGCTAGTTTTTGTGTTAAGTGTCTGAGGCCAGATTTGAACTCAGGTCCTCCTGACTCCTGAGGGCTGGTGCTCTATTCACTGCTCCATCTAGCCACCTCAAGGCCCACCTTTTGAATACAAATATTTTGCCATTTTGCCTGCATTGTTATATGGTAGCAACGACCAAGGGTGATCTTTACGCAGATGGTAATGGAAAGGCCCATGGTCGGTGTGAGCTGGCTACATTTACTCAACAAGGAGTAAAGGACATGATCAAGGAACTGTATGACACACAGGGAAGAAGACCTGTTAACGTGGCAAGAATGAGGCATGACAGGTAGACAGAAAGAAACAACTCCCTTGGTTCTCCAACAATGTTGAGAGAAAACAAGGAAGGACTCCAGAATGATGGATGTGAAAAATTTTTGGAAAAACACTAAAGAGGGTAATACAGGATAGACAGGCATGGATAGGTAGGTAGATATTTCTAGGAGTTCGGCCATGAAACAGAAGAGCAAAACTGGATAATGGCTTGATAGGGCAGTAGACCCTAATTAGAGTTTTTAGGGGTAGGGAAGGAACCAGCAGATATAGAGATAATGAAGATTAGAGAGAGGATCAGAGCATGGAAGCAATCTGTTGGAGAAGATAGAAGAGAAAGGGTAGAGAAAACATGTTGAAGAGCTAGTCTTGTCAAGGAGAAAGGTTATATCTTCATCAGGACTGAAGCAAAAGAGGAGAGAGCATTCATGGAGAATTGTCTCTATTTTCTCAGGAAAGTAAAGATGAAGTCCTCAAATGAAAAGGTGGGGAAGAAGGTGGTATGTCAGACTTGAGGAGAGAAGAGGAGTTTTAGGACAAGCACTGTGGAGATGGGTAGAAAATCAATATCATAGTGTGATTAGTGGCATAGCCAGAACTAGCAGACCCCAGGCCTTCCATTTCCAAGTCAAGGGCTCTCTCTGCTACTCTATTCTGCCTCCAGCTGCTGACAGCTACACTTAGATGTTCCCAGGCTGTGGTGCTGTGCTAGTATTTCTTCTCTTTTCCCTTATGCCCATCTCTGGTTTTTGCTATCATTTCTCATCATGGGAGAAGCCAACTATTTCCTTTCTGGGCCTGGGTATATCACTCAAATTAAAGTCCAAACTACCTTTATAGCAGTCATACTCTGACCCCCAACTTGGTCGAGGTACACCAGGGATTCTGTGCTCAGAGAAGTTTTTTAAACTAGTATGCCTCCTTTCAGGCACATGGTCTGCTTCCTGAACTTCATGGCTATGTCCCTCTAATCATCTTCATGTTAGTCTCTCTGGAGAGCTGATTAGCTCAGTTTCTCTCACACTGATCAGCCCACCCTGGGTTCTTCCTTCATATCTCTAATCAATTCTGCTCTAATATTTCCAAGTTACCTTATGACTATCTCCCAACACCACCACTGGTGGTTTAAAACTTCTATCCAGGATCACCACAATATACATAATATACATATTCTCTCTTCTTTTTTCTTTTCTCTCTCTCTCTCTCTCTCTCTCTCTCTCTCTCTCTCTCACACACACACACACACACACACACACACCACTCATAGAGGAACCCTCTCTTGTAACAAGGAAGTACAGTTAAACAAAATAACCATATTGTCCATGTCTCACAATATTCCTCCTATACCAATAGTTCACTACCTGAGCTGAGAGGCTGGAGGCATGCTTTGCTGTCAGCCTTCTAAAGTTATGATTGCTCACTGCATTGATTAGAAATGTTTTTTTAATGCTGTTTCCTTTATAATACTGTCATCCTTATATAAACTGTTCTGGTTCTTCTTGCTTTGATATGCATCAGTTGATAAAAATCTTCTAAAGTTTCTCTGAAATCAATTTTGCCATTTCCTTATAGAACAATAATACTTTATAATATTCCCATAATATAATTTATCCAGACATTTCCCAATTGATGGGCCTTACTTTCCTTCTAATTCTTTGCTACTACCCAAAATGCTACTATAAATATTTTTGTGTATAGATGGCCTTTCTCTCTGTCTTTACTCTCCTTAGGGTAAATGCCTGGTAGTGGTATAGTTGGGTCAAAGAGAAGTATATAATAGTGACTTTTCTAATCACTATTTCCAAATTGTTTTTTATAACAAGTAACCCCATTCTCCACTACATTTATAGATCAAAGTAGACAAGAGCTCTGGGTACATATGTTACATTATGAAAGGGGGAGGGGGAGGGGAGAGGGGGAGACAAGGAATGGGAACAGACCACTGGCATTATAGAACAGGAATGGGAAAAGAGCTCCATCTGGTAGATTTTACCAGAGGTGGCATAAGAGAACTGGGATCCAGGTATCTAGACCTCAGACTTGGAAAGCAAAAGATTGGAATGGGAAGGACCTAGAATCAGGTACAACACTATTTCGACTCACATTCTTTTACTTCCATCAGAAGTAGAAGATGAAGCCATTGCCATCAAGGGGCTTACATTCTAGGTGGGGAGATAAGACATACACATTGAGGTCCCTAAAAAAATAAGGCAGTATTGTGATAAGAACCAAGTGAATCAGACAAATAATAACTGTGTAACCCACATGTCAAGATAACCATGTCATGAAGCACCCAGATTTACTTTTTAAAGAATGTGACAGGGGAGGCTAGGTGGCGCAGTGAACAGAGCATTGGCCCTGGAGTCAGGAGGACCTGAGTTCAAATTTGGCTTCAGACACTTAACACTTACTAGCCATGTGACCTTGGGCAAGTCACTTAACCCTAACTGCCCTGCCTTCCTCCCTCCAAAAAAAAAAAAAAAGAATGCAACACTTCTATTGGGTTGAACCTCCCAGTCACCCAGATCTGGAAAATCTACTCTAATGGATACCCCATTGGGCTCTTTCCCACTTGCAAATACCTTGTCTATAATAAGTTTTATTCATTCATAACTTCAAGAAGTGCTTATTAAACACAGTGCCTGGCACTCAGTACTAGGGATACAAAGACAAAAATGAAACAGTTCCTGCCTTTAAGGAGATTGCATCCTATCGAACATACCAAGCTTGTCTACAGTAACAATGGTCCACCCAGAGGCAGCTAGGTGAATGGTGTAGTGGATAGAGGGCTGGGACTGGATTCAGGAAGACCTGTGTTCAAATCTGAACTCAGACACTTACTTGATGTGTGACTCCGGACAAGTCAATCAACCACTCCCTCAGTTTCCTCAAGTGTAAAGTGGAGATAATGATAGCATCTATGTCCCAGGGTGGTTGTGAGAATCAAATGAAAGAATATTTATAAAGTGCTTCGTATGGTGTCTAGTACATAGTAGATGCCCAATAAATGCTTGTTTTCTTCCTTCCTTCCCTTTGTGGTTCCCAAGCTCATAGTTTCTGACTGAATCATCTTTTCATCCTAAGGTCTAGTGATGACTACACTGCCCAGCAATGAGAGTGTTGGGCTTTCAGAAATTTGGGTGGATAGGAAACCAGGGACCTGCTTACTTGTTTTGAGATCTTAGAGCCGATGAAGGAAATTGGGATTTCATCTCATGATTTATTTAGTGCTACAAGGTTTATTTCTACTAAATGTTTTATTAGAAACTTGACATTAAATACCAATAAAGCAGCTATTATTATTTGGTAATTATTTACATTTAAATTAATTTATTTCAATGCATAAATATCACAAAAGAATAAACTTTTTCAGTTTTTCTCTCTAGGTCCCTATTAGGATTTTCTTCCATTCCTTCTTATTCATTTTTCTTCAAATTCCCACAGTAGAATGTAAGCTCCTTGAGGGTTTACCCAGCACCAAGCATGGTGATTATAGTTTTTTTTTTGGCTTTTTGGGGGGGAGAGGGTAGGGCAACTGGGGTTAAATGATTTGCCCAAGGTCACATGGCTAGTGTTAAGTGTCTGAGGCCAGATTGATTATAGTTCTTACAGCAAAGTTTCTGAAATTATACCAAGTCATCAATGAAACTAGGTGAGAAAAAGTTGGATTTCCCTTCCTGAAGTCATTTCATCTCAAGAAGATTCTCTGTGTATTTGTAGAGGGACATCCTTCTCTCATATGAACATTGAACATCTATCTTAATTTGGAAGTCAGGGTATTTACCAATAATACAGAGTTCAGAGGGGGAAGAAATCATTTTAGTTAGGGGTAATCAATCAAATTTTCATGGAACAGGTGAGACTTGAAACTGAGTGGTGGGTGATAACCAGACAGTTGGAGAAGAGGCTATTCTAAACAAAGGGAAAAGTATGTATGAAGGTGATGAAAGATGATGGGTAAGGTAATGTTTGGCAGGCAATAAAAAGAAAATATTATTGTAGGACCCTACTTTGAATATGCTACAATCTCATTCAAAATCTTTCACTGGCTCCTCACTATGCAGAAAATTAAATCCATACTTTGTACTCTGGAATTCAAGGAGCTCTAAAATCTGACCTCTACCTTGATTTCTAACACAAATTCTCCACTCCAGAAAAACTGGTCTTTTCATCCCCAAAATGTACCCAAAGCTTTTGCTCATGACATTCCCTTGCTCTGAAGCTCTCATTTTCATCACCTGCCCCATCTGAAGCTATCGAAATCCTATTCATCTTTCAAGATCCAATTGAAATATACCTCTTCCATGAAGCCTTCTCTAATCACTGCAGCCTAAATTGATCTCCATCTTCCCAAACCTTATAGAATGTATTATTAACCAACTCACATGGCACTTGTAATATCTTATCTTGCATTTTAGTTCAGCATAGCCATGTCTTGAGTCAGCCTGGCATACCGGATACAGAGCTGGTGGCCAAGAACCACTGCGTTCAAGTTCTGACTGTCTGACCCTGAGCAAGCTATTTAACCCTTCAATGATCTAGGTATATGTCTCTATGACATAAACTTCCTGTATTAATAGAGGAAGTTCCTTACCCCAAAGTCCCTACAGCAATGAAATCACAGGTCCTGTCTGTATCTCCATCCTCCTGTTCATGTGTTACTGTACTAGAAGGATCTTACTTTGAACAGATAGGTCTTTGCACACTCTTACTCAATAAATATTTGTTGAATAGATTACTTTATTCATGAGTGAATATTTGTTGAAATGAAAATGAAACTGGAAAAGGAAGTGGGAGAGAGGAGGAGCAAGCATAAAACACCATTCCGAGTTTGGACATCTTCCTGTAGCCAGTAGGGAGTCATCGAAAGGTTTCTGAATCAGGGAAGGGATATGATCAAAGCATTGTGTTGAGAGGATTAATCTGGCACCAATATGCTGAACAGTTTGGAGCCGGAAGAGATTGGAGGCCATTTGGAGACAACTGAAAAAGTCTAAGCTTGACACGATAAAGAGTCTGAAAGAGGGAAGTAAAGGATGAAAGAGGCATGATGAAGGGGTTGGTGAGTGACTGGATATGAGGGCTGGTGAGGGGTTGTCAAAGATGATTCTGAGGTTCTGAGCAGTGAGACTGATATGACCATGGTCAGGAACTGGAAAGTCAGGCAAAGCAGTCAAAAAGAACATGACTTTTATAATCTGTGATCACTACTCATACTTGGAGGACTTTTGTTGTTTATTTCAGGTTCCAGGCTGTTTCTGGGTGATGGTACATGCAGAATATCTCATAGTCTGAAACTAGAAACTACCAGAGGTTGATGGGACCTTGTTCTTCCACTCTGAGTCTTTTAGGGGTGGATCTTTAGTTATAGTATATATGACAGTCATAAAGTCAACTCTGAATTCTTCATGTTATAGGAGAACAGAGGCACTAATCATTCAGAACAGTAAATAATCCTCCTCCCCCTCCCAAAAGATAATTTTTTTTCTTTTCAACTTTAGAATACAGTAAAACATCCATGTTCACTGTACTCCGTGCCTGACCCAGACCCTCTCATTTCTTTTTTTTTCTTTTTGGAGGGGAGAAGGCTTGGTAATTGGGGTTAAGTGACTTGCCGAAGGTCACATGGCTACTAAGTGTTAAGTGTCTGAGGTCAGATTTGAACTCAGGTCCTCCTGACTCCAGGGAGGGTGCTCTATTTACTGCACCACCTAGCTACCCCAACCCTTTCATTTCAATGAACATATCTTTATAGCCTGGCACACAGCTGGGTCATGAAAGGTGAGGAGGGGACAGCTATTCCACAAAACAGATGATTTTAGTAGGTAGGGAGAGCTATACAGATAGTGTGTTAGAGAGATATCTTTATGCCATCCACAAAGGTGGGTTGTTGTATAGGATAAACATCTCTGGCCAAATTGTTCTGTTTGGATCTGAAAGTCTTTCGCAATCTTGCTCCAGTCTACTTTTCCAGGCTTACTGCCCATTATTTTCCTTCATAGTTCCTGCCAAACTGGCTTGCTTCCTGATCCTCTTACAATACATTCCATCTTCCAACTCTACTATTGGACAGGCTGTTCCCCATGACCAGAATGTACTTCCTTCTCATCTTTGCCTCATAGAACCTCTAGTTTCCTTCAAGCTCCTACTCTAGGAAGCCTGTCTTGATTCTCCCAGTTGGGGATCCCTCCCAAGAATTAATTTTCTATATGTTCTGTAATTAATTTTCTGTTCTCATGCTATTTCCTCCAATACCCCCAATAAAATAGTTGGTCCTTGAAGGCAGAGAGTTTCATTTTTGTCTTTGTATCACCAGTCATAGTCTGGCTTAATAAATTCTTGTTAAATGAATAAATGAATGAATGGAGAGTCAAGAGAATTGGGTTTTAAAGTTTACTTTTCTACTTCTTCTGAGTAGGTCACGTCACCTTTCTCAGTCTCAGTTTCCTTATCTATAAAGTGGGAGGTTTGGCTAAAATCTCTTCCAACCCTAACATCCTAAGAATCCATATCATCTAGTACAAACACCTCATTTACAAGAGAAAGAACTAAGAGAAAAAGCATATAATAATTTTCAAAGTCTCATGTTGCTAAGTTACGGGGTTAATCTTTCACAGATTCAAAAAGTGTTTTATTAAAAAAAAGTCTTGTAACCAGGTCTTCACAAGAATAAGAAACTTTGGGGTAAATATTTTAATTCACTTGGTACCAATTAAGTGCCATTGTCCTATCTTTTCATTCCAAGGGCTTGGCATATAGTAAGCACTTAATAAAAACTTATTGATTGAATGATTCAACCTACCCCTAGGATTCATGCCCTTGAATAAGGTTTTTCATTTGATGTGGATTTTTTAAAAATTTTATTTTATTTTATTTTCAAACCCACATTTCCCCCTCCTATTCCCCTCCCCCTAAATATGAAAGCAAAAAAAAAACCCAGCCCAAAATACCAGTTGCAAACATGCTTAGTAAAGCAAAACAAATTCTTACACTGGCCATGTACCGCCCCCCCAAATATATCCATCTGTATTCTGAGTCTATCACTTCTCCATTAGGAAGTAGCATGTTTCATCATGAATCTTCCAGAATTATGGCTGGTTATGATTGGCATTCCTAAATCTTTCAAAGTTGTCTTTACAATATTGCTGCTATTATATAAACTTTTTTTTACTGGTTCTTCTGATTATGCTTTTGCATTGGTTCATACATGTCTTCCCAGGTTTCTCTGACACAATTTTCAGCATCATTTCTTACAGAACAAACTATCCATCACCTACATATAACATAACTTGTTCAGCTATTCCCCAATTGATGGGTACTACCCTCAGTTTCCTATTTTTTGCTATTACAAAAATAGCTGCTATACATATTTTTGTACATATGAGACCTTTTCCTCTTTCTCTGATCTCTTTGAAGAACTGATAATGGTATTACTTGGTCAAAAGGTATGCATAGTTTAATAGTTTTTTTGGGGGGGGGAACAGTTCCAAATTGCTTTCTAGAATGAGTGGGTTAATTCACAGATTCACCAATAGTGCATTAATGTACCTGTTTTCCCATAGCCCCTTCTGGATTTATCATTTTCCTTTTTGTCAACTTTGCCAATCTGAGTATCAGGTGGGTGTGAGGTAGAAGCTAAGAGTTATTTTAAATTTTTATTTCTCTAATTGTTAGTGATTTAGAACATTTTTTTGACATGGCTATCAATAGCTTGGATCTCTTTGAAAATTGCCTGTTCATATCCTTTGACAACTTATCAGTTGGGGGAATGGCATATATTCATATAAATTTGAGTCAGTTGCTCATACATCTTAAAAATGAAAATTTTTTCAGAAAAACTTGCAGCAAAATTTTTTCCTCACCTCTTCTCTTTCAATTTTAACTGCATTGGGGTTTTTCATACAAAAACTTTTAAAATTTTACATAATCCAAGTTGTTAATTTTACCTTCTGTGATCCTTTCTATAATTTGTTTGGTTTTATGTGGATTTTTTAAACCAGACTTTAAAAAATTTTCACATTAGCCATGTTGTATATAAAAATTACAACATATGGAAGGAACCACGAGAAAGAAAAGGCAAAACAAAATGAAACAAAAAAGAGGGCAAATAATATGCTGTGATCTGAATTCAGACTCCATATTTCTTTCTCGGGATGTGTATGACATTATCTATCATGAGTCTTTTGGGGTTATTTTAGGTCATTGTATTATTTAGAAGAGCTAAGACTATCAAAGTCAGTCATCATACAATGTAGCTATTACTGTGTACAATGTTCTCCTGGTTTTGCTCATTTCACTAAGCATCAGTTCATATAAATCTTTCCAGTTTTTCTGAAGTCTGCCTGTTCACCATTTCTTATAGCATAATAGTATTCCATTACATTCATATACCACAACTTGTTTAGCCATTCCCCAATTGATGGACATCCCCTCAATTTCTAGTTCTTGGCCACTACAAAAAGAGCTGCTATAAACATTTCTGTAGATGTGGGTCCTTTCCTCATTTTTATGATCTCTTTGGGATAGAGCCCTAGAAGTAGTATTGCTGGGTCAAGGGTATGCATATTTTTATAGCCCTTTGGGCATAGTTCCAAATTGCTCTCCAGAATGGTTGGATCAGTTCATAACTCCACCAACAATGCACTAGTGTCCCAATTTTCCTACATTTTCTCCAACATTTATAATTTTCCTGTCTTGTCATGTTAGTCAAACTGACAGGTGTGATGTGGTACCTAAGAGTTGTGTTGATTTGCATTTCTCTAATCAACAGTGATTTAGAGCATTTTTCATATGACTATAGACAGCTTTAATTTCTTCCTCTGAAAATTACCTCTTCATATCCTTTGACCATTTATCAACTGGGGGAATGACTTGTATTCTTATAAATTTGACTCAGTTCTCTATATATTTGAGAAATTAGGCCTTTATTAGAGATATTGGTTGTAAAAATTCTTTTCCAATTTTCTGCTTTCCCCCTAATCTTGGTTATATTGGCTTTGTTTGTGCAAAAACTTTTCAATTTAATGTAATCAAAATGATCTACTTTGCATTTCATAATGTTCTCTAACTCTTGTTTTGTCATAAATCCCTGTGTTCTCTGTAAATCTTAAGCTGGATTTTTTTAAGGGACCTTAGAGATCACATAATCTAATTCTTTCATTTTAAAGATGAGGAATAATCAGAGGGAGTAATAAAATCACCATCAATATACATTCTATATTTTAAGTAATTAATACGCCATCATTTGTCTCTGAATTGTTCTCATAAAGGCAAGGGATGAAAAGAGATGGAAAATTAGAGTAAGAATGAACCTGAGAGATGGGAAGAGGGTGAGAAAGCTCATGAGAGATAAGAAAGAAAAGAAGGAACAAGTTTATGAAAGAAATTAAAAAGGGAAGGGAGAGATGTGGGGGAAAGAAAAATCCAGAGCTGGAATGGGAAGGAAAGAGCAGAAGATATGGGATGGTAGTTAGAATATATGAGAGAAGATGGTGGTTAAAGAGCTTAAGAAATTTGGGTGGGGAAGGGGAGTTTAAAGGATAGGATGGGGGGAAGGGTAAAGCTTAAGAGATAGGTTAGGGGAAAGAATTTAAGAGATATGATAAGAGAGAGGGAGTTTAAGAGAAAGGATGATGCTACCGATACTAAATCAAGCCAATTGTTCAAAGAAAGAAATTTTTTTTAAAGCTTGACTTCATAGGACAGTCATAAGATGACCTATTCATCAACAAAAAAGCACTTCAAATGATACAACCCTGTATACGCACAAGAATGTTGTATGTAAATGTAATCAATTTGCTTCCTCATTAAAAGCTTCCATGAAGAAAATGATTTAACACAAATGCTAAAGTAACTGACACAGATTAATTGGAAAATAACAACAGAACCCTGATTAAAGGCATAATATTTATTTCAGTCAGTCACACCAGACCAAAATCAGATAGGGGGAAAACTGAATCTAGAAAAAAGGTTTCAACTTTCTTTTAAAAAAATTTTTTTTTTATTTTAAAGCAATTGAGGTTAAGTAACTTGCTCAAGGTTACACGGCCAGCTATTTCTGGGTGTGGTGCTGAGTATCTGAGCCCGGATTTGATCCCCAGGTTATCCCCACGATGGAGCCAGTGCTCTTACTCGCTGAGCCACCTGGCCTCCCCTAAGGTTTCAACTTTCAACCAATTACAGAAGGCATCTCATAGTATGGAAAGAATTCTAAGACTCTTGCTAACCTCTGGAATTCTTCCTTCCAGTTAATAACTGAAATAGACTTTGGGGTTTTGGGATCAGAACTCTGATTTTCTGTTACTCCAACTAAAAAGCTCCCTCTCCCAATGCAAATCGGTACTTAGGCTGCAATTTGTAATCCTATAATGTTCCCTGAGGCACTGAGGGGTTAAGTGATTTTGCAGTCACATAGCCTGTATGAGTCAGAGACCCCGACTTGAACCCAGATCTTCCTGGCTTTGAGGTCCACTATACCATGTTGCTTCTTGATATTTGTAATGTCCACAGAAATTCTAGAATTGAAGTCTACTGAATGTTTAAACTTTAATGGATCATCAGTCAATCAACAAACACTTATTAGGTGTCTACTCTGTAGAAGGCACTGTGCTAAACACTAAGGATGCAAAGAAAGGTAAAAACAATCCCTGATCTCAAAGAGCTCACAGTCTAATGGATTATCTTAAGGGGGGGGGGAAGGACACAGAGAGACAGAGACAGAAAGAGAAACAGAGAGAGACAGAGAGAGTGATGGATTCTTTTGGCAGCTGGACTCCTTCTCAAAATAATATTTTTAATGATTACAAAAGAAACCAATTGTACTGAAGTACAGTTATCAAAATATTAAAAAAGCAAGTTTTAAGGGGTGGCTAGGTGGCACAGTGAATAGAGCACCTGCCCTGGAATCAGGAGGACCTGAGTTCAAATCCAGCCTCAGACACTTAATACTTACTAGCTGTGTTACCTTGGGCAAGTCACCTAACCCCAAATGCGCTGTCCTCTCCCCTCCAAAAAGCAAAAAAAAAAAACCCAAGTTTAAGAACCCTTGGTTCTAGGTGGATTAGACTTGAAAGTGCAAGCTCAGCCACTCACAGTATTTTGAATGTTCAAAGAATCTCTCCACTGTCTCCTCTGTTGTTACATTATGATTCCTTAAGACCGGAGCTTGGATTTGCTGGGCATTTCTCCCCAGTACTTCCCTCCTTGCCCTTATGAATTCATCCTTATGAACTGATTTGAGCCAAAGAATTAGCTGAATGGAGCCAAATATAGTAACTACCAGTGTGACTTTGGTAAAATTACTTAACATCCCTGCTCCTCAGTTTCTTCAAATGTAAAATGATGGGGGAGGGGCAAGCCTCGAGGCCCCTTTCAGCTCTGGATCTATGGGCCCTATTACTAAGACAGCTCCTTCAATGCCAATCCTACCCACTGCCAGCAGCAGCAATAGTAGCCTGCAACATAAGATGTAACATCTCTCTGCTACATTCAACTTCTCAGAACCCATCAGGGTCTACACACATTCATAGCTTATGAACCTCTATTTTTACTGAACTCCCCCTGATCAAGACCAAAACTCAACACATGTCATGATTATAAGGTCAAGGATATTTGCAACAGATGGCAAAGCAAAAAACAAAGCATTAAATCAAGCAGCAAATACTCTTACCATGTATTTCTCAAATCTCAGCTCCCAAACTTGGCAGTCAACTCCCCAGCCCTGCACTATAAGCTAAGAGAACAAGAAATGGGGCAAATGCACTTGTTTCTACTTCCCATGCCAGTTTACCAAGCTAGCTCTGTAATCTGAACACTGGTATAACAGCTTTTCAACCAAGCATAGAGTATTTTGTGTGCCAGTAAGCTCTGTAATGATGTGATCCTGAGAGAAGAGTTGATGCCACAGCTATTGAAGAATATGGTTTAGACAAATTGCAGGCTGCAAGGCCCCATCTTTATCCAATAATTCACACTGCCTCCCAACAAAAGACAGACATGAAGCAACTGGGGAGGGGGTGGCACTAGGGACATGGAGAGGGGGTTGAGTTAGGCTTCCTAGAAGAGGTAAGACGTGAGCTGAGCATGGATGGAAACTAAGAATGTTTCAACGTGGAGATGCCAGAAGAGGTAATGCATTCAAGACATGAAGAAAAGCTTGCCTGAAGGCACAAAATTATCACATCATGGATGAGCAACAGGGAGAAGGCCAATTTGGCTGGAACATGAAGAATGTCAAGGAGAGCAATATGTAATATGCGTTATTATGTAGCAATATAATAATAACAATAATAATAGCTAACATTTACATATTGCTTTAAGGCTTGCAAAGCACTGTACATGTTAATTTATTTGATCCTCACAACAACCCAGTAAAGTAGGTGCTATTATTATTATCTCCATTTTCCAGATGAGGAAACTCAGGCTGATCAGGGTCACAAAAATAATAAGTTCTTAAGGCAGGGTTTGAAGTCAGGTATTTTTTTTTAAACCAAAGAGTATGTATTTTAATCTAGAGGAAATACAGAAACACTAGGGTTTCTTGAGTCATCTAAATATACTAAGTAGACATACCCCAAATTTGTTAGTCATGGGCCTGAGGTGTCTAGCCAAGCTCTACCCTTCTGCATTTATCCACCAAGCACCTGAAATGCTGGTTTGAGATGCACCCAGACCACACGGAAGGGGATCAGGTCCCAAACTAGCCTATTTCAAATATTCCCAGGCTAGAGGGAGGTGCTATGGCTGCAAGTTGCTAGAACATCTCCCATTCTATATCTAATATGTCAGACAAGCTACCATTTTGATTATTATCTCTCAGGAACTTCTATTATGTGTTCCCTATTCTAAGAAATTTTTATTACAGCCCTCCAATGTAATAAAATCACATTTAAAAATTTGGTGAACCTTTTTAATCTAATATGAAGAAAAGTTGATAATGATGATGAAATTCCTACTCAAAATAAGTCACCAAACACATCTACAAAGTAGCTATAGTTAATTTTATACTTGGCAAAATAGCTTTAAGGTCCCCAAAAAAACAATGACAAATGATTCACTGAACAGAACTCTTCCCCAACAGCAACAAAGTCACTCAGCTTTTATCAAATGCGGCCATAATATTCTACAGCAAGATAATAGACACCTAACGTTCTCTGGTTATTCAGACCTTGTTTTCTAGCTTTTAGGTAAAAGTGAATAGAATTTATTTATTTAAAAGTGAATAGAATGAATTTATGTGCTGAGAAGTACAGAAAATAGCTGGAGTTCAAATCCAAATATACCTGGAAATGAACTGAAATAGAGCTCTTGAAAATGTAGGAAATAAATTACTCAGAGTTAGGAATAGAAATGTTATTAGTAGTCTTCCTGAAAAATCAGCCAAGTTATCTTGGAAAGACTTTAAATGCAAATCTGGAGGACTGTCTTGCTTTTGTTCTTACATTCTCAGCACCTATCACAGTGTCTGGCACATAGCAGGCGCTTAAGAGATATTTGACTAAAAGTCACGCCCTATTTCATAAGTTATCTTACAGTGAGTTTATTTACAAGGATATGAAAAGAATATAGGCATATCCCACATGTTGTTGATCTCAACTGATTTTTTTTTTAATTTTTTATGATAAAGTATCACTGTATAGCCTGTTCCTCATTTGGTCAATCCTCTGAGGCCCACCCAGTTCAGCTGCCCTTCCCAGTTTGAAGCTTTGGTCTTCACTCTTCAGTTCATGCATAGATCCATAACTAGCTTGCCTCTGTCCCAGGTGGAGTTTCTTGCCCCTAAAGGAAGCACGGAAAATAGAAAACACTTGATAGAGGGAAGGCACTAGAATTAAAAAAAAGTTGGGGAAGTCTTCCCTATAGAAGGTGGGATTTTATTTGGGACTTGATGGAGGCCAAAGAAGCCAGAAGGTGGAGATAAAAAAGGAAAGCATTCTAGTCACAGAAAGAGACAAAGAAAATGCACATAGCTGAGAGATGGTGTGTCTTGGTCAAGAAGACCAGAGTCACTGGATCTAAGACTACATGGTGGAGAATAAGGTATAAAAATACTGGGAGGGAGGTTGCAGGGAGAGGTTGGTTATGAAAGCTTTTGAACATCAAACAGAGGATTTTGTATTCGATCTTGGAGGTGATAGGGAGCCCCTGGAGTTTATTGAGCAGCAGAGGGACGTAGTAGAATCTGCACTATAGGAAAGTGGTGGCTGAGGTGGATTGGTGTGGGTAGAGACTTGTGGCAGCCTATTGTAGTAGACCAAGAGAGAGCTGATGAGGGCCCCTCTCCAAAGTAATAGTAGCAGTAGTGTCAAACAAGAGATGGGGGCATATTTGAGAGATGTTGCAAAGATGAAATCAACAGGTGTTGGCAACAGATTGGATACAAGTATGGGCTTAGAGAGAGTTAGGAGTCCATGATGACACCTAAATTGTGAGCCTGAGGGACCAGGAGGATGATGTTGCCCCCTACAGTAATAGGGAAATTAGAAGCAGGGGTGGGTTTAGGGCAAAGAAGAGTTTATGTTTTAGACATGTTGAGTTTAAGATGTCTACTGGACTCCAGTTCAAGATGTCTGAAAGGCAGTTAGAATGTATGAGTAGAGGTTAGCAGAGAGATTAAGGCTGGATAGGTAGAATAGAGACTCATTAGCATAGATATGGTAATTAAATATGTGGGAGCTGATGAGATCAACAAATGGGTTTTCTTGGCAGAGATACTAGAGTGGTTTGCCCTTTCCTTCTCCAGTTCATTTTACAAATGAGGAAACTGAGGCAGAGTTAAGTGACTTGCCCAGGGTAATACAGCTAGGAAGTATCTGAGGTCAGATCTGAACTCAGAAAGATGAGCCTTCCTGACTCCTGACCCAGAACTCTATCAACTGCGACACCTAGTTGCCCCCTACTATACTGGGATCCAATGTCTAATATGAATCAGGTATGGGAAGAAATGAAAAGATCCCAATCCTTCTTCCACCCCTCTTCTGGGGAGGACAAGCAAGGTCTATTTCCAGAGTGACCTAGAAGCATCTGCCTCCTCTTTAAAGACTGGTTTGTGGGAGTACAGGTTTACTTGGGAGTGCACTCTCTCCAAAGCCTGTTATTCTCCCTTCCCTTAGCATAGGTCATGAACCCCTTCTTTTATCCCCAGACTCCCATCTGCACAGTCTTTGCTTTTATTTGAGTTGGTTTTTAATGGTGTTTTATGCCATAAAATTACTTTCCTTACATGAGATTACAGGAGCTAGAGCTGAAAGTACCTTAAAGATCATCTGGTCCAACATCTTCATTTTACAGATGAGAAAAGTAGTGATCCAGACAGTGATGTGCCTTGCCCATGGTCAGATACAAAGATAATAAGTAACAGAGCAAGGATTCAAACTTGGCCCTTTGATTCTCTATCTAGAGTTTTCCATACCATGATGCCTTTCCCCCTTTTGTTTCTATAATACTAGTAATTTCTGGTAATGAAATTTCTGACCTCAACCTCTAATACTTGAAGGTATCTCCTTTATCAGTCAAGGGAATGTTTGACAATACTTATTAACACAAAGTAATTATAGTCAAACCCCAATCATCCCTTAGGATGGTGTGGATAATCTGTAAATAATCATTTATGTAATTATTCACTGATTTACAAACACTCCATAGTGCTCAGACTTGAAATAGATTTTGCAGGCTAGAACATGCATATGAATCTAATAAGATTTTTTAAAATTTGGGGTGGAGTCTGGACCTGTGATTTCATCAAGTGGGGAGTTCCCAAATGAAGAAATTGCCTTTATCATTACAGATCAATATCTTCTCTTTAACTTGTCATCTTAAAGTGTTGCCTAGAACACTGAGATGTTAAGTGACCTACCAGGGTCATATATGGTGTGATTTGAACCCAGATCTTCCTGACTCTAATCCAAGTTGCATAACCACTACACCTGAAACCTTCTCTAAGATTAAGTTGAATTATGATAAACATCAAGTCTTATATAAGTTCAAAAACTCAATTTCACAAGTACAGGATGGGAGGAGTGTGGATAGACAGACAGTCGTTTCAGTGAAAAAGAGCTGAGGAATGTGGTAGACCCCAAGCTCCATATGACTTGATGATATCTGACAGTCACAGAAGTTAATGATAGCTTGGGCTACAAAGGAAGCAGCAGAACTTGTAGGGGGAAAAGTGGTGACAGCCCCCTTTAGACCCTGACCTGCACAGACCATGGATGGAGCACTGTATTCAGTCCTGGGGACCACATTTGGGGAGCATCTCAATAAACTTGGACAGAAACCAAGACAGTAAAAGGTCTTGAGCTGATCCTATTTATTATTTGAAAGAATTAGAGACGTTTAGTTTGGAGAAAAGAAGAGGCAGCATGCATGCTGGGATAAAGAAAGAAGGGGAAGTGGAGAGTGATAACTGTCTCCTAGTATCTGAAGGGCTGTGGAAAGGAACTGGACTTATTCTGATTAGTTCCATGAGACAGAAGCAAAGGCAATGAACGGAAGCTGCAAAGAGACAAAGAGGCAAATCTGGGACTGATATAAGGAAAAACTTTGTAACCATCTGACAGTGGAAAGGGGAATAGAAGACAGAGAGTTCTCCCTCTCTGATGATCTTTGAGCAAAGGTTGGAAGACCACTTACTGTGTATGATGTTGAATGGATTCTCTTCCAGGTACAGTTTAAGTTGAAAATCTATGATTCTCTAGGGGCGGCCAGGTGGCTCAGCAAGTAAGAGCACCGGCTCCAGTGTCAGGATGACCTGGATCAAAATCCGGGCTCAGATACTCAGCACCACACCCAGAAATAACTGGCCGTGTAACCTTGAGCAAGTTACTTAACCCCTATTGCTTTAAAAAAAAAAATCTATGATTCTCTACACAGGGCTTGCCTGTACTATTGGGATTGTAATAATAATGATAATGATTAATGATTATATTTATATCTCACTTAAAAGGTTTACAAAATGTTGTACATGTTATCTCATTTGCTCCTCACAACATCCCAGATGAGGAAACTGAGGCAGAGAGAGCTTAAGTCACTTGCCCAGGGTCATCCAGCTTATATTGGAGACAGGATTCCTGCCTCCAAATCTAGCACTCTTACTCCCCACCCCACGCCACCTAGCTGAGATAGAATGAGAGATGTGGAATGTGTTCCTGGTGTGTTACATAGCCTAGTATGGGTCATTTGATCCCACCTTGAAACCAATGCCCCATTTAGAGAGCCCTAAGAAGCTTTTCTCTCTTCCTTGATATCTCTACTGTCCCAAACATCCATCATTTCTAGTGCAAAAGGAAGTGCAGAAGGTTTGTCAACACTGTTTCTCTGCTAAAGCAATGAAAGATAGGTTCCTTATGTCTTTCCCGAGAGCTACACACATAGTTTCCATGAGTATGTCAAACATCGTTCTCATGTGCCTAACTATTTCTTTAGAATCTCTAATATTTCAACTGGGGCACCTAAATACACAATGAAAGATTAAGAAATTGGGTACAGCAATTAGACCCGCCCATGCCATATGGCAGTGCCGGATACTGGCTGGGACCTGAAAAGTCAATTTCACAAGAGTCTTACATAGCTTGAATTCTAATCATTTTAGGATTGGCAAACATATGCCTGCCCAACCTGCTCCATCTACACAAAATTCCAAAGGAAAAAAATCACAGACTAGAGTCAACAACAATTGTCATTTCCCAATAATATTTCACATTTATTTTTCTACTAGGTTGTCAATTTTCAAAATAAAGACAGGTAGTTACAGAAGATGGACCCAGTTAGGCCATCCTGCTAAATATAATCTTAAGAAATGCTCCTGGGGAGGCTAGGTGGCACAGTAAATAGAGCACTGGCCCTGGAGTCAGGAGGACCTGAGTTCAAATCCAGACTCAGACACTTAACACAAAAACTAGCCTTGTGACCTTGGGCAAGTCACTTAACCCCAATTGCCCTACCTTCCCCCTCAAAAAAAATGCTCCTAGAAAACAAGGTAACTCAATTCATCCCAGTCTTAGCATCACTGTACAATATCACTTACAAGTACTTTTATTTTTCTTTTCTCCTATTTCTTAATTTCAGTCATGGGGATGGATAAAGAAACTCTTTCTGCCCTTCCTGAATTCCTCCATGGTGCCTCTTCCTGCTGAGATGTCCAATCCCCATTACTTCAACTGTAAGTTCCTTCCCCCCACCCCAATGGAGACATGATCAATTCCAACACACTCGGTTGGTCCCCTGTCCTCTTGAAGCCAAGATACTTTCATCTCCTGCACATCTAATAATTTCAAGACAAGGACAAGAAAAATCAGCTCTTGCTTTGTGAACTTTTGTCTCTTGTGCTTGAGAGACTGTCCTAATATCCCCCGAACATGTTTTAGTGATAACATTTACTGCACTAGGGCCAAAATGATTTTCTGTCACTTTCAATTCCAGTTCAATAAAAGTATAAGAGCTTTGTTTCTAACCTCTGTCATTTGTAATACCATAAAATGGTTTAAAAAATGTAAAATTGAGTTCCATTTCCTACTGGACTACCAATCTCACATTAGCTTTCCTCTTATCAAATTTACAAAAAAAAGCCAGAAATTGACTTCTCCTTTTAAAAAGTCAGTAGAAATTTCTAAATCTCATAGGTATGATGTTTGAATTTAATTTGATCCTGTGTAATTTCTAACCTAGAAGTTTTAAAGGAGTATAAAAGTTAGTTTGCCTTTCTATTAAACCTGTCATATATGGAAAGAATCTCTGAATATACTGTCATCTAACAAATTCCAAGCTGAATCTCAAAAATCACTAGTTAAAAGTTTTCATCTTTAAAATACATATATTTATTAGAAACCCACGCTGAGGATTTAGATTTCAGACAACAATCAAGTCAGCTACAAGGCAAAAATATTTATATGACAGAACCCTTTTAAAAAGATGGCTTGGCTCAAAGGCTTAAACCACTCCTCAGAAACTCTAGAACTTTGAGCCCTAATTCCTAATATTTCACTAACTCTGTGACCTTGGACAAATGACTGAAATCCCATTTCCCTCATTACTAGAAAAGGCCTGGTAGAATAGAATATGGTTGTCCAAATCCAAACTGAACACAGACCCCACTACCACATCCTAGTTGACAGATGGGAGCCACTCACTCATGGCAACCTGGCAGAAATAAATATTTAAAGGTTAAAATTGCTTTTCAGGCAAGAAGCACTACATAAATGATTATGAGAACTTGACCAGGGTTCACAAACTCAAGAGGGAGTGTTTGTTCAAACTTCTGAGCAAACTGTTTGCAAAATTTAAGTAAACAACGATCGGTTTGTGACCCAAACCCACTAGAAGCACAGAATGTCTAAATTTGGCACACAGGATTCACTCAGAATGGGAGCAACAGAATAATAAAGCTCCAGCTGCAGCTGGGAATTTATTTGGTTTCATAAAACCTTGATATTCAGAGGTTTGTTAACTTTCTGTTAATTTTTTTTACTGTACTGTTATCTTGTGGATAGCTAGTTTTTCCTTTCTGAGTTGTTGCTCCCCAGCACACTGATTTTTTTAATCTATCTGTCCTAGAAGGGGGTACCCTTTGAAGCCTGAAGAATCAAACACTGCTGAGTAGTCTGAAAGACATATGAAGAATCCACCCAGACCTAGCTGGACAGGGGTGAGATCTTCCCAAAGAGTTTAGTCATGTCTCTATAAAAATATTCCCAATATGAAATAGCATTTGACATCTTATGTAAATTAAATATACAGAAACAAATGCCAGGATATCTCATTTCCATTTTAAATCTAGTGAATATGTGAGCATTATGTTGTATTTGGATATCAGGCCTTAAGAGTTCTGGTGGGAGTGATTCTGTTGTTTGTTTCCTTCCCAGACCCTTTGCTGAGCATGAGAGGCAGAGTACATTTCATTAACAAACCTGCTAATACTACAGTTTAGGGTGATGAGATGTCTGGACACAGCTTCTGAAGAAGAGAGGCCTCAAATGGAATGAATCTAAAAAGTCACTTAAAGGCCCACTTCATTTTCAGAAGGGACCAAGAAATAAAATCAAACTTGGGTCATTTAAATTTTCCTACATCTATTCCCCCTGATTAAAAAATATCATTAGCAACATGAATAACATTAAAGAGAAGTGCAAAGATTGGTTGTTAACATGTGCCTTTTTTTGCTCCACATTCTTCATTTTTGCAAATATATAGAAACATACACACACACCCCAGAATTTTAAAGAGAAAGCAGAAAGCGGAACCTGCAAGATCATCATTAGCAAAGTCTGCCTGTTTGGATGTTGTTGCTTAATGTTACAGAAATAGCAAAAGATCTTAATTCAGACACCATTCTCCTACTCCCTTCTCTTGCATTTCCCTATGAGGCCATTTACACAAGTTTCATATTAACAAAGCGAAAGAGAGAGGCAGAGGATTTATCAGAAAGAATGGACAGCATGCACATTGGAGAAAGGAACCCAATCAGGAAGGCCTTGCACCGCAAAGTTACTGGAAGACTACAAATGCATGCATGCTACAGAGAGATATTTTTCAGTGTCTCTCTCTAAGTACAGAACAGATTGCCACAGAGGGGCAAATTAATGGGAGGTCCAGATGAAATCAGACTTAAAATCAAGGCCAATACTAATGGCGACAAACTGAAGAGGGGAATCACATTCACATGCTTTTTTCATGTACAACGTTAGAATTTAACAGGCCTTGATTTACAGACTCAGAAAATATGAAGCTAGATCTTTTGTGTGTCTATGAAAACAGCACCAAGGATTCTCTGAGACATTCTGGGGGCAAATCTATATTCCGTTGAGAAGATGGACACGTCCAAGTGCTCATGCAGAGACAAATCCCATAGCTGAATGAAACACATTTCCAGCACTCAGAATAAATGGCTAGATGATGAGAAGCGCCTTGGCTAATTAAAGACAATCTAGTGGGGCCAGCTCAGCCTCAATGGTAATATGCAGAGCTCAGTTATCTGCCTGACTTCCAGGTCACATTTTTAAATTTCTTTTTATCTTGATGCTGCATGTTATTCAGCTTAACGAGCTCAGTATCAGTGGAAATTACATACAGCATAGTTATGTTAATGGACTAAAACTGCCTTGAAATTGCATTTTTCCTATACTTCAATCTGAAATTTTAAACAAGATATAAAATTAAAATAACATAAACACAATTAGTATTATTAGACATTTATTATGACAGCACTGTGCTGCCATGGTTAAAACAGGACCAGGAAGTTTTGCCGAAAAAAAAAAAAATAAATCTCCCTGATGGGGGAAAAACCCCCAAAACTACCTTACCTTACCTTACTCTTCACTTTGTGGCTAGAGTACTTTCTCCCACAAAATAATGTTTAAAATTCATCTGTTTCTTTATTCATTACAGGATTATATCCCAGCCAGTGGCTACAACCTCACTTAACAACCATCCACCAGAATATAGCTGATTATAATATCTGTAATTTAGTAGATAAATCATAGGAAGTTGCCTGAGGCACAAGGAGATTAAGTGATTTGTTCAGGATCACACAGTTACTAAATGTCTGAGACCAAGATCTGAATCCAGGTCTTCCTGATGCCAAGTTTCATTCATGAGAGCACTAAAAAAAATGATCCATGCCCACCTGCTATCTGAGACACTTAGCTGGACAACAACTAAAATACTGTTTTCACAGCTTCTATTCATATAAAATTTCTGATTTGTGATATGTTCATGAAGAGAAGCTTCAGGGTACTCTAATGACAACTTTATCTACAATCCAGTGTGACAAAAATGAAATAGAATCAGTCCAATTTGCATGGGCTACCAAATCTAAGATATCTCTTCAAAGTGAGAAAGGTCACATGGCATAGTGGAAAGACTGAGGCAGAAGACTTTGAGTCTCAGTCACATTTCAAGATAAGATGATAAAAAAAAAAAGGTGAGATGATTTATATGTAAATTGTTTTTCAAATCTGCAAGCTTATACATTATACAGCCCTTAACTTGTATGTCAATGGAGTGAAATAATTTCTCCTTTCTAGGTTTCACTTTTCTCTGCTATAAAGAGAAGGGTTTAGATTAGATGGTTTCTAAGGTCTCTGCGAGCTCTGTGTAGTTCTATGTATAGTTGTATAGTTCTATGATTCTAAAGGGAAAAAAAAACACACCATCACCAAAATAGTATGAATTATCAGTGAGTCAATAAACATTTACCAAGCACCTACTATGTACTAGGTGTTGTGCTAAGGGCTAGGGACATAAAGACAGTCCCTGCTCCTGAGAAGTTTACAGTCTAATGGGGGAAAGCAATATGCAAATAACTACATACAAACAAGCTATACAAAGGATAAATTAGAAATCGTCAACAGAGGGAATCATAAACTAGAATTAAAAGGGTTCAGGAAGGCTTCCTATAGAAGGTGAGAGATATCTTCCTTCTCTAAACCTACCCTTCTCATGTCCTTAAACAAACTTAATATAATTTAGTTCACATTCTAATTATGATTAAAATTTAGAGGGAAAACCATGCATTTTGAGGCTGCCCTGAAAGAATGGTAATGCAATCCTCTCTGTTTTTTGAAGGAAAGAATTGCATTATCACAGACACTTAATAAAGATCACCTTTCTCCCTTGGTGCGATTTTGAAGGTACAAGAAACAATCAAGCAGGTCTTGGTCCATCTATCTCACATGTATAACACCACCACAGGATGAAAGATCTATAAAGAACCCCAAGTAAATAGGTTCCAAAAATGTTAACACTTTGAATACCAATGACAAAATTCCAACACACACACACACACACACACACACACTGAATAAACAGGCAACTAGTCCAGAAGCTGGCATGTAATTAATCAATAGTGAGATAACACCGTAGTGGTTTTTTCTTTCTCTTTCTTTAAGGATATGAGGAGGGAGAAATGAATTGTCAAACTTTGAGAAGTAGCCAAATTACATTTACTATGTAATCCTTAAAAGCCATTTAGGCTTAAATAGCTCATACACTTACCTCAAATTCATTTCATCTGAATCTGCATGTGTGCCTACATGATCGGGTTCCTTCATAGAAAGAATATTTACCCAACAGAAAGCGCCATTGTGAGTTATACTGTAAACAACACTAGTAATATCAATGTTCTATTATATTAACTTATTCAATAAACCTCCTTGGATCCAGAGGATTTCTTTGGTTCTATAGCTTACTTTTTATAAAATTCTTTACATATTTTGTGAAGTCCATAAATATTTACAGGATAACACTGTGAAACCCTTGCTCCAGAGTTTTTTTTCAAACCATCTCCTTATCCTCCTTTTCCCCTTGTGTGACCCACCATTTACTCAGAGGGCATTAGAAGCTGCTTTTTCTTTTGCTGAGTCACACTTCTAAAGCTACAGCTGAGGTCATGCAAGGTTAAGATGATGCAAGTCAACTTGGGCAGCCCTTAAGTCACCCGAGACCGGAGTTATTGAACAAGATTCAGAACAGTGTGTAAAGTTTCATAAAGGAACAAAGGAACATATGTTCCAGAAAGAATTTCACCTCATATTTTACATTTCTTGGGTGTGTGGGTTAAGTATCACAACCCTAATACCTAAACTGATTTCTTTGCTCCTTCCTACTGCAATGTTCTAGAAATCTGTCTATTGTTTGGAATCCCCTCCGATATCAGTAAGTTTCACAGAAGAAAACAATACCCTAAGTTTGTTTCTACTGGCTGTCATCTTCACTTGCAGAAATGACAGTAAATGACTAGTTGTTTCCAAAGGGGGCAACAAGAGACTATTTATCCATGCTCAATATTCTAAAAAATCCAATGTTATTCATTCTTTGTTCCCAAACGATATCTTTTGTTAGGTAACTCTAAAAAATGCTTTAGGAAAATTCTCTATAGGTGTTCTGGAAAAAATTTAACAACCTGTTCTCCAAATGCATAGTATACTTAGAAGTTTACTATGCATTATTCACATTTTGTCCATCATTTTTAAAAAGTAGAGAGAAGCAAAAAACAATAAATTAAGCCTTGATTTGTAACATTTTCTGACTTCTAAGGTGTAAAGGCTTACACTGAACATTTAACAATCAACTCTCTTGCACACATACCTGACTCTTGCAGTTCTCTAAAATAAGGTCTGGGTTCAGGCATTTTTGTGTAGCTCATATATCTGCTTTATTACAAGTGTCAAGCATCTAGCCCAAGTCCTTCAGTGACCTTTGAAATATGCACAATAGAAAAATGCCTATGACCACTGGCACTAAAGAGCCTAATGAAATATCTGCCCTAGATAATAAGGGTTGCTTGTTCTTAGGCAAGTCAAAGAAGGAGAATATGTCAAGTGTGATAAGTAAAGCCACAACCTATAGCATTTTCAGTGTCTTTCTTCAAAACAGAAATTGACACTAGTTTTATTTTGCTCTGTATGGAAGCCTACCCATTATTGACAGTTCTCACAAGGCAGGGAGCAGTCAGTTGGCTCATACCAGTTTCTTTTGAAAAAGTCTGGGGAAGGGGAGTGGATAGCTTTGTGCGTTGTGGCGGGGGGGGGGGGGGGGGGAGGGAGGGAAGGATGAGCATAGTGAAGACAGCAACCCCTTATAATCCAAACTTCATTTCCTACAGTAATTCAAGATGATGAAATGGTTGCAAAGAGCATACCATAGCAGCAAGGATCAAGCCAGAGTATTTGATTAACTGCAAGTCCCAAACCTTGGCAAATGCCACTGAGTTCTGGGCAGCAACAAAAATAAGGGCCAAGTCCCTTCAGCACACTGAAAATGAGAAACACTGCTCTGCTTGCTCCCATTTTCTCTTTGCCCTTTCAGTTCTCAGGCAGTGGAATGTTGGGGGAAGAGGTGAGAGGAAGGGAAGTCAAAGCAAGAGCAAGGTTTCAAAGGCAACAAATTAGGAAAGGGTTTGTGTATAACACTTAAAAATAAAACTATATTGTTTTCCAAAACAATTTGGAAAAAAAGGCCAATTTGATCTGTAATTAAGTGAGAAAAGTTCTAAAACTGACTGCTCATATCCTTTGAACCCTTGAACACACTACCGGGCACATACCCAAGAAGGGCAAAGACAGAAATAAAGACCTGATGTACACTGAAACATTATTTACAGTAGTATTTTCTGTGGTAGTAAAAACAAGCCAACCCCCTGCCCTGAAAAAAGCCTGGAAATCAAATAGGTGCATATCTACTGGAGATAACTGAAAAAGCTGTAGTACAGAAATGTTACAAAATATTACTATGCCATAAGAAATGGCAAATACAGAATTCAGAAAACATAGGGAGACTTCTAGGAACCAAACAAAGCACAGGGAGGTGAGAAGAACAAGGAAAACAAGATAGACCTCTGCAATGATGAAAATGAAAATATCAGTAAAAGGCATCATCTTTTTGATCCAGAGATGCCACTACTAAGCATATCCCTGAAAGAGATCAATATCAGAGAGAAAAAAACCCATACATAAAAACCATATTTATACCAGCACTTTTGAAAAAGAAAATTGTAGTAAAGAACTGGAGGGGCAGTTAGGTGGCTCAGTGGATAGAGCACTGGGCCTAGGCTCAGAAAGACTTGAGTTCAAATGTGGCCTCAAATACTTACTAATTGTGTGACTCTGGGCAAGTCACTTAATTCTGCCTCAGTTTCTTCATTTGTAAAATAAGCTGAAGAAGGAAATGGCAAACCACTGTAGTATCTTTGCCAAGAATACTCCAAATGGGTTCGTGAAGAGTCAGATGTGACTGAACAACCAAAAAAAAACCCTGGAAACAAATAGGTGCTCATCAACTGAGGAATCACTGCACAGATTATGGTGTGTGAATGCAATGGACTGTTATTTTATCCTAAGAAATAACCAAAGATCTGGATTCTAAGAAACCAGAGAAAATCTGTAGAAAGTAGACAGAACCAGAAGAATAACATATAATGACTATATTATCATAAAGGAAAATAATGGTGAAAGACTTTGGAATGCTGATCAATGCAATGAACAATCACGCCTCATAGCAAAGAGGTGGTGAACTAGAGCAGGATGGGGCACACATTTTCAGATATAACCAACGTGTGAATTTGTTCTTCTTGGAAATGTTCATTTGTTACAAAGGAGGGCTTAATTTTTTTGTCCTGGAATGACTAATTATGTCTGGAAAAAGTGAAAAGAACATCAGTGAAACATTGGAAAATACATAAAAGAGGGGAGAAGTACAAAAGGAGATTCAAACAATCAGAACAGTGCACTTACTACCATGTTAACATTAACATATACCTAAATAAAAGACACAACCAAACTGTAGGTAAGGGAGATTTTCATATGTGAAAAACAAGAATATAAAACCAAACTTTGAGCAACTGCAATGATCCATTTTGGTACCAAAACACATGATGAAACATACTTCCCTCTTCTCAGTTGGGTGGTGGGATACTATGGGATCAAAATGTTACGTGTACCTTTTATCTGGTGGATTTGGGTAACTATTTTTCTTTGTTACAAGGGCAGGCTCAATGGAAAGGGGGAGTGGTATGTGGAGATATGACTATGATGCAGAAACCAAAAAGCATCAGTAAAACATTAGAAATCATTACAATGCTACACATGGATTATAAGTCATACTAGTAGAAGGGGAGTTGTAGACCATGTCGTTTGACATCTAAGGACCAGCCTCACTTAGTTTGGAGAGAGGATCATCATCAGATTGATCACAAAGTCACAGATTTTTAAGCCAGAGAAAGCTTAAACACTAAGCTTGAGGAGCACTGTGATCCCCTTCCATTATGTGTCAGAGGAAAGAGGACTTACTTTGAATTGTTGAAAAAAAGGTGGATTTAGCTAATGACTTTCCCTGTGTGTTGCTTTACCAGAAAGTAACCTGGTACAGCAGAAAGGATCTGGATTCGAATTGTGCCACTGCCACTAACTGCCTGTGTGGCACTGAGTCAATCACTTAACCTTCTTGGGTCTCAGTTTCCCCATTTGCCAAATGAGAGGGTCAAACCAGGATCAAATGAAATTTGTTGTGGTGGTGGTGGTTCAGTCTTTTCAGTCATGTCTGACTCTTTGTGACCCTCTGGGGTTTTCTTGGCAAAGACACTGGAGTGGTTTGCTATTTCTTTCTCCAGCCCATTTTACAGATGAGGAAACTAAGCTAAACAGGGTTAAATGACTTGCCCAGGATCACACAGCTAATAAGTGTCTGAGGCTGGATTTGAACTCAGGAAGAGGAGTCTTCCTGACTTCAGGCCCATCACTATCCACTGTGCCATCTCAATGTCCTATTTCAAATGGAATTGCATATGTAAAATACTGTAAAAGTTTTAAAAAGCTGTATAGTAATGAGTTATCATCATTATCATCATTTCTTTAGCTTCTGAAGTCCCATCCAGATTTGAATATATGGCCAATCAATGAAACAAAAAGCATTTATTAAGCATGTACTTTGTGACTGCCCAGGAGGCACTGATGATAAGGACACAAAAAGGAAAGGGACCCTGCCCTTGAAGAGCTTACATTCTACTGTACAGTGGCTAGATGACAAAGTAGCTAGAGTGCTGGACCTGGAGTCAGAAGTCCCAAGTTCAAATTTTATGTCACAGACCAGTGAGCTGTGTGACCCTGGGTAAGTCATTTAACATTGCCTACCTCAGTTTCCTCATCTGCAAGATGGAGATAATAATAACATTCACCTTCCAGGGTTGTTGTGAGGATCAAATGAGATTGTTTGTAAAGTGCTTTACAAACTGTGAAGTGCTATATAAACGCTAGCCATTATTATTGTTGTTGGAGACACATGGACGCACAAGAATATACAAAACAAACAAATACATGAAAATTTCAGAGGAAGGCACTAGTAGCTGGGGTGTAGGGATCAGGAAAGACCTGTAGGAGGTGGTACCTGAGCCCAGCTTTGAAGGCAGCTGGGGATTCTAAGAGGAAGAGATGGAGAGAGGGTGCATTGCAGGCCTGAGTGACAACCTGTACAAAGGCACAGAGATGGATGGTTCAGCGCCATGTGTGAGGAACACCAAGACCAGTTTGTCTGGAGTAGAGAATACACCAAGGGCATCACTGTGTATAATAAGGTACTGCAAGGGTATTTACACAGGCAAAACTGACAAGACACATGAGAAGTGGCTGGCTGGGGAGAGGGGGGCAGGAGGACCGCAGAGCCCCAGACTGTGAATGTGGGTGTCTGGAAGAACGGTGCTGGTGGTGCTCTTAACAAAAATCAGAAAGTTGGGAAGAGGTGATAATTTGGAAGGAAAGAGAGTGAATTCTGAATTGGACATGTTCCAGGCAGACAGAAAATTCTGTTTGAAATTTCCAATAGGGACCTGATGATTAAAGACTGAAGCTCAGGAGAAAGACTAGGATTGGATCTATAGATCTGGGAGTCATTTGTGCAAAGATTATAACTGAAAGCATTGGAGCTAAGAGTGTCACTGAGGGAGTATAAAGAGAAGAACAAGAGAGGACTGAGGATAGCTTTTGTCTAAACTCCTAGTCAGGGGCCGAAATAAAGATGATGACCCAGCAAAGGAAATTAAACAGGAGTAGCCAGGAAGAAAGGAAGGGAACCAGGAAGGAGCAGCACCATGAAAACTCAGAGAGCAGAGAGGAGAAGATGGTTGGTGGTATCAAATGCTGTACAGAGTTCATGAAGAAGTTGGCAATTCAAAGATCATTGGTAATTTTGGAAAAAGTAGTTTAAGTTGGGTGATGAATTTGGAAGCAAGACTGCAAGGGATGAAGAAATTAGAGGATAGGAAATGGAATAAAATAATTTTCATATATTTTTCTAGGAGTTTGGCAGTGAAAGGGGAAGAGGATAATAACTTGAGGGGATCATAGGCGTAAGGAAGAGGGGCTTTTTTAAGGCTTAGGAATTCTGGTTTTGTTGCAGGCAACAGGGAATGAGCCAGGAGACAGGGAGAGATAAAAGATTAGAAAGGGGGATCAATTGTGGGATGAATCTGTTGGGCCATGTCTCCAAGAAATAGTTTGTTACGTGCAATGGTTCTCTGAGAGGAAGAAGGAGAAGGATGCTGAGGAAAATTATAAAGAGGTAAAAAACAAAAGATATAAATTAAAAATATATTTTAAAAATTAATTCATGCCTACTATGTACTGTCCTACTGGATCAAATACAACAACACAGTCCCTATCCTAATGGAGCTGACAGTGTAGTAGGGGAATACAACATAAACAGCTATAATTCAAAATAGGTTGTCATAAGCATATAAGGGAAATACAATTTAGGGCAGAGAGACCTGGTATCAGGGTCCAAGCCCTACCTCTGACACATAAGGGTAGTGCGAGTCACTCAGCCTCTGAGTGCCTCACACAACTTTCTAAGACTATAGGTTGCAGAATGGTTCCTGAGGAAGTTTCTTTTTTTTTTTTAATGCTTTATTAACTTCTGATTTACATCGTTCGTTTCCGCCAGATTTTGAGTTACAAATTTTCTCCCCGTTTTTCCCCCACCCATCCCCCCAAAACAGCAGTCCCACAGGATATCCCCACCTCTGATCTGCTCTCTCCCATATTTTCTCCCATACCCGTTTCAACTTTTCCAGTAGGGCATGGTGGATCTCTATATTTCCCAATTACATGTAAAACAATATTGATAATAGTATATATATATTTAAACATTTGATTTTAAAACTTTGAATTCCAGATTCATTCCCTTCCTCCCTTATCACCCACCCTTACTGGGAAGATAAGCAGTTCAGTATAGGTTGTACATGTGTGGCTAATGCAAAACAATAACATAGCAGATATATTGTAAAAGACTGACTATATTTCCCTCCCTCCTATCCCACATCCCACTTGTTCTATTCTCTACTTTGATCCTGTCCCTTTTCAAAAGTGGGTGCTTCCAACTTCCCTCCCCCCAGCCTGCCCTCCCTTCCATCATCCCCTCCCCCCCATTCTCCTGGAGGGTGAGATCCCCTATTTAGTGTGTATTTCCCTCCCTCCTCAAGCCAGATTCAATAGAAATAAGGTTGACCCATTCCCTTTTGCCTTCCTATTCTTCCCCTCCATTGTAACCATTTTCCCTTGCCTCTTCTGTATGAGATAGTTGCCCCACTCTGTCTCTCCCCATCTCCTCTCATTATATCCCTCTCACCTCTTAATTTCACCTTTTAAGTATCATCCCTTCCTGTTAAATTGGTCCCGTGCCCTATATCTATGTATACCTGTAAACATATATACACACATTCACATATGTATTCATATGCCTGCATACCCTCATATAAAGACATATATATATAATATATATATTTCTAATCCCTTCAACTACTGAGAAAAGTTTCATAAGTTACAATTATTGTTTTTCCATGTAGGAATGTTAATAGTTCAACTTTGGCCAAGTGGCTCAGCAAGCAAGAGCACCGGCCTCAGTGCCGGGACGACCCGGATCAAATCCAGGCCCAGACACCCAGCACCACACCCAGAAACAACAACTGGCCGTGCAACCCCGAGCAAGCCACTCAACCCCAATTGCTTAAAAAAAAAAATAGTTTAACTTTGATAAGTTCCTTATGATTTCTTTTCCCTGTTTACCTTCTCATGCTTCTCTTGCTTCTTGTATCTGAATGTCAAATTTTCTATTCAGCTCTGGTTTTTTCAGCAAGAATGCTTGAAAGTCCTGTATTCCACTGAATGACCATATTTTCCCCTGAAACAGGATACTCAGTTTTGCTGGGTAGGTGACTCTTGGTTTTAATCCCAGCTCCCTTGACCTCTGGAATATCACATTCCAGGCCCTTCGATCCCTCAGTGTAGAAGCTGCCAGATCCTGGGTTATCCTGATTGTGTTTCCACAATATTCAAATTGTTTCTTCCTGGCTGCTTGTAGTATTCTCTCCTTAATCTGGGAATTCTGGAACCTGGCTATAATATTCCCAGGAGTTTTCTTTTTGGGATCTTTTTCAGGAGGTGATCGGTGGATTCTTTCAACCTCTATTTTGCCCTCTCGTTCTAAAACATCAGGGCAGTTTTCTTTGAGAACTTCCTGGAGGATGCTTTCCAGGCTCTTACTTTGGTCATGGCTCTCAGGCAGTCCAATAATTTTTAAATTATCTCTCCTGGATCTATTTTCCAGGTCAGTGGTTTTTCCCATGAGATATTTCACATTGCCTTCTATTCTTTCATTTGTTTGGATCTGTTTAACAGCATCTTGATTTCTCATAAAGTCATTAGCTTCCATTTGCTCCAATCTAATTCTGAAGCAATGATTCTCCTCAGTGAGCTTTTGAGATTCTTTTTCTATCTGGCAAATTCGACTTTTTAAGGCATTCTTCTCCTCATTGCCTTTCTGAGCCTCCTTTGCCATTTGAGTCAGTCTGTTTTTTAAGGTATTATTTTCTTCAGTCAGGCTGTTGACTCTCATTTCATAATTTTCTTGCATTGTTCTCATTTCTCTTCCCAATTTTTCCCCCACTTCTCTTATCTGCTTCTTAAGGTCCTCTATGGCCTGTAACCAGCTTGTATTTTCCTTTGAAGCTTTTGGTGCAGGAGTTCTGACTTCACTGATTTCCTCCTGTTCCATGCCTTGCTCCTTCTTATCCCCAAAATAGGAGTGTAATGTTGGAATCTTCTGTCTGCTTTGTTTCCTTTGCCTGCTCATTTTGCCACTCAATGATTTGACTTTTGGGCTTTTTGCCACAGTAGGACTCTGCCACCAGACAGGGGAGTTTTCATCCCAAACACTGGGGTTTTCTCAGCTGCCGGAGGTATTAGATGGGTGCCCTCTCTGAGGTCTCCACACACTCTGGCAAGCTGGACACACACCCCAGGACCTCCACCCTAGACTGCAATCCAGATCCAAGCAGGTTAAAGCAAGAGCGATGACCCCTCAGACTGGTGCTTGGTCCCCCTACACTCTGCAGGCCAGGAGCTGAAGCCGCCACGTGGCACTGGCAGGCTGTGCCAGAGTCTCAGCGGTTTCTCGCCCCGGGGGTAAAAGCCACGCACTCCCACTTACTGGGTCCCAAAGTCCAGAATGCAATGGCCTCTCACCTTGTCCTTCGCATTTATGTGTTGATAAATCTGGAAACGGCCACAGCTGCTGCTGATCTGGAGTCCCTCTGGCTGGCGGCTGGTCAGGCCCGCCCTGGGGCTAAAGCCTCGGTGTGGGGCTGGGCTCGGCTCCCAGAGCGCTGTGCTGGCCGATTCCTGCCGGCCTGCCGGGCTGTTCTCAGCGGGAGGTTAGCTTCTCTGTGTCATTTTGTGGGTTCTGCAGCTCCAAAGTTTGTTTAGAGTTCCCTTTTTACATGGATTGGGGAGGGTGGAAGCCGGAGCTGCGGGAGGGTCGTGCTTCTACTCCGCCATCTTGGCTCCGCCCCCCCTGAGGAAGTTTCATCACAAAGAGTCCCCTACCTAAGTCAATAAAATTTCAGGGAGACAAGGAGAAAAGGGGTGAAGAATGAGGGAATAAGCAGGAGAGGGGAAAGGGAATGGAGAGGGAAGGACAAATAGAAAATAATCTGGGAAGTCTGAGGAGACAAAGCTCATTTCCAAGAGAGGATAGCAGAGAAAGCTTCATAGACAAGGTAGAATCTGAGATGAGTCTTCAAGGATTGGTAGACTTCCAATAGACAGAGAAAAGAGGTGAGGTATTCTAGCTATACAGAGAATAAATGCATGGAGGTGGGAAAGTGTTGGTTGAGATACAGAATTATGGAAGGAAGGACAGAAGAATATAGGACTTTGGGGGACAAGCTTGAATAATAGTAGGCTAAGGAGTTTGGACTTTATTCAGCAGGCAACAGAGAATCACTGAAGGATTTTGAGAATAGGAACACAAACCAGATCTTAACATAAGAAAGGCTAATGTGGCAGCAATGTCAGAGATAGACTGGAAAATAAGGAGCCTGTTGGTGAAAGAGATGGGTTAGGGGACTATGACAGTCAAGACATTTTCCACCAAAACATCCTTTTTTTACAAGTCTGTAACACTATTCCTTAAATAAGACTAAAGCTAAAAGTTCATTTTGAGGCACATGAATTATTTTCATCTTAGATATGATTTGTTTCCTTATTCTATCATAATTACCAAAATTAGATTTACATACAGCTTTTCAGAAACTGCCTCTTGTTTAAAGGGATCTATGACTACTAATAACTGACAGAACTCTAGCCAACAGATTTATTTCAGTCTATACTTCCAAACCAATAGATGTCACCCATATCTGGACAGTAGTAATGGAGGCAACTAAGGGGCTCAGTGAATAGACCAATGGGCCTAGAGTCAGGAAGACCAAAGTTCAAATCTGGCCTTACTAGCTATATGGTTCTGGACAAGTCACTTAACTTCTATTTGCCTTAATCCAAAGGAGAAGGAAATGGCAAACCACTGCAGTATCTGTGCATCTACAAAAAAACCAAAACAAAATGCACATTGTAACAAACTTTCATGGTACAGCAGTTGAATAAGGATGCCAAGAAGACTTCAAGGAATTACTAGAGTTCAGAAGGATAGGTGATTTCATCAACGTGAGGAGCTCTCAGAATGAGAATTCCCTTCACCAAGATCAATAACTTGGTGAATATGTCCTATCGAGTTGCCTAAGATACACAGAGATTAAGTGACTTGTTCAAAGTCACCCAAATATTAAGTGTGAGTGGCAGAAATTGAGCCTGGGCCTGGAGTCAGGAACGCCTGGGTTCAAATCCAGCCTCAGATACTAACTGTGGGGCCCTGGGAAAGTCACTTAACCCTGTTTGCCTCAGTTTCTTCCTCTGTAAAATAAGCTAAAGAAGGAAATGGCAAATGACTCCAGTATCTTTGCCAAGAAAACAAAGAGATCACAAAGTGTCAGAAACAATTAAAACGACTGAACAACAACAAAACTGCCTGACTCCCAACCCACTACTCTATACACTCTGACAAACTGCCTCTTGTAAACAGCTGACGAAAACTGAGGGCAGAGACTGTGTCCTATTTGTCTTTACATTTCTCAAAGACCCTAACACAGGGCCTTGTACTCAGTAAATACTGACTGAATTTCCTATCAAATCCCTCTCCTTTGCTATCCTTCTCACTTTGGATTGCTGGCTTCTACTATGATTTGAATAATCATGAAATTCTAAATGAATATATCATCTTTCTCACAGCAAAGAAATGAACAGAAAGCAGCCCCCAATGATGCAGCTGTTTCCTGAAGCTACTGCTGATGATTTCCTGAATGTCTGCCACACAAACCACAGCAAGCTCTTTGAGAGGACCAAGCTGCTCCTTATTCCCCAAACTCAGTTTACATGCATTTGCTTTAAAAAAAAAAAAAGAGTAGCTGCTATTGCAGCTGTTACAGTTGTCAAACCACGGTGATTCTTTCTTTCACTACAGAGTCAAAATGTGAAATTCAGACATTTGTCTCAGGAAGAAAATTCACAAATGGAGAATTCCTATTTGTGCACCCAGAACTAGAACAGGGCATTTGCGAACTCCAGGCAAGATTTCAGTGACTACTTGCCCAGAACCTTTACTGGAAAATATATGACCTGATTTACTGAAAATCAAATACTTCTTAGCCACAAAAAGTGGAATTTCCTGGCATTGAAATATGTGCATTTATAAAGAGGAGTTTTAGAAATTGTCTCTTATGCCAAAGGCTCCATGTCGTTCCCTACATCTAGTCAGAACATTTCCCTTATCATGACAAAAATCTAAAGTAGGTGCCATTCTTATCCTTTGACTTTTTCAATCCCTATAGATACAACTAAATACTGTTATCAAATGACTTTCTAGGCCACAAATTTAGATATATCATAGATCAAATCACACCCCACACAAGTCTCATAATGTACACTGCTCCCATTGTGAAACAAGAAGTCTGAAGCAACTACCATCCTTTCACCCATCCACTTCCTTAATTCTTCAAAGCCCCATGATTTCACTAGAGCAGATGCTCCCTCCACCAACACAAACCACAATTCCTCACTCCCTTAGAGCACAGTTTCATGAGCTATTGCTACCAAAAGAAAAATGTACCGCTTGCTGACCAGCTTTCTGCTGATGAGCCCTCTCCTGGGCTGGTCCTCAGATGATAAACAACATTGGGTCCAACCTTCCCAATTCAGCATATTTACACACTGCAGCCTCCCAGCAGAATGTAAGCTCATTGAAAGCATGGTCTCTTTTCCATTTTGTCCTTGTATCCCCCAGCACTGAGCACAGTGTCAGGCACCTAAGAAGATACTTGTGGAATTAGACTGGTTGGATTTACCAGTTTGCACTGCTGGTACAGCCTCTGATGATCTATGACCACTTCAATGCCATGATGAAGTATAACATGAATGCTTTAGTGGACTTTGGTCCCCTTTAAGAGGCAGTATGGCACTATGTATAGAGAGTTGGCCTCAAAGTCAGGAAGATCTGTGTTCAATTCCCTTCTCTGTCATATCCTGGTTGTGTGAACCTGGGAAAATTACTTAATCTCTCAGTACTCTAGAAGACCATCTAAAATGATAAATTTCACAAAGGTGCCGATCCACATAGGGACAAGAGGTTTCCTCATCCAGGTTTTCAGACCAATAAAACCATAAATCCAGCACCTAACCCTTGTTTTTCTGTCTTTGGAGATAGAAGATCTGGGTTCTGATATCACCTTTGATAACAGCAGTGTAAACCAGGGCAATTCACTGCCATTCCTGGGCCTCAATTTCCTCATCAGTAAAATAAAGGTACTAGACTAGCTGGCTTCTGAAGCCCTTCCCAGGTTTAGGCCTATTAACATGTGGACATACATTTGGGCCTTCTAAAGACAAATTTGGGAGGGTTACAAGTCCTGTGTATTAAACAAGCCTTCATTTATAAATCTACTACTGTAATACTGTTACTATATTATGAGAAAGTTAATTTTCATACCAACTAAGGCAAACAGGGGTAAGTGACTTTCCCAGGGACACACAGTTAGTAAGTGTCCGAAGCCATATTGGAACTCAGGTCTTCCTGACTCCAGGTCTAGACTTAATTTATGCCACTCACACCTAATATTTGGGTGACCCTGAATAAGTCACTTAACCTCTGTGTGCCTTAGGCAACTCCATAGGACATATTTGCCAAGTTACAGGTATTGGTGGAGCAAATTCTTGTGCTAGGAGCTCCCCATGTTGATGAAATTAAACATAGTTTGATTTTGGAAAACTAAAAGAGGGGAGGAAGAGGAAAGGGAAGAAAGAAAGGAATGAAGGAAAAGAGAAAGGAAGGGAAGGGGAAAGAAAGGAAAGGGGAAAAGAAAGGAGAAAGGGAAAGAAAGGAAGAAAAGAGGAAAGTAAGAAAGGAAGGAGGAAGGGAGAGAGAAAGAAGCTCATTTTCTTCTGAATTCTGCTTGTTTCAATTATTCAGGCCAACCCAGGCTGATAATTACATAGTCCCAAGTTGCTGAGTAAAACTGATGCTTAATTAGCCAACAGGAAAGATTGATTAAGATACAGCAGGGCATCTTGTGAGGTTCTTTAGCATGACTGTGGGGAATAGGATCTGGCTCTGGGCCTTCCAGAGGATAAAACTCTCTGCTGCTGCTCAGGGACTTGAGTGGAGTTCTTAAAGTAGATACATAACTATCAGCCTCTCAAGTCTTTATGCAACCCCTCCCTACCTTCTAAAGACAGGGCTAACTGGCACTCAATATAAAAATTCCAGATCATGAATACTCCCGGATTGGAGAAGGCCAAAGTAAGCCTTCATTCCTTGCTAACCTCACCCAGTGACCCCATTCCAGGTAGAAAGTGGCAGAGAAATAAGCTGTGAAGAAAGATCTTATATCCCTCTTCCTCCCTGCCCCCCTACCCCTAGTAGATATATGCACCTGTCAGATGCAGTTGTTATAAATATAGGCCAGAATCTCTTTTGGAAAACCTCTTGGTAAAGTATAATATTCCAATGCACTCTTAGGATAGATTATTCCACGTATTCAAAAGATATACACATGCAAAGCTTGATATAAAAATCCCTTCTAGTGGGGAAGGAGATAATGAAAGAGACCACAGGTTGAGAAGATAAACCAAGGGGTCTCTTTCTACTTACTGTCAAGTATACTTTTTCCTGAAGATATATGGATTGGCATAATTTTAATCCTTGCCAACTTTTTTAGTTAAATGGAAAGATCTTTAATAAAGGTCAATGGAGTTATCTGAGGCTCCAAAGAGGTCCTCTAATTACCTTAGGCTACACAGATAATTAACTGTATCTTCATACTTTCTCTTACTACATTTATCAAATGTCTACCACAGTAGATTATACTTCATCTGAAATATTAATAACAATTGTAATAATAATGGGTTTTGACAAACCTGGCTTTTATCTGCTGAAAGCCCCGTAAAATTGCATCTCTGTTCTCCCATGCGCTGGTACTAAGGTTCTCATTCTGCAAACCTTCTATCAGGTAATCTTCTACATCTAGAAGGAAATAAACATGACTCAAAAAGAAAGAAGAGGAATTGAAGGGAGAAAGAGGAAAAACTACTAAGGGTATTCAAGGATGGCCATTATTTCCTTATTTTTGAAAAAGTGTATACAAGGTAATTCATGTCAGTCTAGGACCCTGTCAGCTTAGAAAGCTAAGGCACATGTCAGCCACAAAGCAGACCCTTTTTCCTAAATAAATTATATTTTAATATTAAACATGATCATGGATGGCAGAAGGAATAGCTTGTCAAATTTCATAAACATATAAATGTTGCAAAATAGTCACAGAAATTGACAGGCCAGCAGGAAACCATGAGGAAATCTTAACAAACACCATTGAATTAAAACCAGAAATACAAAATCAAGCACCCAAAAAAGCAGGCATTCAAAGAAAACAAATTTATTAAGAGGTATAATATCAATCAGATTACATAGTGTAATGGAGTGAGAGACCACACATGCAAGAGAGAAAAGACTATTCACAAAGAAAACTGTAAATCCGGCTCAAACATACATTACAAATCTGGGTCATGCTGGCAGGAACATGCATAACACCAAATCACTGTGTGTTAATCACAGTGACCCTAATTTTAAAGGACACATACCTTCTCTATTCTCCCCTAATGTATACAATACAGAGGAAAATGACTGTACTGACAATTGGGAAAACTGCCAGAATTACCAGGTCCTTGACTTATCCTGGAAGAAAAAGAAGGCCTAAATGTACCCAGTCTACTTCTGATTGGAATGCAGTTTATTTTGAGAAAAAAATCATGGATCCCAAATTGGCCAACTTCAAATACTTAGGTTGTAATGAAATAATGAAAAATTTATCAATATATTAGTTTACATAATAATAACAGCATTTATATATCACTTTTAAGTTTGCAAAGCATTTTACAAATATTATCTCACTTGTGTCCTTCCAACCATCCTGGGAAATAGTTGTTATTATTGTTCCCATTTTATAGATAAGGAAACATAAAACAAGTAAAGGTGAAGTGACTTGCCCAGAGTCATACAGTTAGTCAGTATCTGAGGCCACATTTAAATTCATTTTCCTGAGCCCAGGTCCAGAGCTCTATATACCAAGGCACCTAGCTTATGTCAAGCCAGTTTTGAAATCTTTTCTCAAACACTATTTTATTTGATCTTCCTAGATAGAATTAATATAAGTTTTTATCTCCATTCGCAGATGAAGAAACAATCTCAGGGAGTGGAAAGGATTTGTTTAAGGTCACATGTAGCTAATAAGAAAGTAGGGGAATGCTTTTAGACAGGTACCCCAGATAGAAAATCAACCAAATCCAGAAATCATTAGAAGGAGAGCTATATTACAATTGGAAAACTGCATGTTGCTTTCAAAAATCCCAAGTTGATCCCTAGCACAAATCCCAATATTTTTAATGATAAATTCTCCTGGTGATGCTTGCTGTTGCTGAGTCGTTTCAGTCATGTCCAACTCTTCATGACCTCATCTGGGATGTTCTTGGACTTACCATACTACAGTCTTCACTTTACAACAGTGATTTGTCATTTCCTTTTCCAGCTCACTTTACAAATGAGTAAATTGGGGCAATCAAGTTTCGGTAACTTGCCCAGGGTCACACAGCTAGTCAATGTATGAGATGGGATTTGAACTCATGAGGATGACGTCTTCCTGATTCCAAGCCCAGTGCTGTTTCCACTTTGCCATCTAGTTGTCCTTGAGCTACTAACTTCAAATCACAAAACAGAAAATCTCTAAAGAATTGAATGTGAACATGGGCTACAGCATATTTCCATAAGGGATACAGGAGCAAGAAATGGCATAAAAATAATATCTAAGATATGGATGATCAGAAAGAAGAAGTGGATTAGTTGAGTATCAAGAGTTAAGGATAGGGGCGGCTAGGTGGCGCAGTGAATTGAGCACTGGCCCTGGAGTCAGGAGGACCTGAGTTCAAATCAGACCTCAGACATTTAACACAAAAACTAGCCATGTGACCTTGGGCAAGTCACTTAACCCCAATTGCCCTCCAAAAAAAAGCAAAAAAAAAGTTAAGAATAACATACAGAGGGGTGGCCAGGTAGCACAGTGAGTAAGAGCACCGGCTCCAGTGTCGGGATGACCTGGGGATCAAATCCGGGCTCAGATACTTAGCACCACACCCAAAAATAACTGGCTGTGTAACCTTGAGCAAGTTACTTAACCCCAATTGCTTTAAAAAAAAAAAAAAAAAGAATAACATACAGAATACCCAAGAGGAGCCCAGAAATCCCTAACATGTTTAAAGTCCTAGTGGAAGACTTCTACTCTGCAGGGCAAATCTTTTTGGAAGGTTTATTGGAAGACAAGCATTGTACCAAACAAAAAGGTATGGGTGCATGTCCAGTTGCACCACTGGAGGGTTAAGATCATAAAGTCACTGAAACATGGAAATACTCAATGTAAGACACCAGTGCTGCCTTACATGCAGGTCCATCACATACATATACAGGGTAGGAAAATATCTGAGTTTAAACCCTCTGTCTGACACATAGTAGCTATAAAACTCCAGGTAACTTAGTTAACCTGTCAAAGTCCTTAGACAATTTTCTAAGATTCTTGATTACAAAGAAATAACTAATCTGCATTAGCAAAGGGAGTTTCTCCCAAGCAAATAAAATCTGCCATCTAAATAATAAATAAGCCATAAGTCAATAGCAGGATATGAAAACTCCTAGAATCATCTCAAAGACAAGATAAATTCAGCCTCTGAAGGTGGAAGTTTTGCAGATCAAGCATACAGAACACCACCAACGATCTGATTCCTTATTATATGTGTGTATCATCAATATTATTACCATAGTACCCTAAGTTCTAGAGTTTTTAGAGACACTATGGACAAAGTGAGGGCATTTTCTCAGTCAATGAGAATGCAAGCCAAAAGTGAGGGGAAGGTCTAGAACCCTTTAAGTATCAAAAGTCATTTAAAATTTTTATTATGATGTCTTACACTTTTAAATGGCTTCTTGAAAGTGAGCAAAAATCACTTTCCTTCCATCAAACAGCCAAAGAGCATTTATTAGACGTTTGAGAAATAAAGGTAAAAATGAAAGAGTCCTTGATATGCAGAAGCATATATTCTATTAGAGAAGACAATAAGTTAACTTGTAAAGTATGAACAAAGTAAATATTTGATAATGTTGGGAGAGTTAGGGGATCACAGAATCGTCTAAAGAGAGCTGGAAGGGTACTTTGAAGTCATCTAATTCTACTTCCTCATTTTATAAATGAAGAAACTGAAGCCCAGAGAGATTAAATTACCAGCCCTGTGTCACATAGCTGTACAACTGAACAATTATCATAGTAAGGCTGACCCAGTCAGAAGTGATCTTTCTTCCAATAAGCTCATGTACTTTGTTTTAATTCAACACACACAAAGTACTAATTGTGCAAGACACTATGCTAAATGAATGAATGAATGAAGTATTTATTAGACATTTGTTATGTGAAAAATATTATGGATATAAATAGAAAATCAAGACAATCCCTGCTGTCAAGGACCTCACATACTAATGGGAGACACAATACATGTGAAAGGTTTCAGACACAAGCCAGATGGAAAAGCCTTGTGCTCTTTGGGGAGTGATGATAATGTAGGTGTTAATGCCTCTTCTTTAGAGATGAATGCTGAAGATGCCCTTATAGAATTTATATTTCCCCAGAGAGATATGAAACCTGCACACATAAGTATAAGTGTAAGGTAAAGGGTGGGAGCACTGATCTGTACCTCATATTTGTAGTTACTATAGTATACACGCGGGTTCCCAAAGTGGGCAATACCTCCCCTTGGGGTGCGCTGGAACTATTGAGGAGGGGGTCAGTAGTAGCCTCAGGTGACACAAATTTCAAAAAAAATAACAGGGTTAAAGAAAGTAGATTTAAAATTTACAAAGGGGTAAATTTTTTTTAAAAGGGGGCAATAGGCCAAACAAGTTTGGGAACCTCTGGATAGAGTATGAAAACTACAGAGTAATAATCACCAAATTCCAGAGTAGGGCATGATCTTGACTATCATTTTTATGGATTGTCTGATATCATATATCTGATATTGATAACTGATATCACAGTTCTATACCCAATGGATGAATTCCCTCCCCATCCTTAAGAAGTGGCGATCCAACTTCTAGCTGAATATTTTTGCTGAATAGGAACTCACCAACTGTTTCATTAATGGGCAGCTCTTATTGTCAGCAAATCCCTCCTCATGTGGAGCCAAAAATGTGCCTACTCTTAAACAGGGATTCTTAACCTTTTTTTTTTTTTTAATTTTTCCAGGACGCCTGTAGCTCTCTGATAAAGCCTATGCATCCCTTCTCAGAAAAATGTTTTTAAATGCAGAAAATAAAATATATAGGATTACAAAGTAAACTTCTTTGATTTAAATAGTTATCAATTAAAAAAAAAAGAAACTTCACAGATCCCTGGTCAAAAACCCTTGCCTTAAAACTTTCACTTACTGAGTCTAGTTTTTTGATCCAAGGCTAAGCACTCCTTCTTTCTTGTGGCAATCCTTTAAAGTTGATACAGACATCACTGGCCCCACTAGACTTCCCTGTCCACTGTCATCTTCTTTCTAGGCTTAACATCTCTGGCTCCTTTTAATTTTCTTTATATAATGTGGTTTTGAGTCCCTTTCTGCTCACTGCACTAGTAGGTTGTTTGTTAGATTCAGAGTCAAAAAGACCTGAATTCAAATCCTACCATATATAATTTCTAGTTGTCAAAACCTGGGCAAGTCACTTGATCTCTGCCTCACAGTAGTCATGGGTTTTGTTGTGAGGCTTCAATGAGATAACACAGGACAGCTCCAGCATGTCAATGCCCACCTTAAAATGTCACTCAGAGCTGAATTTCAGATGTGGAGTGACCAGAAGAGTAAAGCAGGATCATCATCTCTCTCATTAAGACAGTTATACATTCTAGGAGCACATTAGCTTTTCCAGCTGCTGCTTCATGCTGTTGACATAACTAAGTTTACAGCCCTCTCAAACCCTACGTATTCTTTGTATTTCTTTTATGCCCCCACTACCATAAGTTCCTTGAAGACAAGGACTGCGATTTATTCATCTCTGTGTCATCCCCTCAGCATTCAGAATTGTTGAAATACAAGTGGCACACGCTTGCCTGATAATAAGAGGGCTAAAAAGGCATCCTTCTGTTTCTTCCCCTATCAAATGAAAGAGTTCCAACTAGATGGTCTCTAATGTCACTTCCAGCCCCGATCTTCTATATCCAAGGCCCTTCCAGGTCTAACATTCTAGGACCTAAGTCTCCTCCTAGCTGACATCCTGTGTTCTAAACTCCCTTCTGGCTCTAAAATTTCATGTTCTATGATTCCTTCCAGTCAGACCTAATGTTTTATATCCTAAGCTTCCTTCCAGCTCTGAGAGTCTATGGTTCTTATAACTGTACAAGGATAATATGATAAGAATTTACTCTGTCCTTTGGCTATATTTGGGAATGAATGCACTACTAACAATGAAGAGGGAAGGGATTAGAAATAAGGCACCTTACCATTGGATCAGTTACTGTAAACTTCTTCCACCATATAACACCACCTCACTTATAAATTAGCCCATAGCTTTACCTTCATCTGACCGGCAGAGGAGGTTGTGTGTGCCCGTGTCTGCCAGCCCTCTCGCCCACAGTCACTCATCTTTCCTTCTTTCTGCTCGCCATGGCGCTGCTGCACTCCTGATGCCTGCTTTCCGGAGCCTCCTCCTTGTATCCGGGCCTCGGCGTGGCTGCCACCACCAGAGCAAATTCTTGGTGGACCCATGTAGAGATGGGACCCCCCAGACCCTATCTTGGGGGTTACAGAAGAATTTAAGAGGGACACCAACAGCAAGAAGATGAATCTGGGAGTTGGGGCCTACCGAGTCGACAATGGGAAGCCTTATGTTCTTCCAAGTGTCCGTAAGGCAGAGGCTCAGATTGCAAGGAAGAACATGTACAAAGAGTACCTGCCCATCACAGGGCTGGCTGAATTCTGCAAGGCCTCAGCAGAGCTGGCACTAGGTGAAAATAACAAAGTTGTGAAAAGCAAACGATATGTCACTGTACAGACCATTTCTGGAACTGGAGCACTGAGAGTGGGAGCCAGTTTTCTGCAATGGTTCTTCAAATTCCGCTGGGATGTCTATCTTCCAGAACCATCCTAGGGAAATCACAGCCCCATCTTCAGGAATGCTGGCATGTAGCTGAATGGCTATCGTTACTACGACCCCAAGACTTATGGCTTTGACTTCACCAGAGCCTTGGAAGACATTTCAAAAATCCCAGAGCAAAGTGTCATCCTTCTGCATGCTCACAACCCAACTGGAGTCAATCCTCGTCCTGAACAGTGGAAAGAAACAGCATCCTTGGTAAAGCAAAGGAAGCTCTTTGCCTTTTTTGACATGGCATATCAGGGCTTTGCCAGTGGATATGGCAATAAGGATGTCTGGGCTGTTCGCCACTTCATTGATCAGGGCATTAACGTCTCTCTCTGTCAGTCATATGCCAAGAACATGGGCTTGTATGGTGAACATGTGGGAGCCTTTACCATGATTTGTAAAGATGCTGATGAAGCCAAAAGGGTAGAATCCCAGTTGAAAATCCTGATTCGTCTCATGTATTCCAACCCCCCTCTCAATGGGGCCCAGATTGCTGCCACAATCCTGAATAGTCCTGATCTGAGGAGCCAGTGGTTGCAAGAGGTCAAAGGCATAGCAGATCGCATCATCAGCATGCAGACCTGACTGCTTTCCAACCTCAAAAAAAGAGGGCTCCTCCCACAATTGGCAGCACATCACTGACCAGATTGGCATGTTCTGTTTCACAGGCCTGAAACCTGAGCAGGTGGAACGGCTGACCAAGGAGTTCTTCATCTATATGACAAAAGATGGCCACATTTCTGTAGCAGGGGTCACGTCGGGCAATGTAGGATACCTTGCCCATGCCATTCACCAAGTCAGCAAATAACTCTCCCTGGTGTTTATTATTAAAGGAGCAGAGATGACCTTCGCACCTTCAGATTCTGCTATTTGAGACTCAGAGAGATGATTGAGCTGGTGAGGATAGGAGTGGTGTGAGAATTCCTTTCAACCATAGTGCTTAATGCTCAGCCATTGAAATTATCTCAAAATAAGACCTGTGAGTAGGTTAAAGGCATCTGAAACTAGTGTTTGGAGCTTTGTGGGTCTAACCCAAACTCCCCATCCCATCCTCCACAACTTTTCCAAAAGATTTTGTTTACAGAAACTCTACCAAAAAACCAGAATTCCTCTGCCTTTCCTCTTTCCCCAGTCTTAGATCTCCTGGCATTACAATGTTGTTCAAGAGCTTTAATCTAGGTAATAAATATCACTTAGCCCATGTAACCATAATCTCTGTGGTGCTAAAAGCTTCCAAAGAAGACTCACCCAGTTCTGACTTCCACCTCTTCCCGGCCTCCCATGACTGATGGAGGCACCTTGGACCATTGAAGCCACTGTTGTGCAGCCTCTTGGCTCTAAGAAATAACAGGAAATGGGAGGTGGCTCTCACCCGTCAGACAGCTAAGACTTTAACTTTCCCTTTGACCCCTATCCTTATTGCTGTCTTTTCACTTTGACCCAAAGATCCAAATCTGCTCTAGTTTCTCTCCCCCTGCTTGATTTGACCTTCAAAACATTCCTATCAGGATCCATATACTTGAAGAATTAAGTAAAATATAATTTAAGAAGTAAGCATTCCCTCCTCCCCTTTCTCAGCAATGGATGGAGGAGGAGCATGTGGTAAAATCAGCATCATGGTAAAGTTTTTAATCGTCACCTTTATGCCACCTTCCCACCAGACCTCAGCAACATGGTTGTGCAATAAATAGTCTGTTTATGACAAGTCTGTATGCGGCAGTCAGTCCTGGGAGATGAGTATTTTGAGCTGTGGTTGTAAGCTTCTCTGTGTTATAGCCAAGTTCAGACTTCAGCCTGGAAAAGACCACCCTCCATTGTAATCATGCAGGCCTTTATGCAGCCTGCTTTCTCTGTTACAATAAAATTATTGTAGATCGGAAAAAAAAAAATTTAAAAAATTAGCCCATAAATGTGTCTAGGACCAAAAGAAGGCAGCTGGGTGGCACAGTAGATAGAGTGCCAGGCTAGCTAGAGTCAGGAAGACTATTTTCCTGAGTTCAAATCTGATCTCAGACACTTACTAGGTGTGTGAGACCCTGGGCAAGTCACTTAACCCTGTCTGCCTCAATTTCCTCATCTGTAAAACGATCTGGTTGAAAAAAAATGGCAAACCACTCCAATGTCACTTAAAAATGACTGAACAACAACAAAAAGGACCTAAAGGAAACCAGCCCAGAAACCTAAAAGAAACTTTATAAATTTTTATTGCTTTCTTCATAAGATCTTTAGGACTGGGAAAGAAACTGTAACTGTATTTCCAAAGGGAATGAAGGAAACAAATATTTATTAAGTTCCTACTGTGGGCCAGACACTGGGCTAAGCATTTTACAAAAGTTCTAAGCTGATCCTCATAACAACTAGGTAGGCGCTATTATTATCCCCTTTTTATAGTTAAGGAAACTGAGGCAGAAAGAGGTTAAGTGACTAATGGAGATTCTGAATGCATTCTCTTAGGTTATCTTGACCTATTTATATAGGAATATTAAAGATACATATTTGGACAAGGATAGACAAGTAAACTATAAATATGGGCAAGTACAACTCAAGATGTATATAAGTAAGCTGTTGAAAATTTCTGAGGTTTCCCAAAATTTAATGACTCCATGTATCAAATAACTTAATTATATTGCATTTTAAGGTTTGCAATGTGCTTTACATAGATAACCGTAGGCAAAATTTTTCAGTACAACTGTTAAAAGCAGAATTTTTAAAAGGAAAAATGTCTCTTTTTGTCATGCTAAAGTTCCAAGTCTTCTTGTTATTTCAAGTGAGAAACTAAATTAATGATAACTGCTCAGAATATCATGAAATTTAGACTAGAAGGGACTTTAAAGAGATCCATCTAGTCCATTTGCCCCTTCATTTTACAGATGAATAAACTACGTCCCACAGATATCAAGTGATTTGCCCTAATCTATCTAAATAGTAAAAAAAAATTACTTTTTTCTTCAGTCACAAAAAAATACTAGCCTTCCATTTCATTTGGTTACAACAAAGTGAGCATTTATTTTCAATTATCATAATTTTATTTGCTGTGAAGTACTTCAAAAATAGAAACATTTGTTTCAGTCATTTATTGAAGTAAAAGTTGAATTGAAGCAAGGAATGGCCAAATGTTCTGCAAACGTTTCCACAGGCCAAGAGCCACTCAATTTGACTGGAGGAAGCATTTTGCAGAAAAAATTTGAGTTTCTGTAGCTGCACAAACATTTCTAAAGCATTTTAGCGGAATACCTGTCTGAAATGGTGACACATTCCCACCTATGTTTCTAGAATATTAGTATGCCCCTGTCACAAAGGTCTGGGGTTGAAGGGCCATTAGAATGTCCTTGAGTTTGGAAACTTTCATTCTTTGTGTTTACAACCCCATCACCTAGCATGGTCATCCTGATGAATATCTGATCACTGGATCCAGATGGCTCTGGAGGAGAAAGTGAGGATAGAGACCTTGCACAGTCCTCCCTCACTCAAATCAAAGTCAAATGCAAGTCATGTCATCATTTCCCTGATGCCATGGTCCTCTTTGAAAACAAAGGACAAACGCAACAACAACAACAGCCTAGCATGGTGCCTGGCATACAGTAAGCACTTAATAAGTGTCTGCTGATTAATTTTAAAAATCAACCACTGAGCTAACCATATCAAGGTTTTCTAGTTCCACACTTTCAGGGATTCTAAAATCCATACCTAATTTGCAGATGCTTTCAATGCCATAGAACAAACCCTCCCCCTTTTCCAGGACTGTTTTCCCTTTCACCAAATGCCTGCCAGCCCAGTTACACTGTCTCTGGGGAATTCCTGCCTTAAGCCCACTCCCCACCTTCTCACTTCACTCCTTCCAATGCAGTTAGTCTGTCAGAATCCATCCATCCACAAGGAGCTGTCAGGAGATTGCAAGGGGAAAGAAGGAACCAGTTCTTCACCTCCCTCCCCAGTCCTGATTCCTGTTTCTCATTCTCTTCTCAGAAGCCCCAACTCTTATCCTTTTTTATCTCCCCCATTCCTACTACTCATCCAAGGCCCCATCTTTATTCCTTCCCCTTCCCACTTCCATTTTTCCCCTCCAGGGTTCCAACTCCATTTTTCTGCTCTCAACTATCCCCTGCAGAGCTGTAAAGAGAGGGAACACCCAGGGCATCTTAGTGGGCTTGGATGGCATGGGGCAGCTAGGTGGCTGAGTGCCTCTAGCTCTGAGCTCTAACTCTGGAGTCCAGAGAGAGTACTTGTGTTTAGATTCTGCCTCAGTCACTTACTAGAGGAGTCAGTGCAGTCACTGAAACTCTGTTTGCATCAGTTTCTTCGTCTATAAAATGGGATAATAATAATAGCATCTCCTTCCCAGGGTTGTTATGAGAATCAAATGATATAACATAAATATGGCACTTTGCAAACTTTAAAACACTATATAAATGCAAGATATTTTTATTATAGCATCAAGTTAACGAGGGTAATTAGTTATAATAGGAAATTCCTAGGGGGCCCACTTCCTCCTACTTATACCTGTACCTAAATGGAGCTCCACCCCAATGCTGCCCTATATCTCCATCCCCACCAATCCCCCTTCAAGCATCATTGTCTCCAGCAGCAACCTTGTTGTGTCCAGGGTCTCCACTCATGAAGTAGCCCAAAGTTTCTCCCTCACTTCTTCTTGATCTGCTATCTAAGATCTCCCCCAATTGATTTTTAAAAGATGATTTAAAAAAGCAGGTATGTGGGCATAGTAGATAGTCTGTTAGATTCAGAGTCAGAAAGACCTGATTTCAAGTCCTACCATATATCATTTCCATTTGTCAAAACCTGGGCAAACTACTTGATCTCTGCCTTAGTTTCTTCTGTTAAATGGGAAATAATAGTAGAACTTACAGATTTGTTGTGAGGTTTAAATAAGATAGCACAAAGCCTTTTGTAAATCCTAAACCAATATATAAATGCTAGCTATTATTATTTTAAAAGAAAAAGTGATTTCATATAGTGTTGCAAAGGCATTTTTGTTGGTGCTTTTCTTAGGCAAAAGAATTGCTCATTACATTTATGAACCTTGTGCTGCTGGATCCCTTACCCCAAAACCAGTGACTTGGAAGCCCCAGCTCTCATTGCCTGTCAGGTGGGAGGATGGAGAGATGGCAAAAATCGCCTTTTCTGATATTGGAGCTCTGAGCACATTTCCTCAAAGAAATACAGTTATTCCTTACACATTGTGGGGGTTAGGGGCTAGAAAATCTGTGTAAAATTTTTGGCCATCCTTTCATAACAAAAAAGTCTCAGTTTTTTCTTTTTCTTTTACAGAACCTTATTGTAAAATGCTGGTTGACATACAATACTAAACATATGTTTCATGCATTGCTGAGTTTCTAAACTTTTTCTGCTGACTTTCGAATGTCATCTATGTCTTCCACAAAACTCCCCCCAAAATTCTCATTTAACTTCTTATGCTGACCCACAATATAATCTAAATTTCAATGGGGAAAGTCATGATGTAGAAGGGATAACTGTATTATTATATTTGGTGGTTAAGTTCTACAAAAGAGATTATATTTCAAATATACTAGTGTTTAATTTGTGGGCTGCCCTAGAAACCTAAACACCAAGTATAACATTCTTTTCCTAAGAAAATGCTTCCCAAGTTTCAAACACCCTAAGCAGCACTTTTAAAAAACACCACGTTAGTCATCTGTGGTACCATCTCCAGTCAAATACGTGAACTTTCAAAGTGGATATGGAAGAAATTTTGTAAGTAGGATGCTACTTCCTCTTTTATTTTTAATCTAGTACGTGGCACATAGTAAGAGCTTAACAAATGTTTCTTGACTGACCAATTCCATTGATGTAAGGAACTCCTCCTGTGAAAACTCCCTCTACGCATAACTTACTGTTTCAGAGTGTGATCTGGGGGAAGTTTATGAGGGATAGAGTGACTTGTTAATGGTCACTCAGCTAGCAGGACTTCAACTCAGGCTGACTCCAAGCCTAGTCCTCATTCTTCCATATCAGGATGCCTCTTTTCATCCTTCATGCCTGTCTTAAAGTCACTCATGCCTGATAATTTTTAACCAGGGCATCAAGATGGCACAATGGGATAAAGTGCCAGGCCTAGAGTCGGGAAGACTCAGCTTCCTGAATTCAAATCTGGCCTCACACACTTATTAGCTGTGTGACCCTGGGCAAGTCACTTCACCCTGCTTGCCTCTGTTCTCTCACCTATAAAACAAGCTGGAGAAGGAAATGGCAAACCACTCCAATATCTTTGCCAAGAAAACCCCAGATGGTGTCACAAAGAGTCAAACATAACCAAACAACAATTTTTTTAACTAAACACAGTTTCCTCTACCTGAAAAGCATGTAACCCCTTGAATTTCATTCAGGGATTTCTGGGTGTTTTGCACAGTTCCTTAAACCTGCCAATCCCCCTTGGGTTTTATGTTTGCTTTTAGTCCTAGTGTATGATTTCCTCAGTATGGGGAATTCTTGTACTGATCAAGATCAGAAACTCTTCTTTAACTGAGTCTTATAGAAGTAACTGAGGCTCTGAGAGGCAGGTGACTTGCCCATGGTGACACAGCTGGAATGCGTTGGAGGAAGAACCAGGTCTTTCCAATTCCAGTTGTCCATACACTTTGCTCTGAGTTATTCAGGCCATTTAAAAGATGAAGTTCAAAGACATTAAATGACTTCCAGGTCTCAGTGAGTTTCTTCCTTCCCTTCTTCCTGGGTATGGATTTCCCTCCTTCCATAATAATGTCTAGTATTTCTAGAGTACTTTCAGGTTTGCAAAGCACTTTGCAAATATTTTCTTTTGCCCTCACAACAATCTTAGGAGGTAGGTGCTATTATTATCCCCATTTTACAGATAAGGAAACTGAGGCAAATAGACGTTCAGTGACTTGTCCAGGGTCATAGAGTCAGTATCTAAGGATGTATTTGAAGTCAAGCTTTCCTGATTCTAGGTCCAGGGTTTATCCAACTAGCTGCCTCCATCATTCCTCTGAACTACTGCATCCTACAGCACCCACCCCCATCCCTAAATCTCACTATATTTTAGGAAAAGGCTCATGAGAACACAGAAAAACTTCATTTTTCCATGGTGTTTCTATGCTAAGACAACCGTCTCAATAAGAGGCTAAGCTGCTTAGTGATTAGAAAATACTAGAAGACTTAGATGAACTGATGCAAAGTGAAATGAGCAGAACCAGAACATTATATATACTAACAGCAATATTGTATGATAATCAACTGTAAATGACTTAGCTATTCTCAGTAATAAGACGATCCAAGGAAATTCTGAAGGACTTATGATGAAAAATGCTATTCACCTCCAGAGAAAGAACTGATAGAATCTGAAGGCAGATTGAAGCATACTTTTTTTAAACTTTATTGTTCTTGGGAGGTTGGGCTGCCTTTTATTTGCAATCTGGCTAATGTAGAAATGTTTTGCATGACTGCACATATATAATCAATATCAAACTGCTTGCCTTCTCAAGGAAAAGGAAGGGAAATGAGGGAGGGAAAGAATATGGAACTCAAAATTTTTTAAGTGAATGTTAAAAAAAATTGTTTACTAGATGGATAAAAAGATAATAAAGAAAATACCAAAGAATAAAAAGTTACATCATTAGCAAATGACTTACCATCAGCCTTCACTATCTTTTCCCTTGCACAAATTTAAGAATAAACTTAGACAATGGAACTGAGCAACTTAAAGCTTGACAAACCATCTGGTGGAACCACCCAACCTATCCCACAGCACTGACATACTAGATAAAGCAGGCAATATATCTGAAACAGAGGGAAAACAACATAGAAAGGATAAAATAGCTAAACTTGTAGAACTTTCCATCTGGTGGTTTCCAAGATGTGAAAAACAAGACCCACAAATGAGAATATTCTTTTTTTTTAAAGACTCCATAAACATGCTAAAATGTCAAACCTAACTTCTTTCATAATACTAAAAAATAACAATAGCTAGCACTTATATATTGTTTTAAGTTTTGCAAAGCACTATATATATCTTATCTCATTGAAGCCTCACAATAACCCTAAGGTTGGTGCCCTATTAACTGGAGTGGTCTGCTATTTCCTTCTTCAACTCACTTTACAGATGAGGAAACTGAGGCAAACAGGGTTAAGTGACTTGCCCTAAGTCTCACAGCTAATAAATGTCTGAGGCCAGATTTGAACTCAGGAAGAGCAGTCTTCCTGACTTCAGGGTGGAGGCTCTGTGCACTATGGTGCCCCCTACATGACTTGGAAGGAACCTTAGAAGTCATCTAGTCCACCCTCTTATATGGATGAAAAATCTGGAGCTTGGAAAGGTTAACTTTAACTCTATATTTAACACTCTCTCCACTGGAACAGACTGCCTGTAGGTACATACCTTTGTATTAATTTATCTGTGTATATTGTTTCTGATCAAGAGGCTATAAGCTCTTTGAGATAAGGAGCTGGTTATTTGTTTTCTGGTCTTGGTATGTCCAGCATCTATCAGAACCTTATATATAGTTGGTACTTAATAAGTGCTTATTGATTGAATTAAGATATTTAAAGAAGAAAAAATACATCATGAATCTTTGGAAACAAGAAAAATATGCAATAATAATTCACCTATCTGGCTATTCAGACAATAGTCAAAAACAAGGAAACAAAAAAGGTCTCTGCAGTCAAAATAGATGTCACAAAATCTATACATTAAAATCAGGCAATCTGCTCACAAGAAAGCCCCTCAAAACTTACTTCCTTTTATTTTTACTGAAAATTCTAGCAAACTTAGATGACTGGTTTCTAAACCCAGGATAGATTTGAAACAGCAAATCAGAAACTGGAGCTTTCTTTTCAAAGGGAAGGGGGCTGATGTTACAGGCAGATACAATGACAACCTGGGAATATGGCAGCTGCTAGCAATGTAAGAAACAAAACTGCAGAAAGCAGTAAGAAAACCAAAAACACAACTCAAAAAGTATAGCAACCTTGGCACTACTTAATCTCCCAAAGGATCTGTGGTCTCATCGATGTGAGTGTTCCCTCCAGTATTATAGAATGCAACCCACCCATGCCTGCCCGTCCTGTACTTACTCTTGCCCATATTTTTCCATAAGTTTGCCAATGTCACCTCTCCAAAATGCAAGAGCTACTTTGTGTATGGCAGACACACTCAATGGGCACTGAGGGTATCCATATTTCAGTATAATATAATTGATAGCATTCATAAGAAAAGACTAAATTCTATCTTGCTTAAGTATTCTTGTACGTCAGACATTTTAGAAAGTTCTCCATCCAAAATAGTTAGAATATTCCAAGGATTCAGAGCAATCATTCCCAAAGGTTTCTAGAGAGCCATGGTTTTACTATACTGAATCAGATTTTTAAGGTTGGCTGCATCAACCAATAGAAAGGGAGGCTGTAATCCGGAAGGAAATGGTTAATAGCTATTTCATTCAAAGGTGGTTTAAAGTAACCATAGGCATTTCAGAATCTTAAAAGAGATTGTGAAAACAATGTGTTGATCCTGTTTGGACTTTATTTTGTAATCCAGACAGAAGGATTTCTATACCTTATAGGTAACTGGTGCCAACTCAATAGACATTGAACAACAATCAGGCCCCACTTGTTTACAAAAGCTCCTCCTCTCCCCCCAAAAAATGATTACAGTCACCATATTTTGCCTCTGCTTCAGAGGCCCTGCCAGAAAGACAAAGGAAATACTGGTTAAGTTTATATCTCTCTATGACAACGATTATGCACACCGACAGCGTTCTGTTGTTTTTTCCCCCGGAGCTGCTACTATCACAAGCTACAGAAAGATAGCTGACTTCATCAAAAGCGAAGTTATTTGACAAACAGACCTGAATATTCCCCCTTCTTTCAACAAATCCAAAGAATGCCCTTCACTGTACTTATCTTTAATGTACTTATGTGTTGATAGGCAACTAGTTACTACTTCTATTGGGAGCATTTGACAGAATCTATTTGAGAAGACCATTTCCTTGACTATTATTGTTTTGATCTTTGCCAAAACTCCAATAAAGCATTTCCAAGCTTTTAAGGAAAATGATGCATTCTGAACGTAAGAAATTATGTTCATTTTTTATGATTCAAAACATTTGCTTCAATATGTTAAAATTTTAAAAGCACATTTCTCCATCAGAAGAAAATATTCTTGTCATTCTGTTCAATAAATAAATAAGTCAAGTTTTGAGTTTATGGCTGTAAATGGCCTCTCTTAAATCACTGTTGGGGTGCCTGTGTCTCAGTCTATGAAACTAGTGATTCATTGTAGAAATTCAAAAATCTGTCCCTGCCCTCTCTGCCCCCTACTTATAATGACACTCGTGGTATAGCTCATGTACCCCAGAAGTTCCACAAAGAGATTTTGTAATGATCAGGACCTACATAGAATCATGGAACATAAGGGCTGAAGGGGGCTTTAGAGGCAACACACGGCAGTGTAAATAGAACCAGGCTTGTAGTCGGAAAGATTTGCCTCAATGGAATGGCTGTGTGACCATGGGCAAGCCATATAAGCTATATGGACCTCAGTTTCCTCATCTGTAAAGTGGGAAAGGAGGTTTGGACTAGATGGTAGCTGAGACCACTTCCAGCTCTAAATGTACAGTCCCATGGTCCTTTGAGTTCAATTTGTAGCCAGATATGAGTCTACTCTAAACCATGCCCTGCCTAAAGTCTCCCCATTCCTCTCCATCCTCCACTCAGCTGTAAAAATGATCCTCCTAAAGGCAGATCTGACTGTCTGTTGTTATTGTTCAGTCCTACCTGACTTTATGTAACCCCATTTAGGGTTTTCTTGGCAGAAATACTGGAGTGGTTTGTCATTTCCTTCTCCAGCTCATTTTACAGATGAGGAAACTGAAGCAAACAGGGTTAAGTGACTTGTCCAGGGTCACATAGATAGTAAATGTTTGAGGTTGGATTTGAACTCAGGAAGAGGAGTTTTCCTAACTCTAGGTCCAGCACTCTATCCGTTGCACCACCTAACTTCACATATCACTCCCATATTTAATAAACTCCAGTGGCTCCCTATCACCTCCATAATTAATAATAATAATAATAATAATATCTGTTTGGCATTTAAAGTCCTATAAAACCTGGTACCTCCTCTCCTTCTAGTCTTCTTACACCTCATTGCCCCCTCACACTCCCCAACCCTGACTATATTCTGGGATCCAATCACACTGGTTTGTCTCTTTATTCTTCAAATAATCCACTCCATGTCTCAACTATAAGTAAGCATCTTCACCGGTTGTCCCCCATGCCTGGGATTCTCTCTCTCCTCATCTCCACCTCCTGCCCTCCCTGGCATCCTTCAAGGATGTTTTAAGTCCAGCTTAAATCCCATCTTCTGTGAGAAGTCCTTCTTTATCCCCCTTAATGCTAGCATCTTCTCTTCACTGATTACCTCCAATCTGTCCTGTATATATGTTGTCTGTATATAATTGTTTATATACCTACCGCATTTGACTGGATTTTTGCTCCCTTTGTATCTTTAGAGATTGGCTTCATGCCTAGCAAAGAGTAGGTGCATAATAAAGGCTAGCTGACTAACTGGTATAAATTACTGATTGCGTGATAAATGGGCATTTAGGGTAAATATTAAATGTAAAAGTAAATGTTCAGCTTTTGCTTAAAGATAAATAAGAGAAGAACCAACCACCTGCCTGAGGCAGCCCTTTCCATTTTTTTTCAGCTGTTAAAATGTTTTTTTCCTTACTTTGAAATATATAATCTATCCCCTTTCAATTTCTACCCTTAGTTCTGTCCTATGGAGTTAAGAAAGTCTGATACCTCTTTCACATAAAAACCCTTCAAATACTTGAAAATAACTATAATGTTTGATCATAAGATCAAAGATTTAGAGCTGGAAGGGGCATTACATGTCATCTAGTCCCATCACCTCATTTTTCTTTCTTGTGTTCTCCCCCTTTTCTCTCTCCCCCTCTCTTTTCTTTCTCTCTGTCTCTTCCCTCTTTCTCTGTCTCTCTGTCTGTCTCTCTCTGTCTCTCTCTTCCTTCTCTCTCTTTCCTCTCTCTTTTTTGCTCTCTGTCTCTCTCATTCTCTCTCTTTCTCACTCTCTCCCCCCCCCCCCACTCAGTAAACAGCAACTAATAAAGAAGTGTTTATATGTTCTAACAACCCAAATTTTCATGTCTGGAAGACAGTATCAGCTGATTCGCACCTGGAGCTGTACACCATTGGCTGGGGAAAGGAAATAAGCCTTTATATAGTGCCTACTATGTGTCAGCCACTGTGCTAAGCACTTTTTACAGGTAATATCACATTTGATCCTCAAAACAACCCTGAAAAGTAGGTGATATTATTATCCCCACTTTATAGTTGAGGAAAGCAAGGCAAATAGAGGTTAAGTAACTTGCCCAAGGTCACACAGCTGATCAGACAGATTTGAACTCAGGTCTTCCTGACTCAAGGCCCAGCATTCTATCCACTTCACCACCAGCTGCCTGATATTGTAATAGGCATGAAAAACCACACAAATAACAAATTCTTAACACACTCACTAAAAGAATCTTTACTTATGTTTATTCCTCACTACCTATTTTTTGAGGTAAATGTAAACTTTTCAGAAAAATATCCTTAACAAATATGTTAACCAAGTGAGTTCCTTAAATTTTAACCTCAGACTCCACCTTATATACTAGGAGGCCCAAGCACCATACAGATTGTTAAGACACAGCAAGTTTGATACAGAAGTATGTGACATGCAATTAATCTCCATTCATAGCCTGCTATACTTGTCAGCAAACAAAGGCCCTGCTTTAGAAGGAGATCTGAAGACTTCAATTAAAAACAGTCAGCTAACAAGAAAATAATCTAAGTTAAAGGAAGGTGGCAGGTGCAGAAATGAGTTGTTTACCAAAGTGTCAGTTCCAAACAATAAAATGCCGCACATCAAAAATGCTGAAGGGGTAGCTTTCAATGCTAAAGCCGCTCAAAACAAATAGGGGCCTGCCTAGGGCTCTGGGCCTGCCTTCATCAGAGCAAAGCAGTGGAGGAGTTTAGAGAAGTCTGTTATATATAGTCATATATTTGTGCGTGTTTAGTGTATGTATATACAGTGTATATAAGGTATATATATGTATATATATAGTGTGTGTACATATTGTATGTATATGTGGTGTGTATATATAAAGTATGTTTATATATAGGTGGTGTGCAAAAATAGTATATATAGTGTGTGTATATGTGGTATATATGTACTATATGCATATAGAATGTGTATATATAGCGTGTATGTATAGATTATATATAGTATGTGTCTACATAGTGTATAAATGTGAGAATAATATACTATGTCTATATGGTATGTATATGTATATATAAACGCATGTGTGTATACATAGTGTGTATATCATGTATATGTATTGGATGTATTTGGTATATATATTGTGTACATATAGTATGCATATGGTACACATATATAGTCTCTGTGTATGTATATACAATATATATACACATGTATGAGATGCCAATGTAAAAAGAAAATACAAGGTCAGGGGAGAATTTCAGTTAATCCCACTAACTTTTAAGCATCTACTATGTGCCAGGTGCTAGGCTAGGGAAAACAAAAATGAAACAACCCCAGCATACAGAGCTTACATTTTAGGGAGGGGGGAAATATAATATGTATGCAAGTAAGGAAATCAAAATCATTTCCAAGAGGTAGACAGTGCTAATAATTAGCAAAATCAGGATAAAGTCTCCTAGCCTTGGCTTTGAAGAGTGAATTCGACTTAGGAAGAACTGGGAAGAATCTGGGCCCCTCAGCAGCCTCCTCTAAGCCAAAAACCAAAAGAACTTGTAATTTGTATACAAATGCCTAATACTGTGGAGGAAAGTGTCAAGAAGCAAAAGGTGAAGAAAGAAGTACCCCAAGGTAATGACCTCTTCAATGTATAAGCAGTTTCTCATTATTAAAGCCAAATTTTACAGAGGTTATAATTAAGATGGATTCTAAGTATCTCAACCTCAAAGCAGCATCTGGCTGGTAAAGAATGATAATACACAGGAATAAGCCAGAAATGAAACCTAATGCTGAGAATAGGAACTGAAGGCCTTTGTCAAAGATATTATCTGAACTGTGGAATGTCAGACCTGGAAGGAATGTAAAATATCATCTTTCCTCCTCATTTAACAGAAAAGGAAACTGAGACCTACAAAGAGAAAGTGATTTCCTTGCCAAAAGTCACAAAGGCAATATATACCCAACTTGGGATTTGAACCCAGATCATGGAATTTGTGTAGAACTGCAAAACCCTAATTTTATCCAAAAATCCTGAGGTCCATGAATGTTAAATGACTTGGTGGAGATATTAAATGACAGAGGCAGTAATTGAACCCAGATCCTTTGCCCAAGGTTGCAGCATGAGTGGAGCCAGGGCTACAAAAGAGGTCTCTTAAATCAAGGCCTGTGTTCTTTCCACAACAGCACTAACAGGAGGTTAAGGGAAATAAGAAGTTATTTCAAGTGGAAATGGGGGATCATAGCATGCCTCCTGAAGCATGACTATAGTTATGTATGAATAGTCTGATAAAGAGATACTTAATGAAGTATGGACTCCATGACCCCATCCTCAAAAGTCAGCTAAAAGAACAAAAATCATTGTCACTTTTGAGTTCTTCAGTGGCGTTTTAATCTAAAAAAGTCCCATCTGCCTGAGTTCACTTCTACCAACTGCCTGTTGGTGAAATCTACTTTAATCTTGGGAACTTAAAAAAGTTTCCATGTGGCCATAACTTTTAAAAGGGCATGGACCAGCCCACTAGCCTTAGGATGCTTTTTTAGGATGCCACAACTGATGATCTGAAGGACCTCTTGAGAGAGGAGGGCAGGTCCTGCCCCTGAGAGAATCACCTGATCACAGATTTGTACTTGGAAGAGACTTAAGAGGCAGCCTAGCCCAAATCCCTCATTTAGAGATAGGGAAAATGAGACCCAGAGAGGTTAAATAAATAGTCTAAGTCACACTGGCTTCCGTCTCCAAGTAAGATGGGAGAGTCCTTCAGGTTCACCAAGTACACAAGAAACCCAGACTCCCCTGCCCCTCATCCCCCGACCTTTGCACAGACCATTGGCAGGGCTACAGGCTCCCAGAGACCTCTCCCAGCCCCACTTTAAGCAGGAAGGTGAGACTGGGCGGAGGATCATGATGGGAGGTGGGTCAAGGAGCCTATGCTAGGGGACGCCTACCCCCAAATTCCCCAAGGCCTCATTTCCTTTCTCAACCTCACCGCCTCAAAACTCTCTGCAGCCGGGGTGGGGGCGGGGAGGGCACCAGACTTTACCTTCCAAGAGCCAACGGATCTCCTCGGGGAGGGTGGCAGCAGCCTGCATTTGGAGGGAACTGGAGAGAGGCTGGGGCACGGGTGAGGGCTGGAGGGGCTGATGACCTTGGCCAAGAGAAGGAAGGTGAGATGTGTGCTTGGAAAGGGAAGAACAGCGGGTGGAACCGGCCGGTGAGGCACCTGCTGCCCGGTCACGGTGGGGGCTGGGGCTCCTTGCTGCTGCTGGGGTTCCTGCTGATGCTTTTGGGGCCGCCTCTACAGCCGAGGGTGCTGCCTCCTGAGAACGGGGCGGGGCACACGGGAGGGGACTACTCAGGAAGCGGCGCGCGCTGCGGGGCGCGTGGCGAGCACGGGAGGGGCAAGAAGGTGCAGTACCCCACGGGCGGGATGGGAGGGGCGCAGCCTACGACGCTCGGAAGTTAGGGTTAGTGCCCTGTGCCCTGCCAACACCCGGCCCTCCCCTGTTCTGCATGTGCAGGATGCTGGGGAGGCGGGGGGAAGGGAAGAGTGGTGACACGTACCTTGACCCCCAAGTCTTTTAGAGATCCAAACCTATAATTGTTTTTGGCCTAGTGTTGGTAAAGAGATTGGAAAAAGGCCATCTAACCCAGCCCTTTCGCATTCTAGAAGCCCCCATCCTCCCTTCCAATCAGATCTTGAGCTCTTGGAAAGGAACAGTCTACCACGTAGACCACGTACAGCCCACGTGAGGAGTGAATCCTTCTTTAAATAGGGCACGCGGGGACAGAAGCCTGGGGAGAAGATGACACAGACGCTGGGGGGGGGGGTGGGGGGGGGGACGACGACTTGGGCTAAGCATGTAAGTCATGTAGTTTTATATATGAACTTCAAACTATTCGACTATTTAGACCCCTGATCCCTGCCCACTAAGCTGGGATCCTGGAAGGACAGAGAATGTTCACTTGTGTAAGCTAAATTCTAATGCTAAACCGGCATGCGGGGTAAATTCGCCTAAATAAGTCATCTCAAATCCAGCAAGATTGGGGCCCAGCAAGGTTGGGAGAGATTCAAGGAGCCAAAGGCAATTGACTTGCTGCTGGTAACAAATATTACCTGCTATAGACCTTGTACTTACTCCTCTCTACGCTTCTTTTAACATCCCTTTCTCTCCCCCCAGTTGAATATAAGCTTCTTGAGAGCTTATTCTGTTTTTCCTTTATATCTCCTGCTCTTAGCATAATAGCTGGCATATGCTGTTGTTACACTGATGATGAGTCCTGTCCCACTCATTGTGACCCCATTTGGAATTTTCTTGGTAAAGGTACTATAGTGATTTGCTATTTCCTTCTCAAGCTCATTTTACAGATGAGGGAAATGAGGCAAATGGGTTTCAGTGACTTGCCCAGGCACAGCTTAATAAGTATCTGAGGTCAGATTTGAACTCAGGTCTTCCTGACTCCAGACCTGGCACTCTTTCTAGCTGGCACATAGTACGTGCTTAATAAATGTTCATTGAATTGAATTGACAGAGATGTAGGAAAAAGAAGGATGTATTCTGGAGGTCAAACTGATTTCACAGGTGTCCATAAGGTTCACTCAGTCAGTGTTTGGCAACCAGAACTACATTTTTAAACAGGGTGGGTTAGATTGCACTTCATTGCTGTTAGGAGTATTCTGAAGTCACAATTTTTTTCAGGGAAATTTGGCTATGGTAGACACCATAGTTTAAACTGCCTTTCATTTCCCAAGCATTTGTTAAGCATGCACTTTAGGTTTCTGGCCCCAGTGATATCAAAATGGTTAAACTGCCTGACTTTGGGGTCCAAAGGTCTTACCATAGCAGACTGGGTAAATTACCAGAATGCTTTAGTACTGAACAGTTTCTAAGGCCTCTCACCATAGAAAAGTACCCCACAAGGCTTCCTTTCCCAACTTACACAAATGTCTAATTGTCCTGTGCAGAAAAATACTCCAATTTTTTGAAAGAGCCAAGATTTCATCTAACTGGACACTTCTTGCACCAACACATTGCCACCCTTCTCCATCTTAGGAGATACTTTTATTAGTGGCAGTGGCTAAAAGAGTAATAGTGATTTTTTTCATCAATGTAAGGAATTCCCAGTGTAAAATCCCCCTCCACTGATGCAGGTCAGTAATGTTTCTGTCATTTACAGTTTTTGAGCACTGCTAAGAGGGAAAATAAGTGACTTGCCCATGAAAATGCTACCTCTAACATTTACATAGTGTTTTAAAGTTTGCAAAGCCCTTTATATAATGGGGTTCAAATCCCAACTCTGACACTACCTATGTGACTTTGGACAAATCACTTAACCTCCCTGTGCCTGTGTTTATTCATCTGTAAAAAAAAAATGAGGGGATTGGACTAGAAAGTCTTGAAGGCCCCTTCCAGTCCTAAATCTGTGATTCCGTGATGCATCTCATTTGAGGAGTTATCCCTGTTTTATAGATGAGGAAGCAGAATCTCCGATGAAATGCCTTGCCCATGGTCTCTCATAACTAGTATCGGCAGAAAGACTGGAAACCAAGACATCCTAATTCCAAGTCCAGAACAACACCTTCTACTCTATAAAAATCACCTGATGGTCAATGAAGAAGCCTCTTCACATTTAGTGAGGCCCAGTCTTTGAAGCAACACTAATGCAGTCAATCAGTAGTGTACACTCTGAGGTTTTCAGAACTTGCATTTTGCCAGTATAAGCCACCAAGAACATAACGTCTCTGTGCTCCAGATCACATCCCTAAGACTTATAAATTACAGAAGGTTTGCTTACCCCCAAAATGTCATTATTATTCTGGCCATGGCAACTCACCTCCTCTTTGTGTCCTCTTCTGTTTGCCCATTTCCCTTCTATGGTAGAAGAGAGCATAAGGCTCAATGCTTCGTTTTCTGCTAAGATACTTTGACGTGTATGAGGTGACATTAAAGCCAGATACCTGGAGAGTCTTCTGAACCTTACTATGAGGCTTAAATTATAGTGGTGGAAATTGCAGAAATATATAGTATACCAAGTGGACAATAGGGAAATTAGAAATTTGGTTGTTGTTCACTTGTGTCCAACTCTTCATGACCCTGTGGACTATACTGTCCATGGGGTTTTGTGGCAAAGATACTGGAGTGGTTTGCCATTTCCTTCTCTAGTGGATTAAGGCAAACAGGTTAAGTGACTTACTCAGAGTCACACAGCTAGCAAGTGTCTGAGTCTGAATTTGAACTCAAGTCTTCTGACTCCAAGCCCAGCATTCTATCCACTGAGCCACCTAGCTGCCTCCTGGCAATCTGCTAGGGTGGCTTAACTGTGATCTCCTATTACCTGCATCTGTGCTTTCTATGAAGTCACAGGTGATCCAGAGAACAGAATGGAGGTTCTTTGTGGGAAATTTCTTTCTTTCTTCCTTTTTTTTTGGTCTTTTTATCCCTAGTGCCAAGCAGAATATCTTGTACATGATAGGTGTTAATAAATATTTGTTAAATTTATTGAAGAAAAAAGAATAAAAGAATCACATAGCTTTGGTGCTTGACATTCTTTCTTCCTGGTTGAATCTACAGTCTTGGAGAGACAGAGGTAGTGAGAGGTGTTGCAAGTGACTGGCAGATTCCAATACAGTATTGTCATGTTGCATCAAGGCCCCTTCATTGCAGATGGAAACCTGCCTCTGTACATCAGAACAGCCCCACTTTAATCATCTTAGGACCCAGGTTCAGCAGCCAACCTCACTCCTAATGACATTCTGTTAAATGGACAAATTCCTCTGAAGCCTTGTCCTGCTTTGAAATCCAATTTCACAGGAAGCCAAATCTGATTGGGGGTCGTCATGGAAACCACACTGAGGAGCCTTCAAGGAGCTGAAGAGAGGCAAGGCAAAATGTGATAGTTGAGTCCTTTACTCTTCTGTCGGAAATATCAAAGGGATCTGGAGAGGTTGGCAGCAGGTATGGACCTGTTCTGTGTGGCTGGGTACCATGTGACTGTCACTGGAGGTAAGCAGCCAGCTGTCTCTGCACACACAGTCAGGGACTGGAGTGGAATACACAAGTCCCAGGTGTCTGTCTGCCTCCTTCTCAGTTCCTCTTCTTCCCTTTCCAGCCCTGTCCCACTAGCACTGCCCCCCTGTCTCCAGCAAAATCTTAGCATCCCCCTTCTTAGCTGTCATCTCATTTAGAGGTTAACAATAAAGGGATAACAAGGTTAAGACTCAGGGCTCTTGCTGATAAGGGGTTCTTTGGAGCACAGGCCGTGAAATTAATCTGAAATTTCTTGTAATTAGATAAGATAAGAGTATCTATAGAGATGCCCAGCAGCCAAAGATGGAGTGCAGGGGCCTACCATTCAGAGCATTTGCAACCTTGACCCCCTCTCCTCACACTCACTCACTCACACACACACACACACACACACACACACACACGAGTCTGCAGACACAGAGAACAGAAAGGAAGTCACACGCCTGCCATCTGCGTAGGTTGGATATTGAGGGCATAGAACTCAGCCGGTCTATGGACTGGCTGGGCAGTGGTGCATCTGGTGTGAGGAGTTAATAAATATGCATCCATGGTGGGGGTGCAAGGAAAGGTCTCCACCAGGAGGAAGCTAATGCACCTGGTGTGGCACGAGGGGAGACAATTGCAGGCAAGGCTAGCCAGCTGGCACTGGCCCTGCTCTGGTGAGATGGGCATGGAGGGGAGATAACAGCGTCCAAAGGGAGTTTTCTATGGGGGCCCTGTTTTTTTCCAGGCTGAGGGATGGGTGAGGCTTAATTCACATCTTGCTATCGATCCTTGGACATAGGTTGCAGTCTGTGGCAGAGCTGCTGGCCTCTGTCCTGTGGATGTGCTGCTGCCCCACACCTCCACCTCTCTCTCCCAATCCCATCAACTGGCTTTATTGACTCTTTTATTGACAATGCTGGGGCCTAATGAGGAGAAGAACTGCACACTTCATTAAGGGCTGAGAAAGGGGAGATAATGCATCCTGCTAACCCAGACAACAAGACCCACTGCTGCTGGTGGGGGTGGAGAGGCAGGAAACCTCTGAGGGAGGGGAAATATGCATTCTATTCAAACCAAGTCAGTGACTTCCTGTGCAGGCACTTTACCCTTTAGCAGTTCAGTAGTTTACAAGGGATCTTGCTGATATTGCTTAGTTAACCCTTAAGTGAAGGAGTGAGGCTTGGATTAACCTCATCGCCCTGTAGGCAACCACAGAATGTCAGCAGTGGGAGGCACCTTAGAGATGATCCAGTCTAACCCTTCCTTCCCCACAGCCCTCCATCTTAAAGAGGAAGAAACTGAAGTTCAGAGAGAACAGGCCCAAATTCAAACATCTAGTAGAAGGCAATCCTGAACTTGACTCCTAGCTCAAAGCATTTCCCACAATACCACCCTATTCTAGCTCTCAAATAAGCAGGTGCTCTTGCGTCCTGGAAATTGGGCAAAGTTTCTAAGCAATGGGTTATACCAGAGAAACAAAACATGGAGTGGAATAGAGCTCTGGATCTGGGGTCGAAGGACCTGAATTTGAATCTTGGCTCTGCTACTGACTACTTGGTTGCCCTTGGACAAGTTACCTAAAGTCCCTGTGCCTTGGACTTTTCATCTATACAGTGAGGTGTTCGGACTAGATGACCTTGATGGTCCTGCAAGCTTTATATTTAATGGAGATCTATGAAGGGTTGGCAACTTATAGACCCTGAAGCAATATCGGTGACCTACTTTACTTCCAAAATATCTTCACTACTGTCTTTCTCTTTTTCAAAGCTCTCATTCCCTTTATTTCCCTTTTATTTCCATTCTTCCCCTTCCTCTTTTTCCCATCTGCTTTTCCTGCTTCTTTCTTGGGCCAGATTTTAGATCTGGAAGGGGACTTGGGGATGCTTTTTGCCAGGGGTGGGGAACCTGTAGCCTCAAGGCCACATGTGGCCCTCTAGGTCCTCAAGTGAGGCCTTTGACGGAATCCAAACTTCACAGAACAAATCCCTTCAACAAAAGGATTTGTTCTGTAAAACTTGGACTCAGTCAAAAGGCGGCACCCAAGGACCTAGAAGGTCACATATGACCTCGAGGTCACAGTTTCCCCACCCCTGCGTCTTGTCCAACCCTTTATTTTATGGAGGAGGAATGGAGAACACAGAGCCCAGGTCTCCACACTCATCTCCAGAATCCACTTATCTTTATCTACTTCCATTATCTTTGACTCTTTTCCCTTTCCCTTACCACCCCCCACACACATCCAGTAAATTGTCAAGCCCCATTGCTTCTCCTATGTACATAGTCTCTAAAACCCTTCTCCTCCTTTATATTCAAACTGCTAACCATCCTAACTCAGCACTCATTATCTCTCACCTAGACTTCCGCAACAGCTTCTTAACAAGCCTCCCTGCCTCTGGCCTCTCTTCTTTCCAAAGATAATAATTCACATTATATAGCACTTTTAGTTTTACAAAGTGCTGAGTAGTCAAACAGTTATTATCCCCATTTTACAGGTGGTAAAACTGAGGCACAGAGGTAAAATGAGAAAGAAACAGCATGGAGTACTGAAAGACAATGAGGTACAATGGATAGACAGCTGGTCTGAAAGCCAAGAAGACCTGGGTTCAAGATCTGCCTTTGACAAATAGTGGCTGTGTGAAAGAGGTGCAATGATTAAATGTTTAACAATCATGTCTCTGAATGACACACTTTAATCTGAATTATTAACATTTTTCTCCTCGATTAAGTCTAGACAATCAACAATATGATAAATCAAGCCTTAATTTTTAGTATTTTCTGATTTTCAAGGTGTTAAGGCTTGCACTGAAAATTTAACAATTAGCTCTCATGGTTAGAACTGGCTCTGGCACACTCATGCAGTGTAACACTTAATTTCTCTGGGCAAGCCTCTAAGACTATAAATCGCTGAGGAAGTACAGAAATGCAGAGGCAGAGGAAATTTCCCCATCTGGGATTTCCCTATACCATTAAAATTATGGACCTTATCCTTATCCCTCTCCTGTCCCAAATAGATAGCAGAGCCATATCAGATCCCAGATTTGAATACTGGTCTGCTAGTGATAAATGCATCACTTTTCCCATTATCCCTTTCAGTTTCTATAATCCAACCCACACACTGCTACCAGAGTAATCTAATATAAGGTTCTAATCAATAACTCTCTTGCTCAAAATTCTTCCATAGCTTCGTGTTACTTACTGAATACATTCCCCAAACACTTAGCATTCAAGGCCTTCCTTGATAATAACAATAGCTCCAGCATTTATATTATGCTGTAAGGTTTTCAAAACATTTTACATCTCACTTGATCCTCCCAAAAACCCTGGGAGGTAGGTGCTAACGTTATGCCCATTTTATAGATCAGGAAATTAAGCATAAGAGAGGTTAGATGACTCATCCAGGATCAGTTAGCTAAGTAAGCATCTGTATCAGGATTCGAACTCAGGTTTTCCTGACTGGAAATCTAGCATATTGCCCATGATGCCACCCAGCATCCTCATGACACCACCCAACTGCATCTCACCCCTCCAGTCCAACCTTGCCTTGTGAATCCACTAGACTATTCATCTCTCCACCAAAATGGCCTGTACTTTCCCACGTCTGTGTCTTTGCTTATACTGTTGCCTCTACTTGCAACATTCTCAGAGCTTCCTCATCTGTGCCTGTCTAAATCCTATCTTTCAAAGCCCAGCTCACATACCACCTCTTCCTCTATGAAGCCTTTCTGACACACATTTCAGTTGTGTTTCAGTCATCTCCAACTCTTCGTGACCCCATTTAGGGTTTTCTTGGCAAACATACTAGAGTGATTTGCCATTTCCTTCTCCAGTTCATTTTATAGATGGGGAAACTGAGGAAAACAGGGTGAAGTGACTTACCCAGGGTCACACAGCAAGTATCTGAGGCCGAATTTGAACTCAGGAAGAGGAGTCTTCCTGATTCCAAGCATAGTGCTCTGTCCACTGTGCCGCCTCGCTGCCTCCTGATGTATATACCCCAATCATAAATAGTCTTTCCCTTTTCTTGAAATGCTGTAGCCCTTATTTGGTGCCTGTCACATTTTGCCTTTTGTTGTTATTTGTGTATTTGTCTCATGTCCATAAACTGTAAGCTACTCGAGGACAGGGCCTTATTTTTCTTTGTATCTTTCCAAATATCCAATATTGTGAATTGTCCATTCATTATCCTTTACTATGGCCTTAACCTCATTAACACCATCCTCTAATGTACTGTGTTAACCTTCTCAGGCATGCTTGACAGTGGTCTTCCCACCAGCCGTCCTTGAGATGACCTGAAGGCTCTCCTGACTTGTGACATGGGGATTAATGGCCTGATGGAAAGGCAGTGTTATATAATGGTCAGAATGCTGGACCTGAAGCCAGGAATACCTAGATTTGAAACCCATCTCAACTGCTTGCTATGTGACCATAAGTAAATCACTTAATCCCCCTGAGCCTGTTTCTTCATCTTAAAATGGAAATAATAATAATTGTAGCAAACTACCTCTAAGGATTGTTGTGGGGACTGAAGGAGGTAATAGTGAGTAAAGCTATTTGCAAACTTTAAAATATTATGTAAATGTTAGCTACTATTATTAATACAGAATCCTAGCCTAGACATAAGAACCAGAAACCCCAACTTTAATTTTTGTAGTGACCTCAGGTTAGCACCCCATCAGCCTCAGTATTTCTGCTTTTAAACTTAATTCCATATCTTCATCTTCCAGATGGGTTATTGGACTTTTGTTTTTGTATCTCCAGCACGTAACATAGTAGGGCCTTATGTACAGTAGGTATTAAATGTTTATTGAATTGGGAAGATACTAAAAGGGATATTTTCAAATACATGGGAGCTTCTTATAGAATTCCAGAGTTTAGACCTAGACTTCAGAGACCACCTAATTCAGATTCTTCATTTTACAGAAGAAACCAAGAACCAGAGAGAAGAAGGGATTTGCCCAAGATTGCCCTGGTCACAAGTAGGAGAACTAAGATTCAAACCCAGGTCCTATGACCTGGAGGCAGTTCAATATGGTGGCTAGAGTCAAGATGTTATGAGTTTGAATTCTACCTCTGCTGGGTAAAGTTGAGTAAACCTGGTTCTTAGCTTCCTTGTATGTAAAATGAAAGAATTGGATGGGTTGGTCCCTTGTAGGTCTAAAACTATGATTCTGTGATCCCGGATTTAGTATTCTTTCTGCTGCACCATGGAAAAATGCTTTCTGAAGATACCTCTATGATTTTCAGTATTCCCCCAACAACACCATGGAAATGATCCTTGTGACTAACATTACATGATACCATAGGCCACAGTGTCATTGATGGAGCATTCCATTTCTCATTGGTCAATATTCCAGTAAAAGCCAATTGCATCTCCCCTCATGGTTGACTATCATGATAAATTGTTACGGGCATGTTCAAGAATATTTGACATAAATTTTACGTTCATTCTGTTAAATCATCTATGAATATCTTCTGTGTCCCTGCTTTGAGTCCCCTTTATGATCCATTCTCCACCCAGTGGCCTGGAAGTATTGGTCCTGAGGTGAATGGAAGCCTGGACTCAGACTGTGAGTTGGTAGGTAGACATGGTCTCCTCTTGCCTCTGTACTGTGTTGGATGAGGAGTGATCTCCCTGAGCCTTCTCCGTCTCCTGAGATGACACTCTCCAGGTTAACCCCGGTCAGGGATGGGCTGTTGGGCCCTGGCAGAAAGAGAGGTCCTTGAGGCTTCTCTGGGATCTTTAAAATTCCCACAATTTACTTTGCTGCTAGCTGTACAAACCAAAACTACAGGATAAGTGAAGGGGGACTTTCCCTTCCTGGATGGGAGGACATGTTCAGGATGAAATGATCTGCTTAACAGTTGGGTCCATATGTTTTATGACATGATGTGCAGATGGACTTGGAAGAAGTGTCTCTACCTTTGAATTTCTAGGCTTCCTTCGTTAGCGTCCCATCCTCAACCTCTATTCTGGTGTAACTAAAGAGACTTTCCCTGTTGAGATAGAGAGGCCATTTCTTTCCAGTCATCTCCTTTCAACTCCAGAATAGGGGAATCAGGGCTCAGGCAGGCCTTGAGTGGCTATAGAGAGAGCCCATGCCCCCAGCTCCCCATATCTCAGTAGCGGAGGGAAACTTTGCCTTTAAATATCAACCACACACACAGACGACACCGTGGCAGCATGAGAGGTTTCCATGGTGACAGAATTCAGGCCATGACCTCTGTAAATGTAATCAGAGCAGTGGGATTGGTATGTGAGACAGGTTTAATTTCTCCTTCAGTGAAAGCTCTGTGGTCCAGCCTGTACACGGACTTCCCTCGGTGACAGACAACCTGTTATCTCCAGGACAGCTCTGCATATGGCAATCCCCTCTGTCCCAGAGCTGTTCTTCAGCCCCACTATATCTAAGCAAGCCAGTGGAAATAAAAAAGTCACTAGGGATTCTAATGACAACAATAGTGAGACCAATACCTGACTTCCACGGAGACAGACTCTTTGGAGATGCGTGCTCTTACCCCTTTCAAAGTGGAAGTGGGCCTGAACTCTGGGTTCCAGTCTTAGCTTTGTCGTGTACTAGCTGTGTGACCTTGGGCAAGTCACTTATATTCTCCGAGTCTCACTTTGCTCATCTAATATGAGGGGGTTGGGTAAGATAAATATATAAAGCATTTATTACGTGCTTCCTCTGTGCTAGGCTTGGTGCTAAATATAAGGGAATATAAATATAAGCAAGCAAGAGAGTCCCTGGCATCAAGGTATGAGAAGAAGATAATGATAAGCTAAATTTGCAGAACACTTCACATTTGATCTTCAAGACAACCTTGGTTTTTATTTTTATCCCCACTATAGAGATGAGGAAGTTGATGGTTAAAAGGTTAAGTACCTAGACTTATCCCTAGTAAGTGTCTGCAGCAAGATTCGAATTCAGGTCTTTCTGGTTCCAAAGCTGGTGCTTTATCCATTTTGCCACTTAGCTGCCTCAGTAGATAAAGGAGGGCTGGAAAGAGAGGGGCACGCTCCAAGGAGGAGAAGTTCAGAGTCAAGTAAAAATGAAGCAGAACATGATGGGACCCTCTCTGAAACTGTGGCCTGGGTAGGTAGTCACCAATCAGTAGAGTGGGGGTCTCAGCGTGGAGCTTTCTCAGGGGTGGCAAGGAGGCTGGCAACAGGTAGGGAAAGAAAGATATATGTACCCTATAAAGCCTCTCTTAGTTCTTACAATCTATGGTTGTTAGAACTATTTCTACCTTTGTCCTTTCAGATACTTTCCTCCAAGTCAAAGGGTGGTGAAGGTGCAGGCAGAAGGAGCAGGGCCATAAGTGAGATGAGGAGACTTGGGCATTGAAATTTAGAGGTTGATTATAGCATCAGTGTCAAACTCAAATAGAAATGAGGACCATTAATCCCTGCATAAAGATTGCTGTGGACTGCATATTGACTGTTTCAAAATGTGATATTATCAATGCTTTACTGTATTTTTATTTATTTTGTTAAATTTCCCAATTTAATTTTAATCCGGTGCTTCAGTCAGTAGTGCCATAGGCTACAAGGGCCAGGTCCTATGTTTGATACTTCTGGCTTAAACAGAAAAAACTGCTTTTAGCACTTAGTAAGAATAGTTACTGGGGCAGCTAGGTGGTACAGTGAGTAAGAGCTCCAGCCCGAGTCAGGAGGACCCAAGTTCGGTTCTGGCCTCAGACACTTAACACACACACACACACACACACACACACACACACACACACACACACACACACACACACACAAACTAGCCGTGTAACCTTGGGCAAGTTACTTAACCCCAATTGCCCTCCAAAAGACAAAAAAAAGAGAGAATAATTACTTAAAATAGGATGATACACACACACATACCAGGATTGATCAAGCTAAAAAACAAGTGTGACCCTTTGTCACAAAGTGAAGTACTGTTCTACCCTCCCTTTTCACCCAGGAGGCTACATGAGCTTCTCTCTGGTCTCTCCACCTCCCTATATCCTTCCCACCTTGGGTAGTATCTCCATGGCCTCTTCTCATCACAGTGTCTTTGTTCAAGAGGTAGAGATCACAGCCTGAGGTCTCTCTCCCATCTGTGTGCCCAATAAATTTATCTTTAAAAGGAATATTTGGGAACATCTTTCATGCTACTTGCCTCCATGTTGCCTGCCCAAAAGGGTTGGGGATGAATACTGTTAGCCCCAAATGTGTTGGAAGTTCTGCTGCCAGAGCTCTGGCAGGGCTCTGCCTCCTGTAAAGAGTTTTGAGTGCATCCAGCATTCTATTTCCAACCATAACCCAGAGGCTACAAACAGAAGAGTGTGGGAAATGGTTGCTGGGTGTCTCCACCAACTTCTTTCTAAACCTCAGGTTCCTCTATAGATTGAGGGAACTGGGCCACATAATGTCTAAGAATACTTCCCAGTCTATTATTGGTTTCCTAAGCCAAGTCAATACAGACTACACCATCCATTAGTAGCAATTTTCAAATATTTTTGCCCAAGGTCTTATCTAGATCTTGGTTTTCCTAACTATAATGTGAAACTGTTGACCCAGGGATGGGGAACCTGCAGCCTCAAGGCCACATGTAGCCTTCTATGTCCTTGGGTGAGGCCTTTTGAATGAGTCCAAGTTTTACAGAACAAATCCTTTTATTAAGGGGATTTGTTCTGTGAAGTGTGGATTTAGTCAAAGGGCTTCACTTGAGGATCTAGAGGGTCACATGAGACCTTGAGGTCACGAGTTCCCCACACCTGAAGATGCTCTTTAAAATCCCCCTCATTTCTGACATCCTTCTGGTCTGTGATTCTAAGTATGTCTTCTGCCATGCCCTTACCCAGAAATGAAAGCTGAGGGTTGAGAGATTTATTCACTAGGATAGTGGGAAACTGAGGCATACAGAGACATGCAGTACCTTGAGTCTTTGGGCCATACTTTTGTAACTGTTAGAAATCTAAAAGATCAATAGTCCAGTCCTCTCACTTTGTAGATGCATAAAATGAGGAAAAGAGAAGTAAAACTACTTATTCAAAGTAACACGGGTAATACTCTGCAGAACTGAAGCACATAAAGGGGGTCAACATGGCCCTAAGTACTATATTTCCCCCAAATCTTCATACATACTTCAGACCATAGTAAAGGACTTCCCTGGTCATTCTGATGCTTCTCTCACGCAATTAAAGAGTCCAGTTCTCATGAGTGCTCCTAATAGACCAGGGGTAGAGTGCCAGTCTATAATCTTCCCCCATCTCCCTCAAGTGACCCAGAACTGCACTCTAAAGGAAAAAAGAGTTGGCTGAATTAATTTATTATCAATTTTAAATAATTGTTTCTGAGACAAAAAGAATCATCTTTTCCTCCCCACCTGAGAAGGTATAGGTACCTAGCCTGTTAGGATTCCCATTATCCAGAATTTTTGCCTTTTTTTTATGAAGTTCTTAATCATAAAATCACAGAATTTTAGAGCTGGAAAGAGATGGAAGACACATCTGGTCCAAACTTTTCAATTCAGATGGTCCAGTGTGCTTCTGCTACATTCCATTATGACTTGGTTTGAAATCTTGTGACTTTCTTGGATAGTTAAACTTCAAGACTCAAAGGCCAGTCAAGGCCAGAGCCCCCTCTCCACTCCTTTGCAGAAGTTGGTGGAGGAGGAAGGAGGAGTCCACAGGTTTGAAATCTCGCCTATATTATCAGATTTTTTTCAATGTGTCCCTTTGTCTGGCTTATTTTGTTCTCTTTCTTTTTTTCTTAAAAAAAATCTTTTTTATATGGGATAGCTCTCTAGAACAGAAGAAGGGATAGAGAGGCAAATTTATCCATTTTACTACTTAGCTCCCTCAATAGATACATCTTCCCAGACAATTGCACCCTGCCACTCCCTGTACCAACAATAGTCTCTTTAGCACTAGCCTCATAATTTCTGAGATTTCTACTTGGTAGGTTGTTTTTCAGTCATGTCTGACTCTGTAACCCCATTTGGGGATTTCTTGGCAAAGATACTGGAGTGGTTTGCCATTTCCTAGCTCATTTTACAGATGAGGAAACAGAGGTAAACAGTGACTTGCCCAGGGTCACACAACTAGTAAATGACTGAGGCCAGACTGGAGTTTAGGAAGAGGAGCCTTCCTGACTCCGGTTCACTTAAACACCTAGCTGCCCTTAACACTCTATCCACTGTACCACCTACTCCCCATTAGACTGTAACCTCCTTGTGAGCAGGGATTTTTTTTTTGCCTTTCTTTGTGCTGGGGATACAAAAGCAGGTGCCTAACAAGTTTATTGACCTGACTTGATCCTCCCCACCTCACTCCCCCCCACCTTTGTAAATTTATTTGAGGACAGTTTCATGCTGAGTTAAGATGTTCTCCAAAGATACCTAATAAAAAGTGTTGCCTGGGGATAGGCAGTATGATTTATTGAACTTGGAGTCAGGAGGACCCAGATTCAAATCCCACCTCAGATGTGTACTAATTTTGAGACTCTGGGTGAATCCTTTAACTACTGTGTGTCTCCTTTTCTTTATATGAAGAAGGGAAAGAATTTGGGTTTGATGGCCTCTAAGTTCCATCCCAGCTATGGATATATGATCATATAACCCTGTGGTATCTTGGTGTCTGTTATCTATCATGTTATTTTGGTTTAAGTTAACAAATTAGCTAGCTGACCTGATAACACACGCAAGTACATTCTGATGGAGGAGGAAAGCAGGAAAGGGCTGGAGCACAGGGAATGCCCAAGGGAGATAGGTCTGGAGTGGGACTGATTCATTTTTTAATATTTCTTAAGCAATCATGGAATTCTCATGAGAATACTAGATGACTTGGAAAGGTGGGGATCAAAGTGGATATATAAAAGGCAGCTAGAAACAAACTTGTTCTATCTCATTGTGCCTTTTGCCTTCAGATAGCCCAGCTACTGCCCTCTGGGAATTGACCATCTGAGGTCATGCTTACTGGATTCCTGGATGATGAACTAAAAATGTGAGCTGCCTCTAGAAGGGAACCTAGGTATTATATTTTATTAAGGTTGTATTGGTTACTAAGACTATGTAAAGAAAGGAAGGAAGGAAAAGAGAGGAGAGAGAGAGAAAGGGAGGAAGGAAAGAAGAAAGGAAAGAAGAAAGAAAAGGAAGGAGGAGGAAGGAAGAGAGGAAAGAAGGAAGGGAGGGAGGAGAGAAGAGAGGGAGGAAAGAAAGGAAGAAAGAAAAGGGAGGGAGGAAGAAAGGAAGGAAGGAAGGAAGGAAGGAAGAGAGAAAGAGAGAAAGAGAGAAAGAGAGAAAGAGAGAGAGAGAGAGAGAGAGAGAGAGAGAGAGAGAGAGAGAGAGAGAGAGAGAGAGAGAGAGAGAGAGAAAGAAAGAAGGAAAGGAAGGAAGGAAGATTGGGTACTGTGTCAAATGGGAAGATATTATATCAATCCAGAATTACATTCATGCAGAAATGTTTCCTTCCTCCTGCTCTCCTCCTGTGGTTTTGGAGCTGTTGGAAGAACAGTTGAAAGGTCTCCAAAGTTAGCCAACAGGAAGACATCACTATACCTGGGTTCTCTCATTGTTCTTTTTGGGTCCCTACAATTCAGTTCCATTTCTCTTCCCAGACCACTTTGCAACCTACCCACCTGAAATAGGAGTCCTCCAGAGCAGAGCAGCTCTGGAATACAGGCTGATCAAGTGGGGGTCTCTGCCCATGCCATCACCTCAGAAATAGAATCCACCTGAAAGGAAAGTTGGAGGGGGTGGGAAATAAAGGGTGGTTCCCAGATCCCAGAATCTCACAGGCCTTGTGGTGCCTCTGAAAAGGGAAGAGGGACTGATAGGGAGGTGGGGGTGGAGAAGGGGGTAAGATTTTTCACACCTTTGATCCTGGGATCATCTTGTTCAGCTGAGTGGAATACCAAACAAGGGTGTCTCAGAGCTCACACTTCACCTCAGCCACGCAATCAACAGGAGAAGCAGCCAGCGAGACCGACAGACTGTCACTGGCAAAATGAACTGTCACCTCCCATTTTTCAGAGGCACGGCAGGATGAATTGCAGCCTTGAACCGTGTGGCCCACTGCTGATTGAGTTCCGCTGTCTTAGAACCCCAGTGAACAAGGCGAGTTCATTTCAGACTGACGTCCCACCGCTTATCAATTTAAGAGCCAGTAAAATTAACCGCTTCAGAGCTGATTCTCTCCCCCAACCCCCTTCCCCTTTGCTTTCCCCTTCTCCTCCTGGGATGCTGCATTTGGAAAGGTCACCAAATAAATCTCTCTGGGCCTTACTGATATAATGTGAGGTTCAGAGAGAAGTCCTGAGGAAAAGGAGCTGTCCCAAACTGTTGTGGGCATGAAAAAAATGCCTGCTGGGCCTTAATCCAATTCAACAAGTTAAGCACCTGCTAGTAGGGGCCAAATGCTCTGTCAGGTGCTAGGGATACAAAGACAAAACTGTAAATAGTCCCTGTCCACAAGCAACTTACCTTCTACTGGGAGAAAGCTGCACACAGAGAAGTCAATAGGAATATATTTTAAGTCAGCAAAGTAATTTTGTTGGGGAGAAAGTTCTGACAATTTGAGGGATCAGGGAAGGCCTTATGGGAGAGTTAGCACTCAAGCTAAACCTTGGATGGAGCCTCTCATCTGTATCAGGGGAGGCAAAAACTATATCCTAGTTTTATTCCTCATTCACTCAGCAACTCCTGCTCCATGGAGACATGTAAATGAGATGTAGAGGTGGGTATGGCAGACGGTAGAGCTGCTTCAGATGATTCCCAGTGGGATACTGGAGCATCTGATGGAGGGTCCTGAGCTCAGTGGACACATTGAAGACCCTCAGAGGCAGCTGGTATTGCCATGGATAGAGCGTTGGGCCTGGAGTCAGGAAGACCCAAGTTCAGATCTGACTTAAGGCACTTACTATGTCATTGAGCCCTATTTGCCTCAGTTTCCTCAACTGTAAAATGGGGAAAATAATCACACCTACCTTGCAGGATTGTTGTGAAGATCAAATGAAATAATATTTATAACAATAAAAAAAAGTGTTTCACACAGTGTCAGGGACATAATAGGCCTCCTATAAATGCTTGTTTCCTTATTTCACATTGAAGATTCAGGAAGGAAGGTGAGGTATAAGCAAGAAAACAAGACTAGAATGATTAGTGCTAAAATGGTGTATTCATCACCATTGGTTGGGTCCCCAGGCTGGGCCTGGTGCTGTCCCAGAGGAGACAAACTCCACAAAAGAACCACCTGGGTTCTGGAGGAGTTCTATAGTTTTGCCACAGGGTTAACATCCATCTTTTTGGAGCAGAAGAAGAAAATAGTCACTGCATCATCTTCTAAATATAAAGGAAAATGGGGGGTGGCTAGGTGGTGTAGTGAATAGAGCACTAGCCCTGGAGTCAGGAGGACCTGAGCTCAAATCTGGCCTCTGTAATGGGAATGGGAATTTAAAGATCTTTCCTGCCCCTTAATAGACCTAGGGGGGAGTTTGAAGATCTCCCCTGCTTTGAAAGTAAATGCTGGGGGCGGCCAGGTAGCACAGTGAGTAAGAGCACTGGCCCCAGTGTCAGGATGACCTGGGTGATCGAATCCGGGCTCAGATACTTAGCACCACACCCAGAAATAACTGGGCCGTGTAACCTTGAGCAAGTTACTTAACCCCGATTGCTTTAAAAAAAAGAAAGAAAGAAAGTAAATGCTGCTCCCTAATAGGCTGAATGTAGTGACCTGGAGCCTGTAGTGGGAAGTTTACTGAAGGAAAGCAGAGAAAGCAGAGCCCACAGGAAGCTGGTAGCCAGAGCGAGAGAGAGGTGCTCAGGCAAGGAGAGAGAGAAGTTTGTGAGTAACTATTGATCTTGTATTGGTTTGTGGGAAGGCTGAAGAATGCTTTGGCTCTCGGTGTTATTATGGCTTCTTAATATCTTTGGTACTATAATGGAATCGTCTTACTGGTTTGGGGATTTGATTTTCTGGTATCTAAATAAATGTTTCAGTTCTGTCCTCTGTATGGAGAGTTTGGTATATTTTGCAATCAAACATCATGCGATATTTATAGTCACAGTCTTTTTTTTATTTTAAAGCAATCGGGGTTAAGTAACTTGCTCAAGGTTACACGGCCAGTTATTTCTGAGTGTGGTACTAAGTATCTGAGTCCGGATTCGATCCCAGGTCATCCCGACTCTGGAGCCGGTGCTCTTACTCACTGTGGTACCTGGCCACCCCTATAGTCACAGTCTTTATCGTGATCATGGGCACTGTAAATATTACATTGGCATAGCAGTCTCAGACACTTAACACTTATTAGCTATGTGACCTTGGGCAAGTCACTTAATCCCAATTGCTCTGCCTTCTCCCTCCAAAAAGAAAAATAAACAAATAAATATAAAAGGAAATGTTAAAATCCCAACAATATTCCAACTCACCAAATCCTATCCATGGTACCCTCAGAAACCCAAAGAATTATAAGAAATCAGAACTGGAAGAGAGCCCAAAGATGATCTAGAACAGAGGTTCTTAACCTGGAGGAGGGAGGATCCATGAACTTGGCTTTTTAAAAATATATTTAGGGGCAGCTGGGTGGCATGGTAGATAGAGTACTGGCATTGGTGTCAGGAAGATCTGGGTTCAAATGTGACCTCAGACACAAGCTGGGGAAGTATGTGTGTGCGTGTGTATGCATATATTTTTTATTTCAATATCTTTGGTTTCCTTTGAAATCATGTGTACATTTTACTTTATGCCTTTAAAAGACATTATTCTGGAAAGGGGTCCATAGGTTTCCCCACATTAACAAAAGGACCCACAACACACAAAAAGGCTAAGAACGCTTGATCTAGTCCAACCCTCTCATTTTATAGTTCAGGAAACTAAGGTCCAGAGGTTGTGAGTTGCCCAAAGCTCTTCCTAGGCTCTTAGGGCTTAGAATTGAAAGGGACCTTAAAAATAATGTAATCCAGACCCCCTCATTTCACTTTTTACTGAGGTCCAGAGAGGTTAAGTATCTTTCCCACAGTCACATGGATAGTCTGGGATAAATGTTTGGGGAATTATGGAAGTAAGTAGTATAGCTGGGATGCCAGCCTACACTGGAATCTGACTCTGGCTCTGACATCCTTTCCAATATACAATTCTACCTCCTGAAACTTTTGCCATTTCTCTAACCCTGACAGTTGGTCAATTTGGGGCATGTTTCTTAGAGGTTCTTAACACATCAAAATTATGTGGGTTCACAGGTTGCCTTTTTTAAAGAAAAAAAAATAGTAACAATTAGTCTGAAAATAAAAAGGGTAACAATCAGAAGACATTGCCCAATAAGACAAATGTTTATACCATATACTTCAATAAGTTCAAAATGGATACATGATCTGAATATATAATTCACACCATAAAAAATTATATGAGACCCAGATTGGATACTTTTCATCATAACAGCTAGTTCTTTTCTTTTCTTTTTTTTGCTTTTTGGAGGAGAGAGGGTAGGGCAATTGGGATTTGCCCAAGGTCACTGGCTAGTAAGTGTTAAGTATCTGAGGTCAGATTTGAACTCAGGCCCTCCTGACTCCAGGGCCAGTGTTCTATTCAGTGTGCCACCTTAGCCACCCCTCAACAGCTAGTTCTTAATCAGACAAGGATATAGAGAGGAGATCACAAAATATGACAGATAATTTCAATTAGATAAATTTGAAAAGCTTTTTCAAGAACAAAACAAGTGGAAAATAAAGAAGGAGAGTCTTGATTAAGGCAAAAAGCTTTTTATCAAATATCTCTGATAAAGATTTGATATTAAAAATACACAAGGAATTAGTACAAGGTGGTATAGTGCATAGAGTGCTGGGTCCTGAGTCAGGAAGACTCATTTTCCTAAGTTCAAATCTGGCTTCAGACATTTACTAGCCATGTGGCCCTAGGCAGGTCACTTAACACTATTTGCCTCAGTTTCCTCATCTGTAAAATGAACTGGAGGAGGAAATGGCAAACAACTCCAGTATCTTTGCCAAGAAAATCCCAAATGGGGTCACAAAGAGTTGGCAAAACTAAAGTGACTGAATAACAACAGAAAACCAAGAGCTATTCCCCAATTTAAAAAAAGGTCAAATTATATTAACAAATAATTCTCAAAAGAATCATAGCCTATTAGCAACCATATGAAAGATCTCTTCAGATCACTGTTAATAAGAGAAATGCAAATCAAAAATAACCTTGAAGTTTCACTTTGTATCCAACATATTGGTAAATATGAAAAAATATAGGACTAGTCAATGTTAAACTGCAGAGGGACAGGCACACTAATATACTGTTGGCATAGCTATCCAGCCATTCTAGAAAGAGATTTGGAATTATCTTTTAAAAAGTGATTAAAATGTCCCAAATTTAATTCTGAGCTCCCATGCATGGTGTAATCCAGGAGATCAAAGACAGAAAGAAAAGTTCCATAAATATCAAAATACTTAAAGTAGGTCTTTTATGGCAACAAGAAACTAGAAATAAAGTAGCTGACTATTGGTTGAAAAATAGCTAAATAAATTGTTGTCTCTGAGTATAATAGAATATAATTGTACTGTAAGTAGTAATGACTATTGAAACAATTCAGAGAAGCATTGGGGAAGCTAGGTGACACAGTGGATAGACCACTGGTCTTGGAGTAAGGAAGATATGAGTTCAAATTCAACCCCAGACACTAGCTGTGTGACCCTGGGCAAGTCATTTAAATCTGTCTGCCTCTGTTTCCTCATCTATAGAATGATCTGGGAAAGGAAATGGCAAACCATTTCAGTATCTTTGCCAAGAAAACCCCAAATGGGGTCACAGAGTTGGACATGACTGAAAAACTACTGAACAACCACATGAGGAAATACATAAGCTAATGTAGTTTTAAGTATGGTAAACCAGAAAATTATATACACAATCAGTATAGGAACATAGATGGAAAATCAAAACAACTAAACTGAATACTATATAATTATGTGTAAATATTGATCTTGTATTGGTTTGTGGGAAGGGTGAAGGATGCTGTGGCTCTCAGTGTTATTATGGCTTCTGAATATCTTTGGTACTATGATAGAATCAGCTTACTGGTTTTGGGATTGGGTTTTCTGGTATCTAAATAAATGCTTCAGTTCTATCCTCTATCTGGAGAGTTTGGTATATTTTGTGATCGAACATCATGCGATATTTACAGTCATTGTCTTTATCGTGATCATGGGCTCTGTAAGTATTGCATTGGCGCTACAATGTCCTAGCTTGATTCAAGAGACAAGTTAAGAAAATGTGTTTCCCTTCCCTCGTTGCCAAGGTGGAAGACTGTGGGAGCAGAACATTGCATATACTGTTAGGCATAGTTGATATATTGATGGGTTTTGCTGAACTTTTTTTCTTTCTTCTAAAGTCTTTGCTATGGTTCACAATGTATAGGAGGGGGGAAGAATATAGTCTGAAATCAAGGTCTATAAAAACAAAATATGCCAATAAAAATAAGACTTTAAAAAGAAAAGCTAATTGTTGAAAACAAAAATGAAATATATTCAGAAGCATGAATTAAGGACACTTGAATAGATGAGTTTTGAGGAAGGAGAAAGAAGAATTAGAAGAACAATGGGCAACTAGATAATTTCAAAGGGGATAGGAAGGTATGTTACCCTTGACTCTACTTTGTAATGATTCCACACACCACCCCTCCTCCCTTCCACTTGGTCCCTTATTGTCCAAATTCAAAAGAAGTTCTGCTTCGTTCCCTTATTCAAGTTCAGACTTGTTAAACATTTTCAAATCCACTAAATTCAGAGACATAGACTCATAGAATATGAGATCCAGTTCTCAGTCTCCACAGCATTCCATCCCATGCTACTCTATAATGTCTATCATCCCTGCCCCCTCCATACCAGAACCTTGTACTCCATCTCAGAGACCACAGTGGGTTCTAATAGGTGACCTTTCACCTTATCTTGCTTGGATCTAGGTTTCCACCTCACATCCCACCAATTTCATCCTACCTCCAATTCATTCAACTTCTCTTCTCTTTCTCTTCTAAACTCTTTATACCCTGGATTTTCACCTCCTCACTCAGCTAAACCTGCTCCCTCCAAAAATACCAATGACCTCTTAGCTGCCAAACCTAATGACCATTTTTTTTCTTCAGTCTTCATCTTTCTTGCTCTCTGCAGGTTTTGATGCTATTGACCATCATCTCCATTCTGAACATTTTTCTTGTCTCTTGGTTCTCCTCCTAAATGTCTGATTGCTCTTTCTCAGTCTCCTTTCTGGATACTCATTCACATCATATCTACTAATGGCTATACCTTAGGACTCTGTTTGGGGGCCTTTTCTCTTTCTGCACTTTCTTGGTGACTTCATCAGCTGTCATTTCTATTCCAATGACTTCTAGATTTATCTATATATGATTTCTGAATTATGGTGCCCTCATAAGGGACATCCAGTTGGAGGTGTTCAATAACTAGTTGGTGATTTAGAAATAAAATCTTAAACTTAACTAAATTTCAACTAAAATCTTGAAACTCCACATGTTTAAAACAGAATTTCTGATAGAGTACTGGAATTGGAGTCAGAAAGACAGATCCCAACCCTCATCATTTACTAGCCTTGTGATCCTGGATAAGTCACGTGACTTCTCTCTACTTCAGTTTTCTTATCTATAAAATCTATATGTTATCTATAAAATGAGGGCCATAATAGTATGCAACAATATTGTTGAATCAAATGAAAACAATATATGTAAAAATATTTTGCCAAAAAAGAAAAGACTATTATTGTTATCCTTTCCCTGACCTTCCTCTCTTCCTCAATTAACTATTAAGTTAAGGTACACCACTGTCCGTTTTTGCAACTTGGGAGCCATCCTCGCCTCTTCTTCACTCTCTACGTATACAATCAGATTCCAAGTCATGCTGGTTCTGCATACAGATTCTCCTCAATACAGTTTGTCCCCATTCCACCCTCTCCTCACTTCCTGGTTCAAACTTTCATCACTCATTGCCTATACATAGCAATAGCCTCTTTGCTTCCAGCTTCTCTCCTCTCCAATTCATCCTCTACACAGCTGACAAATTGATATTTCTAAAGCACAGGTTAGACTATGTTATTCTCCTTACTCAGAAAACTCCAGCATCAGTCTCCAGGGCAAAATACAAATTGCCTTGTTTGGTAGTTAAAGCCCCTTACTGTCTGACTTTAGCCTAGGCTTACTGTGCAGTACTCTCCTTCCATCTCTAATGTCCATGCCTTGACATTGACTGTCTCCCATACCAAGAATGCTCTCCCTCCTCAGTTCACATTTGTGGAATTTCTAGCTTCCTTCATGGCTCTGCTCAAGTTCCAACTCCTATAGGAAACTTATACTACTCCTCCCCCCCCCCCAGTTGCTATTGCCTCCAAAATTCTGAAATTATTTTGCATTTACTTTATATATATATATATGTATATATATATATATCTTATATTTCATTATCTCAGTGTGTTGTCCTTCCTTCCCTTCTTCTGCCTCCCTATAGAATTGTTGTGTGTTGTTCAGGCCACTCGACTTTCCTTATTCTTCACCTATAAAGTGAGGAGGGACACTAAATGAGATCTGCTCTAGATCTGTGAACTTGAGAGCTGAAGAATGAATTAGTGAATGGGTGACCTTGGGCAAGTCATTCACCTCATCTGTGAAATGGGGATAATGATATCTGCATGACATATCTCACAGCATGGTTGGTAAGATAATGGGTGTGAAATGCTTTGCAAATCTTAAAACAGTACATAAAATCCTATTCATTATATGCAATGGCTCCCTGGAAAGGGCAGGATTGAGGAAGAAAGAAGGATACTGGTTGAATTATGTAATTCAACCAGTGATGTAAAAAAAATAATTAATTAATAAAAACTTATTTTCAAACATTATATAAATAATAGATACCAACACCTAGCAGCTCACCACGTGTGTCAAGAATTTAATAAATATTTGTTGAATAATAACCAAATAATAAACCCAAATGAGTGACTCATATCTTTGTATTTGTTGCAAATATAATGTCATAGTGTAACCCTATGGCAGGTTGTATGAGATGGATGGATTTTAATATGTTAGCCTTTTAGAGTCACTTAAATCATGCCACAAGTGGCCTGTCCACATAGCCACATAGCCTCTATATCCAATCCAGTAAGTACAGACACCAGTGTTCCTGAGACTCAGGACATGTAGGTACATGGAGACAAACTCTGAAGTCATGTACCCTTTCCACCCTATCTAGTAAAAATCAATCCATAAGCATTTATTAAACACTATTCTGTACCAGGCACTGTGTCAGGTTCTGGGGAATACAAAGAATAGAACAATCCCCATTCACAGTGAGCTTACATTCTAGTGAGGGAGACAGTTCCATATAAATATACATATATATTTTTATATATAGCATAAACATAAAATGAATAAGTACCAATATATACAAGGTAGTTTGGGAGGTAGATCTGGGGAGGGGTGGGGGAGAAGATGAACAGACTTCATCAAAGGGATGGCGAGATTACTGTTGTTCTCCATTAAGACTTTTGGATTCCACATTGACTCTATACCCACAGTGAGACTCCTGTCCAACAAAATTTCTTAGGAACTCTGACTCCATTTTGTGTATCAAAAGATAAGAAAGCAGGGGCAGCTAGGCAGTGCAGTGAATAGACCACCAGCCCTGGAGTCAGGAGGACTGGAGTTCAAATCCGGCCTCAGACACTTAACACAAACTAGCCATGTGACCTTGGGAAAGTCACTTAACCCCAATTGCCTTACCTTCTCCCCTCCAAAAAAAAGGATAAGAAAGCAAAGAATTTATCTGAGAAAGCATAGTGTAGTGGATTGAGGGCTTTACTTGGAATCAGGAAGACCTGAGTTTGAATCCCAGACTTAGATACATTCTAGCTGTGTAACCCTAGGTAAGCCTCTTTTTTTCAGCCTCAGTTTCTTCATCTGTAAAAACAATGAAATCACAGGTCTAGTCTCTATCCCTATAATTATGCCCAGAGTCACACAGCTAGTAAGTGTCTGAGACTGAATTTAAACTCAGGACTTACTGACTCTAGGCCCAGTGCTCTACCTACTGTGTCACCTAGCTAAAAAGTCTCATAAATCATAAGATGCAGAAAATAAGAGGAAGAATGATGAAAAGAGATTGGGGGGAGCACTATCTAGACCATCTCTAGGCTACCTCAAGTGTCCTTTCTGAGAAAGGCCCATGTGCCAGGTGTGCTGCAATTTGTTGCTGTAGTATAACAAGATCAAGAGTGTAGGGGGCAGCTAGTTGGTTCAGTGAATAGAGCACCGGCCCTGAAGTCAGGAGGACCTGAGTTCAAATTCGGCCTCAGACACTTGACCCTTAACTAGCTGTGTTGTGACCTTGGGCAAGTCACTTAATTGCCTTGCCTTCCCCCCTCAAAAAAAAAGTGTCTCACAGGGAAACTGAGGTTGACCTGTAGCACTCAGGTCTTAGCATTGGCTGTGTCCTCAACCTGCAAGGTTAAGAAACCAAGAGGAATTAAATGAGAAATGTATTTATTTGCACTCCCAAGAGACATTTGGAGGAAACAGTCCTATAGCATGGGTGCCAAATGTATGGATGTTTAACTCAGGGTCCTATCCTTTTTACATTAAAAACCTATTAATGTTTATTTCATAAGTCCATTATGGTTGTTTTATGAGAAAATAAACTGACTGCAAGTTCAAGCCCCAGGTTGAATCTGCTTTTTAAAAACAGTACTCAGGGCAGCTAGGTGGCACAGTGGATAGAGTAGGAGGACCTGAGTTCAAATGTGACACTTACTAGCTGTGTGACCCTGCACAAGTCACTTAACGCTGATTGCCTCAAAAAAAAAAAACCAATAGTGGGCCTGCTCTTTCCCGTGGCATGCAGGGTAAAGGTCTTGTTCATTTATGGCATTAGTACCTTGTAGTATTGGGTGAGAGAAAGGGCCATCTTCCTCCTCTTCTTAAGCCTTGTGATCCTGAGAACAAGTTTGGGTATCTTTCTTTTGTCCCTTTCAAATCTACACACTGGTGGTGGATTCCCCAGATCCTGGATCTCTAGTCAGGATTCTAGGCTAGATGTTGCTGCCAGTCTAGCAGGAAAGCCCTGAATGAGAGGGTGCTGGGATGAAAACCCAGGGGGACTTGAATTTGGAATTTGATGGAACTATACTACATAGGAACCGAATTAGTCTGTGAACCTAATTTTCCTCCCTTTTCCATAATAGGTGGCACAGTGGATTGAGTACCTGGCCTGGAGTAAGGAAGATTCATCTTCTTGAGTCAAAATCTGGCCTCAGACACTTCCTAGCTGTGTGACCCTGGACAAATCATTGCCTCAGCTTCCTCATCTGTCAAATGCAAAACCACTCTAGTATTTTTGCCAAGAAAAACCCAAATGGAGTCACAAAGGGTCAAACACAACTGAACAATAACAACATGTTCCACCCCAGGTGTTAGAATGAATGTTTGTGTATTTATTCTTGCTCTACCTTTGAAGTAAATATGCCTTTGTAAAACCTAAAAAAAAATAATAAAATTATAATAGCACCAGCACTATTAAAATAGATAGGCATCCCAGTCATGTGGGAGCCTGTGCTACATAGGTAGGTAGAAACAATCTGCTATTGGCATTTTAAAAGCAAGTGTATTGATATTCAATTTGACAGTTACACAATTATAAATAATGTATTTTTATTTCCTATTCCATGACAAATGAAACACAGTCACCCTAGACAAGAAGGTAAATTGTGTCCTCTGGCTAATATGAATGAAGTCCATTATCAACTGAGAGAAGACATTTCCATTTGCCTTTAAATGCCATTTACAGATCCAGAGGATTAAAAGTGAAAATGGATTTTATAAAGGCCCTGTGTTAGTAAAGTAACATTGATCTAAGGACCTGAAACCTATCAGGGAAGAAAGGAAGCCTTCTCCTAGTTTCTGTGGGAGAATATAAATGACTGGGTAATTTCAGTGACTGGGTAACAGAAGCAATCTCCCCTCCCTGACTTCAGAGGGCACACTTCTGCTCCAAAAGCTGCCATAGGAGGGAGAATCAGCCTGAATGTCAATGAAGATATTTCCACAGTAACAGGTTTCAATTTCAGGAGAAGGTTTAGGCTTATACCTAGCCAGGCACTCAGGTTCTCTTCCATGCCCTGACTTCAAGGTGAGCTTTGGACATAGGTGGAGTAGACAGTAATGTTCAGATATAATTTCAAAGGCACTAGAAAGGCCAAGACACCCCCCAAATCCTCTCACATCATCTCACATTTATTCATGACCAAAATATCTTCCTGGACTTTTATCCCTTTGACTGAAGCTTAGATCTCAGTTGTAATACAAACCCACGTAGAAGTAATACATTCAGCTATTATCAGTTCTGTGTGTTAGTGTAAATGAAGGACCTGAGAACAGATAAGGAGATAGAATATGAAGTCACTGAGAACCTGGAATGAGGAGAGCTGCAGAGGCTATGAAGCCATTGATGGGCCAAGGTACCCAGCAGCAAGCAGGTAGTTGAGATCATAGAGACAAATCTTAATTTTTACCCACTTCCAATTTTTTTCCCAGAAGCAGTCCATGATCTTCTCACAATTCCTACAGATAAATGACTCAGGAGGAATGATATGTGGGGTACTATTCCCAGCTCTGCTACTAATGATTAGATATGACCTTATGAAGAATCCAACCTATGGGTTTGGACCTGATAAAATCACAGATTTTAAAACTAGGAGGGACCTCAGAAATTGCCTAGTCCAGTCCCTTCATTTTTACAGATGTGGAAACTGAGGCAAGGAAGGTAAAAAGAATCTTGTGAAAAGGCAGGCAGGTATTAAGTAGCTGAGGTAGGTTTCAAACCAGAAACTGTATCTGGTGCTCTTTTTACTGAACCATACTCTTTCACTGGACCTCAGTTAACTTCCAGGCTAATTTCTTCTGTTTACTAAGCTTTTCCTGATAGCCAGACTCCAACTCATGGTAGCAAGCTCTGCTGGATAAAGAAAGGGGAATGCCACTGAACCTCAAACACAAGAGTAATCCAACTCAGTACACAGACAGTTAACTCCCCAAAGTCCACTGAAAACAAATGTCTTTCCTTCAAGATACTGGGCAAGTTACTTCTCTCTGGGTCTACTTCCTCCTCCATAAAACTTATTCTAACTGGAGTTTGAAAGCTGCCTTAGACATTTATCAGCGATGTGCCCCCAGGCAAGTCCCTCAACCTGTTTATGCCTTGGTTTCCTCATCTGTAAAAGAGGGATAACAATAGCACCCACTTCACAGCACTGTTGTGAGAAGCAAATGAAATAATATATAAAGTGCTTTGCAAACCTTAAATCATTATATAAATTCTAGCTGTTATTATTCCATGCCTCTTCACCACTCACAGAAGAGACAGAATGGTACAATTAATAGAAAGTTGGCCTCCAAATCAGAAATGAGTTCAGTTCCCACTTCTGTTATATAGTAGCTCTGTATCCTTTGGCAAGTCGCTGTTATCGGCAACCACACTGGCATACCTGTTAGCACAGGTTCTTAAATCTGCCTTACTAGGAAAGATAGTTGTTCAAGGGGTCAACAATCTTTTTAAATTACATTCATTAGTTTGGGGAGGGGGGAATCAATACCCTGAACTTCAGAGAAAATCCAAACAAAGAAAATAGAGAAAATACAAGCAGAGAAATAAAGACCAATAGACAGGGCTTCTGTCTGATAAATTAGCATGGATCAACAGACAGATCCAGTTGTCTGACCAAGGCAATATATACATAGTTAGCAGAGAGAGAAGCACCAACATCTGGGTTTTTCAAAGCCAGGGAGCTCCTTAAAGGCTACTCAAAATCTCATCTGGTCAAATTACAAGAACACTCTTTCAATGAGTTAGCTCCAAGGCAAAATGCTAATTTCAGAGTATATATAAATATATATATAAATTAATATAAATATATTAAATACACACACTTCTTCAGGGTCCGAGGGCATTGAGACCCTCATGACTTAGTGTTAATTAGAAATTAACAAAAAGTGTGAAAGCCTTCCTACAAGCAAGCCTAAGCAAGCTTCCCTTAATGGGCTCCAGGTGAGGCTATTAATGGGTTGGGAAGATCTTAAATCCCATTAACATTACAGTTACTTAATCTCTTACTACCCCAGACAACTCTAGGAAACTGTAAATTCCCAAACAGTTACCCATTCACATTGGTTTTGAATTGATTGAGGGAGGTTCCTTACCAAGAATTCACTATGCTATTGAAATCTAGACTTATGAAGAAAAAAAAGTAGACATCTAATTGTTCTTGTGGTGTTTTGTCACATCTGATCCAAAAACAGCAGCTGGACTAAGTTGTGGAAAAGGGGAAAAGATGGTAAGAGATCTGAGCAGGCATCAGAGTCCAATATAGGCTGGCCATCTGGCAGCCAGGAGATCAAGAAAAGGATCAGTGTGTCTGTGGTTTGTTGAAGTGAAGAACATGTTGAAGGTCAGGGGCTATGAGGTCGAGAAGATAAGATAAAGTAATCATATCTCAGACCAAGAGTCAGCTACCCAATGATACCATCATTAGGGCTATACCTCAAACAGATGAAATAAAAAAGAAAGGGACTCATACAGGCAAAAATACTGATAGCAACTCTGTGGTAGAAAAGAATTGGAAACTAAAGAAGATGACCATCCATTGGGGAATGGTAGAACAAATTATGGCTCATGAATGTAATGGAATAATAATGCCACATAAGGGTGGCTAGGTGGTGCAGTGAGTAGAGCACTGGCCCTGGAGTCAGAAGGACCTGAGTTCGGATCCAGCCTCAGACACTTAACACACACACACACAAAAACTAGCCATGTGACCTTGGGCAAGTTACTTAACCCCAATTGCCCTCCAAAAAGCAAAAAAGAAAAAAGAAATGACAGATAGAACTGGTTCAGAGAAATCTGTGAAAACTTGTATGAACGGATACAAAGTAAAATGAGCAGAACCAGGAGAATAGTTTATGAATAACAGCAACAATGAAAGGAAAAACAACTTTGCAAGGCTTAACCTTGGCTAATTTTGTGACCAACCACATCTCCAGATGGTAATGAAAAATGCAGTCTACCAGATGGGCAGCTGATGAATTTAGTGTGCAGAATGATTCATGCACTTTCACAAGTAGACAGGGTGGGAATTTGTTTTGTTTTGTTTGACTATGCATACTTACAAAGGTTTTGGAGAGGTTTTCTTCAGTTTGTGGAGGGAGGGAGATGGAAGGTAGAATAGCTATAGGAATACAGCCCCTCCCCCCCCAAAAGAAAAAGAAATGAGGGTCAATGAACCATCTTTTTTTTAAATGCCCAGAATAGAACAGAAGGATGGCCATAAGGAAACAGACAACCAGGGCATTTTAAAAGCTACATGTTAAATTTATTATGTACTTAAAAGCAAGCTGTACATAATAGATATGCCATTTTTATGTACAATCTTTTTACACTCCACTCTATATGAAAATGCTCATTTTATTTCATGCTTGTTAAGTTTATAATAAAATCAAATCAAATTCAAGATTAGACAGTCCGATTGCCTTATGTTACAGTTAAGGAAACTAAGGCAGAGAAATTCTTTTTCCAGTCCTATGTAAAATTGTATAAAAGTAAAAAACTTTCTTCTTTTTTGTCCCTTTCTGTGCCCTCTCAGCCCTTTGGTTCTCACCTCCCTGCCAATTCCTTATTCTGTTCCCTGGTGACCAGGGCCTGCTACTATGATGCCATCACCCTGGGCAACAGCTGGCATTCTGGATCTTTCTTGGTCCTCATCTTGCCATCAAAACTTAACCTTTATCATTCCTTTCATTTGCCTTCCAGATGATGGGTTAAGTTAAATTAATGAATCTGAAAGACCAACTCCATCTCAAATGATAGTGATTTATAATGGCTTTACAGATTCACACTTTAACAAAGCCCTTCAATGACTTAACTAAAGGGAGGCAGAATGGTCTGGTGAAAAGAGCATTTTCCTCCTCACCATGCTGTTTACTCTGCAGTCATCATCTTTATCCCTGCCTCCCAAGTTCCTCCCACAACAATTTTGAATTTTGCCCTGGATACTTCAGCTCTACTAGGTGAACATTCACTTTATCTTTCCATAATCCAGACCTCTGCTGAAGTCTCTTCACCATGTCCTTGCCTTGACCTACAGGTTTCTTTTCAGCAGCCTTCCTATATATATTGTCCTAGTTTACTTTAGCACAATGCCTACCATATAATTCTTAATTAATGTTCTATCTAGCTATCTGTCCATCCATCTACTCATCTATGTATTCTAGTTAGAAGATTTCAGTTATAGTCCAGGCTCTGTACTAGCTATGGGATCGTGGCCTCTCTGGGCTTCAGTTTCTCAAGAAAAAAAAATCTGACTAGATTATGGAGAGGGTCTCCAACAAAAGGTCATAGGAGTCATAGGAATCATAGATCTAGAATTATAGTGAACCTTGGAGGTCATTTAGGGCAAACTTCTCATTTTACAGATGTAGACCTTTATCTACCAGTTCATTTCAAGACATCACCAAGTAGATTTCCAAGATGGCTTCCATTGCTACCCAGTCATCTGCTTTACCAAAATTCCCAATAAGGAGAGGAGTGAAGAAAGCCCCCTTCCCTCAAGCTCCATTCAGACACTTTACCTCTTCCATATCTTCTGAGACAACAAAATTAGCCCAACTTTACAAAAACTAATCCTATATGAGATAACTATAATTGTTGTGAAGATGTTGGGAAAACTATCCAGTTCAACATTAAGATAAGCTATTAAAGTCTATAAGTCTATAAGTGGATATGTGAACAACATGAGGATTTTAGGGGTTGATGATTGTCTTGGGTGAGAGGAAGAAGAATTATAATCAGGGCAAGGTCACCAGGACAGGACATCTGGAGGACACTAATAAGACTTACTAAAGGAGTATTCCCATTCCAACTCCTCCCTTGCCCAATCCCACTCCTAATAGTAGGTTCATCCTGGGATCACTTCCTCCCTCCAGGGCCATGCGTCTTCATTCCCTTAGCTATTGGTGTCCAATTCTTCAACACCACGGAAATTTCACAGTATCCCAGTGTCTCGGGATCTATCCCTTTCCCATAATAGTTCCTACCACCATTGCCCACATACTTGCTCTAGATGGCAAAATTACTAGTTATGGCTCTGGGACTGGGATCAGCATAAAAGAAAAAAAGCAGGGCCACACCAATTCTACTGAGGCAAATGGGGACAAGATCAATTCAAAGTTGAGGTCCTATGAAGGAGGTTAATCCCAGAAAGCTCATCTGGGTCATAAAGTTGCAAGCAGAGATGATTCAGAATTTGTTCATCAGGATGCAAATCACATCATGGCACAACAAACGAAGGAGTCAGAAGCTAGCCAGAATGTTTTCTCAGCAGAACTGGTAAGGTCTAAGCAGGTCAGCTTTGCTTTAAATCTTACCACATAGCCCCTGATTTTCTGTGTCTCCTTCCCTTTCCTCCTCCTCTTTCTGCATGGGCCATGCTTCAGAGCTGCATGCAAGTGGGTGCATCCAGATGGGTGGAGCAGATATTTTGGGACAAAGGAACTTTTCTGACCTTCAAAATGATACCATATAGAAGGCTGCCTACTTCACCTCTATATTTGGGAAAACTGGAATAAGAGTAGCATATGGAATGTCCAGTATAATATAATAGAAAGATTTGTCAGAGGCAGAAGATCTGAGTTTGAATCCTAGCTTTATCACTTATTAGCTGTGTGATTTTGGGCAAGTCCCTTCCCTTTTCTTGGCCTCAGTTTCCTTCAACTATATAATGAGGAAGTTGGATTAGATGAACTCAAAGGTCATTTCTGCAAACAGAATGGTTTCAGAAAAACCTGGGAAGACTTATATGAACTGATGCAAAGTGAAGTGAACAAAACCATGAGAACATTGTACACAGTAACACTAATATTGTATAATGATCAACTGTGAATGACTTAGCTATTCTCAACTATACAATGATCCGAGACCATTCCAAAGGACTCATGATGAAAAATGCTATTTACCTCCAGAGAAAGAATAACTGATAGAGTCTGAATGCAGACTGAAGGATACTTTTAAAACTTTCTTTATTTTTCTTTTTAGTCTGTGTTTTCTTTGAAAACATGACTAATATGGAAATATATTTTACATGTTGCACATGTATAACCTATAGCAAATTGCTTACGATTTCAGGGAGGGGAGAGTGTAGGGAAAGAAAGAATTTGGAACACGAATTAAAAAAACGAATGTTAAAAATTGTTATGATATTGGAAAAATAAGATATTTTTTAATTTAAATTTAAAAAATATTTTTAAAAGGTCAGTTCTGCCTCTAAATCAGTGTTTCCACTTGAAGGCCTAATGACAAGCACAGTCTATCTGGTTATATGATGAAGAGAGAGGGAAAGAGCTCTGGTCCTAGTTATGTGTCACAGGGAAAGTGAGAAAGGGGATGTTTGGTGGGCATGATGTCATCTTTCCCTGCTGTGGGGAAACTGTGAACTGAAGGACTGTTGTCAGTTCTGAGGGGGCAGCATGGTGACACTTAGGTAGGGAGTGTGTATGATTGATTCTTAAGACCCATCCTGCAATTTAGAAAAAAAAATGGGGTGTGCATATAAATGCCTTTCTAATTCTTGATGCTGCATGGCCCCTGGAAGGAATCTCCGAGATTAAATTAAGCTGTTAACCCTCTAGGCTCTCCTGTCGTTTGTTGTTAAGGAATTAATAGGAATGTGGGAATGCAGATGGCCTGGCTGTCAACTCTAAGAGGCGATTTTTCTGATCTTTGAGGACATTTCCAGCATCTTTCATTAAGCGCTCATGTACCAATTTGTCATTTTAACTGGGCAGGAAAGAAACTCCCACTGAACTCTTAACTCAGGTGCTAGAAGTTAAATTTCTCAGCACAAAGCCTTGCTTAGTTACTTCCGCCTGCATGGTTCAAAGGGGATTGGATGATTCTGATCACTAGAGGGACAATGGGACCAAGACTATTCCAGTAGGAAACCCCCAAACTAAAGCTGTTACTCCATTAGGTACAGAATCACTGGAGATCTCTAGAGATCCCAAGAGGGACAGTGATGGAAAAGCAATCTAATTTTCTCCTCTTCCTCAAAAGTGACAGGAACCCCATCCTGAATATTGGGAAAAAGGGGCTTCACTTAGACAGGCTTGAAGCTTAGCCTCTGGAGCTCCTCTGGACTGACACACAGCAGCATAGATTTAGAGTTAGAAAGGGCTTTGGCATGGGTCATCCTGTCCAGCCCCTTCATTTTACATAGAAGGAAGCTAAGTCCCAGTGATAGAAGCAAGAAGTGAATGCATTTCCTCCAGTTCCTATCAAATTTGGTCACAGTTAATCAACTGATTGTGCCAGGAAGCATCCTAGAATTTGGGAACACAAAGTCAAAAGCAAGATAATTTCTGCTCTCAAGAAGTTTACATTCTAATGAAGGAGACAACACATACATGTATAAGTATATACAAAGTAACCTTGGGAGAGAAGGCACTCTGATGCTGATCTGGGAGGACCAGGAAAGGTCATTTGAAGAAAATGGTGCTTGAGACAATCGTAAAAGAAATTGGGGGATTCCAAGGGATAGAGATAAGGAGGCAGTGCATTCTGGGCATGGAAGAAAGTTTGTCAATCAGCATTTAAGTGCTACTATGTGCCAGGGACCATGGTAAGCATTTTCGAGTCAAAGAAAGGCAAAATACAGTATCTGTCTTCAAGGAGTTCACAGTCAATTGAGGGGGTCAAAATGCAAACAGCCAAGTACAAGGGTAGTATAAAGTCATGAGAGAGGTAGTAGAGAAATCTGGTAGCTAAAGTTTCCTCCCTTTCTCCCTTGTGCTCCCCCACTAGCAATAGTATGGATGGAAGTTTAGGCCTCGTTTAAGACAGGCTTAATCATTAGGGCTAACCCAAAATGGAATGAGCTGATTCCAGAAGGTATGGGTTCTTTGTTATCGGAGATCCTTAAGCAGATGCTGGAAAGGCCCTTAGTGATCATTTAGTTTAACTACCTCATTTTACAAGTAAGGTAACCAAGGCCCAAAAAGTCCAAGTAATTTGCCCAAGAGGACACAGATGCTAAGTGGCAGAGCTATAATCTGAATGATGGTAAGACAAGATGAACAATGAGGACCCTCTCAATTCTGAAATTCTAATTATATGATTTTCTGGGAGCCTTTGGGCATCATTTTTAAGCTTTCTGGTCCTCAGTTACTCTAGGTTGGGGAGGCAAGAAAAGTTTGTGTGCTAATAGTAATCATGAATGTAGTTGTGGTCAGTCGTTTTAGTTCTATCTGACTCTTTGTGACCTAATTGGGGGTTTTCTTGGCAAAGCTACTGGAGTGGTTCACTGTTTCCTTCTCCATTTCATTTTACAGATGAGGAACTGAGGCAAAAAGGGTTAAGTGACTTGTCCAGGGTCACACAGCTAGTAAGAGTCTGAGCTGAACCAAAGAAGATCAATCTTCCTGACTGCAGGTCCAGCACTCTGTCCACTACACTATCTAGCTACCCCCAATCATGAATAGTTGGGGCTAACTCTACGCCTAGCCACGATAGTTTGTATAGTCCACATGAAGGTTTTTCTCCCAGCTTGTCTATTTAACAAGTTAATTCAGCAAGCCTACATTAAGCATTTACTGTGTACAAAGCATTGGATATTAGAGATATAAAGATGAAATAAAACATAGCCCTTGCTATCAGAGATTTACAACTTAGTAGGACACACAAATAATGACAATCTGTACAATTCTGAAAATTATATGACAAGAATTTATTAAGCATTTACTCTGTACTAGAAATTGTGCTAAGCACCAGGGATACAGAGAAATGCAAAAATTGTCCTTGTCCTCAACGAGGTTACTGGGGAAACAGCATGCAAAGAAACACCAACATGCATATAAGATAGATTGAAAGTAACTAGAGAGGGGAAGGCACTAGTATCTGAGGGAACCAGAAGGGGCCTCCCTCCTGCAAAGAGTGATTTGGGGCCTTTTTAAAAAATTAAAATAAGTTCTGTTAATCCATTTTGTCTTTATATCATGATCAGTTTTTTTTTTTAGTGAAAAAAGGCAAACATTTCTTTCTCTCCAGAATAAATCCTCCCTTCTAATAAAAAGTGAATAACAAACCACTCTAATATATTTGCCAAGAAAACCTCCCCCCCCCCAAAAAAAAAAATCATAAAGAGTGGACATAACTGAAAATGACTCAGCAACAACACAATGTGCAAAGCACTGTGTTACGTATTGGGGATACAACAACAGTATGAAAAACAGCCCTTGCCTTCAAGGGACTTGTATCCTACTAAGAGGTATAATGAGTAAATAGAGAAGTACATAGAGGATAACTTGAGAAGGAAAGACAACGTACTAACCACTAGGGGAATCAGGAAGGGCTTCTCATGGGAGATAATAAATGAGCTGAGTCTTGAAAGAAGCTAGAAATTTAGAGAGAGGAAGTCAGGAAGGCCCAGGAGGAGGCCCAGAAAGCAATCCAGATGGAACGTCCAGTTTGGGGACTAGCAAGCTCATTAATGGAAATTAAAAGTGAGGAGGAGAAAATGGCTGGGAGGATGGAACAGTGCTAAGATGATCAGCTTTTCATCCAATCCTGGGCCATTTTGGTGCTGCCAGCATGACTACTAGTTAGTGAAGAAAATGAGAATTAGACATGTATCTACTGAGGGGTGAAGTTGGTAACTGAAGAGACAGAGACAGAGAGAGACAGAGAAAGAGATATAGAGAGACAGAGACAGAGAGAGAGAGAGAGAGAGAGAAGTATGGTTTGACACTCTTCAGAAACTACATGGAGTGAAAGATTTTGGAAGACATAGAAGAAGCTGGCTCCTTAACATGTCCCAGGTTTTCAATTTACCTCCCTGGAAACTTCAAAGAGAATTTCCCCTTGGGTGAGAGCAGATTTACTCTCTTGGTTAAACTGAGACCTAATCTTGATCCAATCTAAAGAGTTTACTTACTCATGTATTTTCTCATATTCTAATCTGTATAACTTCTCTGTTTTCTATTTTCTTTTTTACTTTTACCATTTTTCTTTTTTTAATGGGTTTACTCACTGTTCACTATTTCTGATGGTCTTTTGAGTAACTGGTGTTTGGAGAGAAAGAGTCAAGCCAACGAATATAACCATGGAGGTATTCTTCCCCTTAACAGCAACCAGGAAAGTCTCTTTCTTTATGAATTTCTAAAAATCATTCTCCTAAGCCAGCGATATTTAGGGGAACAGATCAATATAATTCTAGTCCAGTACCTCCTCTCAGACAACAGAGAGAAGAGCACACAGCCTCCAGGTGCTTTCCTCCCACCCCCCAGTTAGAGTGTTGAAGCCTATGCAGGCTCACCTCCTTTCCTTAGACTATGTCTCTTCATGTTGCTTGTATCCTCCCTTCACCTCTTCTCCTCCCTCTTCTTTTCAGTTGTCCTTGACATATTAGATTCCCCTATTAGAATGTAAGCTCTTGAGATCAGAGAATGTCATGTTTACTTCTGTTTATATCCCCAGTGCCCAGCCTAGCATATAATAAACATTTAATAAGTGCTTTATCTAAATATCCCCATTTTGCAGATGAAGGAAACTGAGACTCAGAATGGCTGATTTTCCCTGGAGTCACATAACTCAGAAGCGGGGGAAGCACAGACTTGAAGACTGAATCTTTTTAACTCCCTTTGCTTTTTCCACTACATCACATGAATGATCACTAGGTGCTCCTACCAGCCTGTGTGCATAATACTAAAAATTTTGGTAACAAAAGCTCTTTCCCCATTGAGAACTCTTTGACCTTTTCCTCTTGCCTGTAAATAGAGCTGATGATTTCTGTATCTTCCCCTGTCTTCCTTTCTTTTATAGGGAAGTACAGCCTTGAATCCTGCCTGGGCTGTCCTTATCATTCTGTCCTTCTTTCTCAGCATAATTCAGCACTATCCTTCCTTTTATCACTATTACTTCAGCCCCCTTTTTCTTTTTTTCCCCTAAGGTCATTTCATTGACTCAGAAACCACTTGCTAGTTATGTGACCCTGGGAAAATAAAATTTCTCTAAGCCTCAGTTTTCTCCAGCTGCAAAATGGGTATAGCTAGAGTATTTATTAAACATTTAAAATGTGCCAGGCACGGTGCTAAGCACCAGGGATACAGTTGCTTGACATAGGGTCCTTTATAGTCCAATAAAGTGAGTTGGAGGGGAGGTTTTCTTGGCAAATATATTGGAGTGGGTTGTTGTGGGGTTTTTTTTGGAGGGCAATTGGGGTTAAGTGACTTGCCCAAGGTCACAGGACTAGTTTTTGTGTTAAGTATCTGAGGCTGGATTTGAACTCAGGTCCTCCTGACTCCAGGGCCAGTGCTCTATTTACTGTGCCACCTAGCCGCCCCCTGGAGTGGTTTGTTAATCACTGTTTATCAGAAGGGAGGATTTCTTCTGGAAAGAAAGAAATGTTTGTCTTTTCTCACTCAAAAAACTGATCATAATACAAAGACAAAAATGGATTAACAAGGTCTTACCACTGGTTAATAACAAAGACTAAAGCTCAGGTCTCTTGCCTCCTGCCCCTGCTACTCCTGCTCTTTCTACCACAACCTTACTGCATGGGTGTCCTCATCCTTTTTCCCTTATCAGTGTTTACATCTCCTGAACCCAATCCCTTAGGCCCTTGCTCTCTGTTCAGTCATAGCTGACTAGTCTGATAAAGGGATCTTTGCTTAAGTGTCTCAAGGTACTGGTGTGTTGATGTGATCCCCCTCTCAGGTAATACAGGTAGCATTTTAACAGAGGACCTCCTGAAATCACATCAGCCCAATGGAGTGAATGGCCCTGTTGGTGGGAATTTCAGGTCCTGAAACAAGCAGGTAGGAGCGATGGTTTTGGGTAGCAGGTCGCCTTGTGGTGTCTCTCAAAATGCATTTGCTCTGCCTGCACATGGAATGCTCCCTGAGAGCTCTGTTTTTCAAGCAAGGCTCATTAAACACTCAGGTGGGAATGGCGCTGGGCCAGCCAGGTTTACTAAGCATTTGGGAAATCCACCTGGGAGCACAGTGACATCTGTGCCCTTTTACCAGACTCCTCCTAACCACCTGGGTGGCAGGAAAGCCTCAGGGTCCAGAGAACTTGCAAAGAGAAGCCAGGGAGGAGGAAAGAGAGAAAGGCAATAGATGGCAACAAGCCTTGTTTTCTCCCCATATGCTCATTAAGCTATCCAGGGCTGTAGCTGGCACTGGGGTGGGCGTCTTCTGGATGTTAAAAAGGTCAGCTGGCAGCAAGACAGGCTGAATTATGGTCCTAGTGTACGAACCTGAGTAGGCTCTCCATTAACATGTATTAGGAATTGTCATTGCTCTAACTGAAATGGGCTCCAGATGTGGAAACCCTAGCAAGCCGAGATTTGGAGGTGAAGTTTCACAGCCTTGCACTCACTCCTCTTCTGGGCTGCAATCACTCTCCTGATTTATTGTTATTAAACACGACGAGATTTTGTAGAGGGGAAAATTGAAGAAAGCAATACACACATGGGGAACCATTGGATGAAGGTTGCCAAGAGAAACAAACCATTTTATTATTTCTGGTGGCAGTAAGGAAAAACCAAGAAGCATATAATTGTTACGATATTTCTCAGTGCTGAACAGTTTCCCAGCCTACAAGAATGGAGTGCTGAGCTCCTGAACAAAACTTTTCAAAGGGGAAATGACTGTTCCTTTGTAGGGTACTGAAGAGCGAAAAAATAGGAGATCAAATGTGAGAGATCTGAATGACAGAAAATAATGCCAACCCTTTATGCCATGATTTCCCCCCAAAACATTCACATCTCCATAGATCTAGGCCAACTGTGTACCAGGATACTAGGTTGTCATTATCCACCAATATTTAGGAAGTGCCTACTTTGTAATTATCACTGGACTTGGTTCTATAGACATAGGTTTTTTCTCCTCCTTTCCCCCTCACTCCTCATCCCCCACTTCCAGAGGACAAAAAAGAAAGGTCACTGATTGTTGATTTAGAACTAAATATCTTCAGATGTCAGCCAGTCCGGGCCACTCTTTTAGAAGATGAAGAAACAGACCCAGACAGGTTACTCAATGTCAAAAAAGAAGGATGACAATGCTGGGATTCAAATTTGGTTCCTCTGAGTCCAAATCTAATGCTACATCTATTGCTCCACTGAAATTTGTACGTGTCCTGTCGTTCTCCACTCTTGGTATTTTGTTCTGGTCCCAGTCTTTATTAAGGTAGTACAATTTCTGTGTTCACTCTCCTAACCTCACCTATACTAATAGGTTGAATTCCAAAAGAGTAGATAGTGTGTCTCCCCCTCCTCGACCCAGGGCTCTAGAATTGACTTTGAGGGGCTCTTCCTTGACATTACCACTCATGAGCCACCATCCCATGTACTCACCCAAAATCAATCAGCCAGTTAACATCTCCATCATATCAATTAGTCAATTAATATCAATTAGTTTTTATAAAGGGATATTAATTTAGATGGGGCAGGTAGATGGTGTAGTGGGTAGAGTGCCAGGCTTAGAGTCAGGATGACCTGAATTCAAATGTGGCCTCAGATACTTCCTAGAGGTGGTGACCCTGGGCAAGTCACTTAACCTAGTTTGCCTCAGTTTCCTCAGTGGTAAAATGAATTAGGGAAGGAAATGGCAAACTACTTCATTATCTCTGCCTAGAAAACCCCAAATAGGGTCACCAGGGTCACAAAGAGTCAGATATGACTAAAAAAAAACAATTGAATAACAACAAATTTATTCAGAAGGGATAGCAAGTACCAAACTCCCAAACTAGGAGGTATACTCTCTTCTTTACACAGCCATTTGGTTCCTGGGGGAAAAAAATTAATATTTAAAGTGATTGCAACAAAATGTCCCTGCCAATTGGAAGAAAGAGGAGGGATGTTTTTCACAACCTGGATGTCCTTTTTCTTCAACAAGTTCAACTGTGGGTATGGCATAGGCTATGGACATAAGGGTCTCTTGCATGTCTATTCTGGTTCCTTGTTGGGCTGGGTCAAACAGATGTCTCAGTTGCTTTAAGGTTTCTTCACTGGACTTGGCTATTGTAGTTACCAGAAGCCTCTGAAGCTGATTCTAATTTCTGAGTACACCTTTCAATGCACCTACCTACCAGCTCTTTCAGGAAGGTCATAATTTCATAATTGGCCTATTCTGTCTCTGGATACTCATTCACCTAAGATTAAAAAAGAATAAGGAGGCGGCCAGGTAGCACAGCGAGTAAGAGCACCGGCTTCAGTGTTGAGAAGACCTGGAGATCGAATCCCGGGCTCAGACACTTAGCACCCACCCAGAAACACCTGGCAGTGTAACCTTGAGCAAGTTACTTAACCCCAATTGCTTAGGGGCGGCCAGGTGGCTCAGTGAGTAAGAGCACCGGCTCCAGTGTCGGGATGACCTGGATCAAATCCGGGCTCAGATACTCAGCACCACACCCAGAAATAACTGGCCGTGTAACCTTGAGCAAGTTACTTAACCCCGATTGCTTATAAAATAAAAAAAAAAAAAGAATAAGGAACAATAGACAAAAGAAACAGGAGTGTTGTGCATTTGTGAGCATATGAAAAAGACTTTTCATCACCACAAAGTAATGACTGGCAGGAAATAGGATACCTGGGCCTGCTCTGAAGTCAGAAGGGAAAAGTCCCCTCCACTCCACATTTCTGGACTCAGGATCACCAAGCCTGCATGTGGGTTGATATCAGGCAAGACACATCACATAGGCTCTAAAGTCTGGGCCCTCATTGACCAGTGCCCCCATTACACTAACAAGTTGGCTTTGAAAGAGTCCTCATTTCTCATTTGAGACATTGGGAGTGGAATAAGAGGATATCTATAGGGCATACTGAAAACCTGTAGAGATGACTCTAAAGTCCTGTTACTGTCCTTAAAGTCTAGTAAGAGCTGATAGTTCACAATGCACATTGTGCTAACCAGGCAGGCTCTCGCCAGTACAAAAATAAAATCAGAGACATCTGTGCCCTCAAGGAGCCTACAATACAATGTCAGGGTTAAGACTTGGATGTGTATAACTATAAGAAAAATTAGAATATGATGAGTGCAGAGGCAGAGAACCATAGAAAGTGGTTGGGGAAATTGGGGAAGGAAGAGATTACTTCCAGAAGTTTGAAGATGTGAGTAGAAATATGGAAAGGCTTCATAGAGGAGGGGACACCTTGAAGAATGGTGTCTTGAATTTGTTGTTGAATTGAGACCTTACTGTCTTTGTATTTTCATGTTCTTTTCTGAGAGAGGGCAAGTAGTTCAAATGCCAGCCTTCCAAACCCTACCATGATTGACTTGGATACATGCCTCCTGTTTCCTAGTCTCTAGCCCTTCAAATGTTCTTTTCCAGAAAGTGGATGATATGACCTACAGGTGGCTCTGACTCATCCTCTCTCCCCCAGCATCCTCTTTCCCTCATTCCACAAGAACCCGTGGAAACAACCTCCAAGAATCATCTCCCCACAGTCCCCTCCTCCCTTCTCCCCAGCAGCATCAACTCAGGCTGATCTTTTTTATTCAGCATTCAGGGTTCGTGAACTATTCCCTGGGCTGCCCCTACAAAGGGGGCTTGCCTTAGTGACTGGGGATGGAGCAGAGGCCTCCATTATGGCCCAGTCCCATCAATAACCACTCTGTGACAGGGATGAAAGGTACACAAATGGAGTGGCCTTTGGGCTGTCACTCCAGCTAAGGAACAATTCGGACCGGGGTGAGAATGGGGGGCCTTCTCACTGGTCTCTGCTGTCCTGGGCATTTCACTCCTTGTGGGTACCATAAAGACCTAGCTTTCTCCCAGTAACCCTGAAGAAGAGGGGGTTGAGGAAGGAGAAGGGATGGAGTGGGGGAAGATTGGTGAGGAGATGAGAGTCCTTTAGGTCAGTGATGTCTGCTCTTCTCAGGCTTGCTCCTGTCTGGGTTGAGGGGTGGGGGTTGTGGGAGGGGTATAATTGTTGTGGGAGCTGTAGTCTTTCCTCTATCTTGCTGAGTGGGGAGAGACTGGGAGGCCAAAGGTAATGGAATTCTGGTTTGTTGCTAGCCAGCTGGACTGCATAGGAGTTTTGGGGGGAGGGAAAGGAGGGAAGAGGAAGCAAAGATTCTTTTGTGTTCTCTGGGGACACCCATCTGGGGCTTGGTGGGGAAACGTGGGGTGGGCAATTGCCTGAGGAAACCTACAGAGAATTCAGGAATGATCATAAGATTCAGCCGATGGTGGAAGGGACCTTTGAGAGATCCCTTCTTTTGCAGTAGTTCTCAAATTTTTTAGTCTCAGGTCCCCTTTCAACTTTCAAAAATTATCGAGGACTCCCAAAGAGCTTTTGTTTGTGTGGGTTTCATTATACTGCATTACAAAGTAAAACATCTTAGTATTATTATGAATAGAGTTTTGACTTCACAGATACCCTGAAAGGGTCTCTAGACCCACACTTTGAAAAGCGCTGATCTAGTCTAACATACTCGTTTTACAGATGAGATAAGTGAGGCCCAGATTGAAGAAATTATTTGCTCAAAGTTACATAGAAGCAGGATAGGGATTCATACACAGGTCTTCTGACCCCAAGTTCCAGTGTTCTGGAAAGGGCCCATCCACCCCAGCAAGCATCATTTGCAAGCACTTGTATCTGAAACAAAATATATTGGAATAGTCCCTGCCATGTCCTCCAGGCTTTTTCTGGCTTTTGTACCACAAGCCTTTTTGTACATGACCTTGGGTGAGGTTCCAGTCACTAACACTGGCCAGAGTGGGGAGGGATTAGAAGGAGATGATCCTTGGACATTGGCTGTGATTTGTGGAATTGGATATTTAGAGAGAAGATCAATTTGCAGAGCCAGATGTTATAAATAAGTCAGATGGAAAGTACAAAGAAACATGCGTGTCATTTAACTGGACAGGCTAAATGTAGGGAGCTTTTCTTCTCCAGCTCCCTGGGTTAGGGGTTAGGGGGGATTAAGTTATCCAGTCTTTGCTCTTGACCATCTGGCTCCAGCTACTTCCCTAGGATTAAGGCTGTTGACTCCCATTCATGTATGTTATACCCTTGCTCTATTTTCTATATTCCATAGTATGATGGTATTTGAAATTAGCACTCAAATCTCCTTTCATTCCTTTTTTTTGGGCTGTACCCCAGGCCTGAAATGTATTCCCTTTTGACTCTTAGGGCTCCTAGCCACCTTCAAGGCTCAGCTCATGTGTCACTATCTATAGAAAGCCTTTTCTGAGATATTTATCTCTTCCACCTCCTCAAATTATCTTGTGCATACTTATCTATTTACTATTGCATATTCCCAGGTGAATGCAAGCTCACCAAGGAGAAGAACTCTCACATTGTCTTTGTATGCCCAGCACTAAACACATCCTTGTACATTGTAGGAATGGATCAATTAAACAGCATTTACTAAGCACCTCACTGTACCAAGAATTTTGCAAATATTATCCATTTGATACTCACAACAACCCTGGGAGGTAAATGCTATTATTATTCTCACTTTAAAGATGAGTAAACTGAAGCAAACAGAGATTAAAGGATTTGTCCAAGACCCCTTCAAATTCTTCATCTATGATCCTGGTAGAATAAGCATAAACTCTTTGAAGGCAAGGACTGGTTTGTTTGTATCTTCAGAGCCTAGCAGAGTAGTTTACAGGTAATAGATGCTTGATAAGTCAAGTCAACAAGCCAATATTAATTTTAAGGCTTAATCTGTGCCAAAGGAAACTGAAAAGGGGAGGAGGAGGTAGGAGTACAGGGAAGGAGTCCAGAGAGTCAGAAATGGGGCCAGAGAGGAATGAGGTGGTGAACACGACTGGACTGGATGCCCTCCATTAAAATAGAGGTTCCAGGAGAAAATGGCTAATCAGAGGAAAGGATGGTGGGGAAATAAGGAGGAAGGACCTTCCAGAATAAGAGGATTTCAGGGGTGGAAGGATCTTCTAGGGTGAGAAGAGTGCTGGAGCATGGAGAACCTGGCACATAGTAGGCGCTTGATGTTTATTGGAATGGAGACAGCTTCCAGGGTGAGAAGGCTTCTAGGAAATCGTGGAGAAAGAAATCCAGAGATTTGAGAGGGGACAGAGCAAAAAAGAAAAAATGATTTTTGGATTGGAACCTATGAAATCAGAACATCCCCAGCATTTATTCCCAGCTTCTTCTGAAAGTTACAATAATTAGCCTTGGAGTTTTCATCCACTAAGTGCTTTGCAGTCATTAGAGCTAGAATACTATAACCATTGCCCCTGGAGTAGAACTCCTAAAAGGTGGCAACTGTGCTTCACTCTTCAGAATGCTCAAAAGGTAATGGCATTGTAGCCTTGCTTTTTGTCTCTTTCTAACCCTCCTCTATCTCCCAGCACAGTGCTCTGGCCACGGTTGGAGCTGAGAAATAATAGTAGCTTTTGTAAAGAGCTTTCACAGGTATGTGTCCCACCCCTGACATCATCTGATTGCATGAACCTGGGCAAGTCACTTAACATCTCAACATTCTAGGCAACTCTTTGACTATATGCAGCAGAGAAGGTACCAACATGTATTGATATAGGAGAGATTTATCATCTAGTAGGTCCCCCACTGCATCCTGGGCCATCTCCAGTTGTCCTGAGCTATATCTGACCACTGGACCCAGATGACTCCATAAGAGAAAGTGGGACTGGTGACTTTGCACAGCCCCACCTCACTTAAATCCAATTCACTTTTGTGTCATGGCATCACCTCCCTGATGAGAGGACCTCATGGTCCTCTTTGAGAACGAGGGACAAACAACAAACAACAACAATATCACCTAGGAGTTCCTTGTAGCAGAGAAATCACAGGTCCCTTTAAAGTTATCCCTTTATAGTTTGCAAAGTATTTTATATACAGTATCTCATTTGATCCTCTAACAACCCAGAAAGTAAATGCTATAGGCATTTTTAACCCTAGATCCTCTGACCCTAAATCTAGTGCTATTCCTACTACAGAATGCTCTTTCTTGTCTTATCATCTTATAGATAAGGAAACTGAAGCTGAGAGGCTAAACAATTTGCCTAGTTCATAAAACTAACAAATATTTAGAGAAGTCAAACCCAAGTCTTCCTGACTCCAGGCATAGCACGCTGCTGTCTCTCCTAGTATGTAGTGCTACTAACTGACATAACAAAGCAAACCAACAGTCCTTGTCTGAGGTATGTCTATGCCTTTCATAAATAGTACAGATGCTAGAAATTCAAAATAATCTCCATTTGTATGTTATGCATGGTGGGGGATGGGAAACATATCAGCCAGAACTAATCAGAGAGGGGATTTCTAGTCACCACATAGCAACAGATTGGAGCAAAGTTTAGCATATGACTCTAAAGAATGGAAACTCAGTAGATAACGGCAGTGGTGCAGTGAAAATAGAACTGTATTTGCAGTTAGAGGCTGTGGTTGTTGCTTTGTTATTTTTCACGTGTACCTGGCTCTTTAGGACCCCCATTTGGGGTTTTCTTGGCAAAGATATAGGAGTGATTTGCCATTTCCTTTTCCAAGTCATTTTTACAATGATAAAACTGAACCAAACAGGATTAAGTGACTTGTCCAGGGTCACACAGCCAATAAGTGTTTGATCTGAGACCAGATTTGAGTTTAGGAAGAGGAGTCTTCCTGACTCCAGTTCTGGCGGTCACTGTGCCACCTAGTTATGCCAATCATTATGTACTTTGACTTTGGGCAAATCAGTGCATCTCTGTTTCCACACCTATAAAATAAAAAGAGTTGGATTAGATAATCTCTAAGGTCTCTTAACAACTCTAAATCTAGGATTTTGCATTTCCTTTAGAATGTCTGCCCAAATATGATTAGAGTATTTGTATCAATGGGAGGCTGGCTATTAATTCACTGTCCTAGCAAATAACAGTATGGCCTTAAAGGGAATCTGCTATTGTCCTGGGGATAGCAATGAGAAGTCTTTCTGGGAATGAAAGAGGAACAGTCAGCCTTCTTCCCACTTCATCTAAAAGAGGAACTATGGTTCCTCCCCAATCTGAATCCTCATCACTGCCTGAATTTGTACTCCAAAAAATGCCTCCTAAGGAAAGTTATTAGGTCCATGAAGATACCTTACTGTAGTTAGCATTTATCCAGAACGTAAAAATTTGTTATATAATTTACAAATATCTTCTCACTGGATCCTCAAAACAACCCTAGAAGGCTGATGCTATTAACCCCTTTTACATATGAGGAAACTGAGGCAAACAGCTGGTAAGTGACTTGTCCAGATGCACACAGCTATGAAGTGTCTGTAGTCAAATTTGATTTCAGGTCTTCCTTTCTCAAGTCCAGCATACTGTAGCACACTGTACCACTGAATACCTCGCTTTTAGATTTTCATTATACTTTCTGTATGTCCTATGTGTTGAGACAAATATGTCTGTCCCTTTTAGATTCTAAGGTCAGCAGGCAGAGACTGATCCAATGCCTTAATCTTTGGGTATTGTCCAAAAGTGTCATGTGCAGTAAGGCATTTAAGGAAAGAGGTTTTTTAAGGATCAGTGATGGGGTTCATAGATTTTGGCCATTTTGTCCAACACCCTCATTTTACAGATAAGAAAACTGAGGCCCAGAGAGGTTAAGCAACTTGCCCAAGGTCTTAAAGGGAACAATGGGGTCAAGATTCTCACTCAGATACTCTTTGGACTTGGTTATATCTATAATTCCTTTCAGCTCCAAATCCCATTAGGCAGAAGTTAAGGTTCAATTTCAAGTTTAAAAGTGTAAAATGAGGGGGCAGAGTCAAGATGGCAGAGTAGAAGCACAACCTCCGAGCGGCTCCAGCTCCCACCTTCCCTAATCCATGTAAAAGGGGACTCTGGACAAATTACGAAATGAGAGTCAATAGCCTGACTGAGGAAAATCACACCTTAAAAAATATACTAACTCAATTGGCAAAAGAGGCTCAAAAAGGCAATGAGGAGAAGAATGCCTTAAAAAGTCGAATTTGCCAGATGGAAAAAGAATCTCAAAAGCTCAATGAGGAGAATCACTCCTTGAGAATTAGATTGGAGCAAATGCAAGCTAATGACTTTATGAGAAATGAAGATGCTGTTAAACAGATCCAAACAAATGAAAGAATAGAAGGCAATGTGAAATATCTCATGGGAAAAACCACTGACCTGGAAAATAAATCCAGGAGAGACAATCTAAAAAATATTGGACTACATGAAAGCCATGATCAAAGTAAGAACCTAGAAATCAACCTCCAGGAAGTTCTCAAAGAAAACTGCCCTGATGTTTTAGAACCAGAGGGCAAAATAGAGGTTGAAAGAATCCACCGATCACCTCCTGGTAAAGATCCCAAAAAGAAAACTCCTAGGAATATTATAGCCAGGTTCTGGAATTTCCAGATTAAGGAGAGAATATTACAAGCAACCAGGAAGAAACAATTTTAATATTGTGGAAACACAATCAGGATAACCCAGGATCTGGCAGCTTCTACACTGAAGGATCAAAGGGCTTGGAATATGATATTCTGGAGGTCAAAGGAGCTGGGATTAAAACCAAGAGTCACCTACCCAGCAAAACTGAGTATCCTGTTTCAGGGGAAAATATGGTCATTCAGTGGAATAGAGAACTTTCAAGCATTCTTGTTGAAAAAACCAGAGTTGAATAGAAAATTTCACGTTCAGATACAAGAAGCAAGAGAAGCATGAGAAGGTAAACAGGGAAAAGAAATCATAAGGAACTTATCAAAGTTGAACTATTAACATTCCTACATGGAAAAACAATAATTGTAACTTATGAAACCTTTCTCAGTAGTTGAAGGGAATAGAAATATATATATACATATATATGTCTATATATGAGGGTTTATGGGCATATGTTTACAGGTATTCATAGATAGAGGGCACAGGACCAATTTAACAGGAAGAGATGATACTTAGGTGAAATTAAGAGGTGAGAGGGGAATATAATGAGAGGAGATGGGGAGAGACAGAATGGGGTAAACTATCTCATATAGAAGAGGCAAGGGAAAATGGTCACAATGGAGGGGAAGAATAGGAAGGCAAAAGGGAATGGGTCAACCTCATTCCCATTGAATTTGGCTCAGGGAGGGCATGAAATACACACTAAATAGTGTATCTCATCCTCCAGGAGAGTAAGGGGGAAGGAGATGAGAGAGGGGATGATGGAAGGGAGGGCAGGCTGGGGGGGAGGGAAGTTGGAAGCACCCACTTTTGAAAAGGTACAGAATCAAAGTAGAGAATAGAACAAGTGGGAGATGGGATAGGAGGGAGGGAAATACAGTCAGTCTTTTACAATATATCTACTTTGTTATTGTTTTGCATTAGCCACACATGTACAACCTATACTGAACTGCTTATCTTCCCAGTAAGGGTGGGTGACAAGGGAGGAAGGGAATGAATCTGGAATTCAAAGTTTTAAAATCAAATGTTTAAATATATATATATACATACATACTATTATTAATACTATTTTACATGTAATTGGGAAATAAGATACACAGGCACTGGGGCATAGAGATCCCCTGGAAAAGTCAAAAGGGGTATGGGAGAAAATATGGGAGAGAGCAGATTGGAGGAGAGCATATCCTGTGGGACTGCTATTTTGGGGAGGTGGGTAGGGGAAAAACAGGGAGAAAATTTGCAACTCAAAATCTTGCAGAAATGAATCATGTAAATCAGAAGTTAATAAAGCATTTAAAAAATGTAAAATGAATGAGATGGATGCAGTCTAAGAACATAATGGGAAAGCTATTAAATTTGGTTCTCTTGCTTCTGACCTTCACTTACCTTGTCAAGCTGCTGGATGAACCTATCTCTATTGCCCGGCTGCCTGGACATTTAGTCAACCCTCTGATCTGAGTGTCCTTCGAAGGGATGGGATGTAGATCCCTGTGTTGGATGTTGGACCAGAGGAAATAGGAGAACAAGCTTCTCCCCTTGGATGGTATAAAGGTATAACTCCAGGGTGCTCCTAGTCTAATGGGAAAGGTAGGCTATGTAAACAAGGTTTGAGATACAGAGAACAAAGGGAGAGAGTATAGAAGGGTGGGAAGAGCACTAGACCAGGAGTTAAGACAGAAGGGTTCATTCCAGTCCTAACTGGGTGATATTGGGAAGGTCTTTTCACTTCTCTGGCTTCCAGTTTCCTCATCCATAGAATGAGAAGGTCAAACAAGGTGATTTATGTACCTTCCAGCTGTAAAATCCTGTGATTCTCACTGAAAATAAAAGGGTATAAGCTATGTATATAATGCATGTGGCATGACTCCTTACATGATGGAGACTCTAAAGAGTGGAATAGGCAGAGTGAAGGGAAATCCAAAACTCAAAAGACTGGAGAAAAGAAAAGGAAAGAGGAGTTATCTGGAAGATATAGAAAAAAGAAAGCAGGTCTCCTAATTTCAAAGATATGGAAAACAGAGCTGGATGGTTGAACACTGACCACTTTTCCTACTTTCTGAAGTTCCATTTTCCCAAAGTTATGATTTTCCCAACTCTTTCTCCAAAGGAATCCAATCATGACTCTTTGGGGTAAGTTTCGTTATGTACATTTGTATTTACATTTGTGTAGCAGCAACCACACTGGGTATCCAGGATGACTTCTAGCACAGGTTCTTAGATCTGCTTCACTAGGAAAGATAGCTGTTTAAGAGGTCAACAATCTTTTAAAATAACATTCACTATTTCAGGGGAAAAGTCAGCACCCTGAACTTCAGAGAAAATACAGAAAGCAGAGAAATAAAGACCAACAGGCAGGGCTCTGACTGGCTGAATCAATTATATACTTTACATACATCCTTGGATTGAGAGAGCCTTTACATCTGAGCAGTCAGGGACCTCTGAACATATGGCCACTCAGAATCTCCACTGGGGCAGCTAGGTGGCACAGTGAATAGAACACCAACTCTGGAGTCAGGAGGACCTGAGTTCAATCTGGCCTCAGATACTTGACACTTAACTAGCTGTATGACCTTGGACAAGTCACTTAACCCAAGTTACTTTGCCTTCCTCCAAAAAAAAAACATCTCAACCAGGGAATCACAAGATCCTTCTCATAAGTGAGCCCCCAAAGCAAAATACCAACTCAGAGTGTGTACACACACACACACACACACACACACACACACATATATATATGTATATATATACATATATATATACATACCGTATATACTTCTCAGAGCCAGAAGGCATGACAACCCTCATGACTCAGTGCCTAATTAGAAGTTAGAGAAAGGTGTGAAAGTCTTCCTACGGGCAAACCTCCCCTAAGCAAGCTTCCCTTGGCCTCTGGACAGAATCTCGCATATCTATGCAGCCTTTACAGAGAACAGCATATACCCAGGTTCTGGAACTAGAAGGAGCTGTAGGAAGATACAACCTTAGTGAGAAAGAGGAAGGGGACTTAGGTCCCCCTTGAGGGAAAGAAGAAAAATAGATAAAGATGTTCAGCTTCACTTGAACCTGAAGAGTGATCTATAGACCATACAATCTGTAGCAACCAAATGGAAATCATTATAGTCAGAGTAACTTGTAAGGCTGGAAATGTGCATTCTCAGAATTGTTAGTCTTCCAACCCATGCTCAGAAAAGGAAATAGAAATGTACAAAAAGGTATCCAGGAACCAGGGATCCAGAAATCTTCTTCTTAAGTAAACAAAGGCCACTGGCCATGTGCTTATTCTAGAGATGCCATGTTTTTTTGCTCCTAGTTAGATCTTGGAGGAACAAATCTTGCCCCAAATTCTAATTTTCCAAAGGAAACCTTAGGTAGAGGCAAAATAAGCTATGGAGATTTTGTGAGCACTTAGCACATAGTCAGCACTATATAAATGCTTATTCCCTTTCCTTCCCTTTTCTCCAAGGTAAACCAAAAACACTAGGGACTGGGGGCCAAGTGTAACATTGTCCTTCACACTGCCTACTTCACAGGATTGATGCAAGGAAAGCATTCTGTAAATCTTAGAATACTACTCAATTAGGAGCTAATTATCTAATGATTAATGCCACCTCCTCCAGGGTCCTAGGTAATACGTGCTCTTAGCAGCCACTCCTTTCTACCTTCCCCTTGGGAGCATCAACACACCCGTGTTTGGCTAGAGGCAGGTGGCCCTGACAACTCAGCTCATCATGGGGGAAACTGGATAAGGGGTATCTAGAGAAGACAAGGAAATCCATCATGGTGAATAAGCCGACAGGTGCATGCACCTGTTTCCTGCTAGAAGTGACTGCCAACTTGGGGGCAGGGGGGAAGGGCTGGTTCAGGGAACCTTGCCTCACTAGAGAAACTTAGGGATGGGATGGAAGAAAGATGTGAAGAGGAAGAGAAAAAAATACAACCAAGATCAGATGACTCTAATTATATGGCTTTAAATCACTTTGGAGAATGTTGGCTCAAACATCTAAGTGGTAGAGGATAGATTTTTTTTTACCCTTCCTCCAGCTAATTTTCATTGATTTATGTGACTTGAAAGCATTTATTTTTTTGCTCAGAGGCTGCCTGGCTCTCCCTAGGAAGGCTGGAGGACTCCCCTAAATTGCTCTTATTGCACAAGGGAGGGCAGGAAGCAGAGGTGGGTTGGGAGCTAGGCCTAGCTTTCTCGCTTGGTTAGAGCCACAGGCCAAGAACTAGCAGGGGCACTGAAGGGAACTACTGGCCCCCTGCCGACATCCTCCCTCTCCCTCCCCCACCCCTGCTGTCTCCAGAGCCCTCTGGTCACAGCTCCTTGAATTTAACACCCCAAGCATCCCAGTAGGCTGGTTTTTATGGACTCTGCTGTAATATTTGGTGAGCTGTGAGATGAGGTGGGAACATTTGGAATGGGGACTTCCCTTCTGGTCCTTCACTGTGATGTGGGTAACAAATTGAAGCCTGTCCCTCCTGGTCTCTTTTTCTCCTCTTCTCTACCAATGAACTCTGCCTTTGGGCAGGTTTTAAAGTGTCTTTTCCTTTCTCATCATCCCCACAATGGCTAGGTGACACAGCAGATAGAGAGTTAGACCTGAAGTCAGGAGACCCGAATTCAAATATGGTCTCAGATACTTAGTAAGTATGTAACTTCACATGGGTTGTTCGCATGGTTCACATGGGTTGGACTAGATGACCTCTGAGTTTCCTTCCAGTTTTCACTCTATGATTTAATGACTAGAGTTCTAAAAGGCCTAAATCCTGGTTTTAGGATCCCAGACTCCTCAAGCTGGAAAGAATCTCAGAGAACCTTTTAAGTAGACCTAGGATGATGTCATTTTACACACGAGGAAACTGAGGCCAACAGAGGTTAAGAACCTTAGAATAGTCATAGAATCCTGAATTTCAGAGTTTGAAGGAACCTCTAGAGGTCATCTAATACAACCCTTCCCTGAGCAAGAAATCCTTGAATCTGGTTTCAATTGAACCAATCAATCAATCATGCCATCATCAAGGGCATACTTATAAAGTCAATAATATAGAGAAGGCAAATCTTTTCTGACATTTCTCTCTTTCTAAACACCTTACTTCCTACCTGAATATGAATCTGCTTGTATTCATTGCTAGTCTTTAAAAAAAACTATCTGGGGGAGCTAGGGTTCTATACTACATGTAGTAGTGATTTTATTGGTAAATGGGGGGCAGGTAGGTGGTACAGTAAATAGAGAACTGGGCCTGGAGTTAGGAAGAACCAAATTCAAATTCAGCCACAGACACCTCCTGTCCATCTGATTATGGGCAAGCCACTTAACCTCTGTATGCCTTAGTATCCTCAACTGTAAAATGGGGATAATAACAATACCTAGGTTATTGTGAAGATCAAGTGAGATAATATTTGTAAAAAGCACTTAGCACATTGTATCTGGCACATAGTAGGTGCTTTATAGATGCAGATTCCCTTCCCCCAGAGTTGGAACAATGGAACAACGGAATTGGAACAATATTATCAGACTTGTCAGCTGTGTTGGTTGGTTATAATGGACTGTTTTATTTTCTCTTTCAAAAAATTGCTTGTTGCCACGTAGCACAGTGAGTAAGAGCACCGGTCCCAGAGTCAGGATGACCTGGGATTGAATCCGGGCTCAGACACTTAGCACCCACCCAGAAACACCTGGTCGTGTAACATTGAACAAGTTACTTAACCCCAATTGCTTAGGGGTGGCCAGGTGGCACAGTGAGTAAGAGCACTGACCCCAGAGTCGGGATGACTTGGGATCGAATCCAGGCTCTGATACTTAGCACCACACCCAGGAATGTGTAACTTTGAGTAAGTTACTTAACCCCAATTGCTTTAAAAAAAAATTGCTTGTTACAAGGAATCATTGGGAAATTTAGAAAATTTATTTTTAGAAAATACATATTTCTAAAATATAAATTATAACATAATTGTAATATAAATAATAAATTATAATGTAACAATAATATAACATGATACAATGTAATAGTAAAACATAATATATTTCTAATATGTGGATTTATAGAATTATAAATTATAACATAATTATAATATAAATAATAAATTATAATGTAACAATAATATAACATGATACAATGTAATAGTAAAACATAATATATTTCTAATATGTGGATTTATAGAACAAAACATATCAATAAAACTTTTAGAATGTAAGTTTAAAAGTTTCACAAAAGCAGGTAAAAAATAATCTAGCAAAAATTAAATGGACACAACACAAGAATTTTCTCTATAGCAGTGGTGTATAATTGTACAATTTTTGCATTTCTGACCAGATTAGTTTAAACTCTGCCTGTATCCATACACTCATATGAATTCTCCTTCTCCAAAATTACCTCTCCTTATATTAAATAATCAGATTTTAGCGTGAACTCTGGTCCCACCGCGACCAGAATATAGCTTCCTCTGGCTTCCTCTTCCTTCTTCTCTCCCAAAAATCCAGGAAAGGGAATGTTTTCTTCTTTGCCAGGGATTTTCTTTGATAGGAAAGACAGAGGGAGCCTCAGAGCCACAGTCTCAGACCAAATTATAGTAGGAGCAGCCACTACCCTTAGCAACCTAACCACCTAAAACCAGTCTCCCAATGTCTTCTTGCCAACCACAAACAGGCACAGAATAAGAGCATCCCTCCCAGAGGACCCACCTCCAAAACACAAAGGTGGGACATATCTCTTTTGTGCCAGTGCCTAAGGCTTTTGTGACTTCAAGAACATATTATAGACATATTCTAGGACAAACCAATCTCACGACAAACACCAACATGGGAAGTACTTTCATTAGGTTAAGAACCACTACACAGAATTGTTTTGAGGTGGGTTTTCTTTTTTGTTCGTTGTGGGTTGTTTTCTTTTTATAATGGCAAGAAGGAATAATACTCCCTTATATCTATATAATACATTGTTTTCAAAATATTTTCATATTCATTATCCCATTTGGTCATCCCAGCAGTTGTGAGGTGGACAAGTCAATTCAATAATCACAAAGCACCTACTGTGTGCCTGGAATCTTTTGCCTGGAATGCTCTCCTTCCTCATCTCTGCATCTTAGCCTTCCTGACTTCCTTTAGGTCTCAGCTCAAATTCCACCTTTGGCAAAAGGTCTTTCTGGGTCCTCCTTCTGATATTTCTTCCTTCTGATATTCAGGTCCCTTCCTTCTGATATTGCTTCCCAGTCCTCTTTATATATCTTGTATGTATATGGCACTTGCATGTTGTTTTTCCCATTAGACGATGAGCTCCTTGAGGGCAGGGACTTTCCTTGAGGGCCTTTCTTTCCTCAGTGCTTAGTACAATGCCTGGCATGTAGTAAGTGATTAATAACTGCTTGTTGACTTGACTCAGAAAGGAAGGCAGTGTAGTGTCAGAAAACAAGCTTCCATACTAGCTATTTGGAGACCTGGGTTCTATTCCTGTTTTTGATAGAAAAGAAGAAGAAAAGAGAGAAACGGAAGTAAAAGAGAGGAAGAAAGAGACATTAGTTGTGTTAGAGTCTAATATCTTTTCCAAGGTCCACTACCAAGCACCTCTTCTCTAGGAGCCTAGAGTCTAGAACTAAGCTTAGTCAGTCCCACTGACACAGGCTTAATCCTCCAGTTCTGATATGTGGACTCTGGGCCAGCATGAGCCCTGACCATGAATCACTGAACATGCCTGTGAACCCTCCCACTCACCATGATGAAGATGTAAGTAGATAAAGACTCAGACCCAAGTGTATACGTATAGTTGCTCTGCTCTTCCCACCAACCTCAATGTTCCCCCACATTAACTCTGTGGTGTGCCCTAACCACCATTTTAGATTGGCCTGAACAACACACCAGCCCCATTGACACTATTTGGTTCCTTTAAATACCCTGAAAGACTTGCCAGTACAATATATTTCTTTCTTTTTTTTTTTTGGAGGGTGGAGGGCAGGGCAATTGGGGTTAAGTAACTTGCCCAAGGTCACACGGCTAGTAAGTATTTAGAGTCTGAGGTCAAATTTGAACTCTAGTCCTTCTGACTCCAGGGTTGGTGTCTATTCGCTGCGCCAACTAGCCACCCCGACAATATATTTCTAATCCATGAAACAGTTCCCCCACACCCTGTAATTCCATTCCAAGAGAACCTTCAAAGACACACCATGAAAAGCATGAACTATGCCTTTTTCTGCCTACAGGCACTAACACATCTCATTTTCCCTACCAAACTGACAATCTGTATGACTAGTTAGACAAGTTAATCAACTTCTCTGAACCTCAGTGTCCTTATAGTTTTTTTTTCTTTTTGGAGGGCAATTGGGGTTAAGTGACTTGCCCAAGGTCATACAGCTAGTTTTTGTATTAAGTGTCTGAGGCCAGATTTGAACTCAGGTGCTCCTGACTCCATGTGCAGTACTCTAGTCACTGTGCCACCTAGCTGCCCCATCCTTATAGTTTAAATGGGGAAATAACCCTTCCTTCACCTTTGCTCCAGTGGTCCACTGGGTCTGGACTGTTCTTCATCATCTTGGACTCTTGGAATCATTAGTTCCATTCTGTGTTCAACTGAAATGTCACCTCCTACATGAAGCCTTTCTTGATTTACTCAATTATTATCACGCTTCTTCCCCCTGCCCCAAATAACTTTGTATATATTTTGAATTTACTTATCTGTGAACCTGTTGTTCCCCCACCTCCAGTAGAGTGGAAGCTCCTTGAGGACAGGGATGGATTAATTTTATTTTTTTGTATCCTTAGACCCCAACACAGTCCCTGGAACATAATAGGTGCTTCATAAATGATTATTAAATTTCCAACTTCACAATAGTTATGTGAAAATCAAATAGGATTAGTATCAAAATACTTTGAAAATAATGTGTTATGTGCATATAAAGGATTATTATCATTATTAGGGAAGATTAGATATGTAGGGACATGGGATAACTCCCCAAGAGTTACTGAGGGGCTAGGAAAGAGCCTTCCTATTTGCCCCTTTCCCCAAGGTAGAGATCATGTGGAAAGAAGTGAGACACAGAAACTGAGCATATCATATAACAAGTATTCCTGTATACGTGCCTGGCATTCTAGTGAACGTTCCTGGCTGACTTTGGTGAGATTGTCCCATGATGTTGAAGGGTACAGGAAGCATGATGGTGCCAGAGGTGACATACTGTGGTTGTCTTCTTCCATACTGCTCAGTACTCTCAGCATCTCTAAGACACCAGGAGATTTCTTTCTGAGCAGAGCTGTTCCTCAGTTTTCAAGAGAAAGAATTTCTGGGAATCTGTCCTGGGTAATTGAGCTAAAAGTAGGACCCGATTCCTTAGCTCCATCTCCATGACCTTCAGCCCCAGACACTTGGGGGACCTTACCTGTGGCCACATTCTCTGTATGACACTGACCACCAGAAGATAAGTTAGGAGTAAGTATCCCCCTGAGACCTGTCAATTCATTTCATTGTCAGGAGTGAAATGAGGGCAGTGCTTTTCTAACTGTTTCTGTCCACAGCAGGAGCTATCCCTTCTCTCCCTTTCTATCCCTGCCCAGTCAGGAAGGCCTGTAGCTGTTCTAAGCACTGCCTGCCTGCATCTGTCCTGAGCTGGGAGATGTATTAATCAATTTGATGAGGATGTTAAAGCTTTCTCTTTGCACCTAATTATGGACTGATTTATAGGCCTGGCCTTGGGTTTGATGAAGCTCTCGTCATGGCAGGGACAGACATGGCACAGGCCCCAACCCCTCCATCTCTACTGACAGGCTGTCAGTTTCTCCCTCTGTCTCTGGGTTTCTGTCATCTGTCTGTCTCACTTTCCCCTCTCCCTCCTTCTTCCATGTTCCTCTTCCTCCTCTATTTTATTCCTCTCCTCTACTCTCTTGTCTGATTCTGTTTTTTTCCTGTCTCTTTGCCTTCCTCTCCTCCTCTTAGTCCTTTGGTTTCTTCTTCTTTCTTCTCTCCTCCTATTGTCTTCTCTCCCTCCCCTCTCCTCTCCTACTCTGCCTTCCCTTTTTCTCCACTTTCCTCTTTTCTCTTCCCATCCTTTCCCTCCCTTCCCCCTTACTTCTTTCTCATCCTCTCCTCTCCTGTCCTGCCTCCTCTCTTTTCTTCTCTGTCCTTCTCTTCTCCTCTCTTCCCTTCTCATCTCCTCTCTTCTCTACTTTCCTCCCATTTTCTTATGCTCCTCACCCTCATTTCTCTGCTCTAGGTTAGTTCAGGAGTGCCCTGATGATATATTAACAAACCAGTGAAACATGGTTCCTTCTCTATTATGTCTGTTTCTAACACCACTTTTCTTTATATGTTCTTTGACACAGAAAGATACACAATCCAGGAAGCTCTGCCTACTGCCAAAGTGCTAGGACTGAAGACACGAGAGATTGCTTTGGGGAGAAAGATGGTAATAATATGTTGTTATTGTTATTACTATAGCACTGGGGACACCCCTCCCCTCATCATGTGTGTAACCTTACAAAAAAAGTACTGCAGGTTCAAGAAACTCTATGTGTCTACATCCATTTAAAACAACAACAAAAAACAAACAAACAAACATAGTCCATGAGCCCCCATTAATGTGTTTCCTTTTACTTACCAGCCAAAGAACACATTTCAGTTCAAGGTAAAGGCATTTAATGAGGCAAATTAAGAAAAGTAGGAATAGAAATTTCCTTCATAAACCTGACACATTATCTCACAGATACAAACAGTATCAATGGTTAAGAATAGACATATGTAGGGAACACACATGGAGAACACATATGGGAAGAAGATTCATGGAGAGGGCACAAATGTGGAGAAGCAACCTTTGGTGCCCCGGGCCTACCAATAACTTCTGTTGATGTCACTGTACTACTTCTGCTGGGCATATTTTTGGTTAATCTCATGTTACTTATGGTCTCTGACAGATGGTGCTCAGATGGTCTTCTGAGTGCTATGACCTATGGCTCTACTGAGCACATGGTTACAGAATTTCTCTCTGATTTCAATTTCTGGCTTCAGATAGAGTTAGCTACCTAGAGGTAGCACCTTCAGAAGATGTGCTACCTCTTTCCTATAAAAGGAAGGATGGGCTCTACCATCTCCTTTTGAGTCCTATGGGAACTTGCCTCTAATTAGGAGGGTTAAGCCTTGATTCTTCAAATCCCCTACCCCAATGCCCCAGTGAAATATTTTGCTTGTGGATCACATTTTAGCTATTCACCTGATAGTCTTATTAACTCCTATGGATAAAATTGTTGTCTCTGTGCTAATGGTGCTCAAATCTATTTTCTAGCTCTAACCTCTCTCCTGACCTTCAGTCTCATATCTCTAACTGAATATTGCATATCTTAAACTGGATGTCTCATAACCTCAGCATGTCCAAAAGTGAATTAATTATTTTCTCCCCCAAAACTCCCCATGCTTCCTAACTTCCCTCTTACTGTGGAAGGCATCACCATCTTCCTAGTGACCTAGGCTTAAAACCTAGGTTTCCTAAAATGGGGGAATAAAAAGACATACCCATGAGAAAAATTGGGTAATAATAATAACTAGCATTTATGCATCACTGTGCTAAGCAATTTATAATTATTATTTCATTTGATTTGGGTAAGAAATAGGTAATTTAATCCTACACACACAAGAAAGGCTAAATATCAAGAACTCACTAGTATGCATTAACAGAACAGAATTCAATAACTTAACATACCTATCAGCAAAATCTACTGAGAGAATGATAAACTTCATCAGGACACAGAGTAGGTTGTTCGATTGCTGATTAGGCTTTTTATATTTTTATCTCAGTTCTGCACTCTCCTCTCTAAACCTGAACCAACTCTGAACTTTGTGTTCAGCCTTTTCCACAGTCATTTGCTCCTATACTGCTTCAGCCAACTTTGGCGGACCCTGCTGCTATGCCACTCACAAACCTCTGGATCTTTTCAAATCACAAGGTCACCATCTTGAGATTTTCAATTAAGTTAATAATCATTTAGTAAGCCCCTATGCTGCCAAGCACTGAACTAAGTGCTGGGGATACAAAGAATGACCAATAAAAAACAATAAAACACCAGCCCCTGCTCTCAGAGAGCCCACACTCTAATGGGAAAATTATTTGCATAGAACTATGTACAGATAAGCTATATACAGGGTAAATTGGAGTAATTAACAGAGAGAAGAAAGCACTATCCTTAAGGGCAATAGGGAAAGGCTTCATATAGAAGGTGAGATTTCAGCTGAGACTTGAAGGAAGCCAGGGAATCCAGTAGTCAGAAATGAAGAAGGTGACAGTTCTGAACATGGGGAAGAGTCAATAAAAATGCCCAGAATCTGGAGATGGAGTGTTCTGTGAGAAGAACAGCAAGCAGGCCAGAGCTACTGGATTGCAGATATGTGGTAGATTGAGGAGTGGCATAGAGTATGAGAAATCTAAAAAGGTAGAAAGAGTACAGGTTTTCAAGGTCTTTGAAAGCCAAAACAGAGGACTTGTATTTTATCTTGGAGGCCCTAGGATGACCCTGGGAGACCCTGGATGTGTTTGAATAAGGAAGTGACATGGTCATATGTGAACTTTAGGAAGATCAATATGACAGGTGAAGGGAAAATAGATTGGAATAGGGAGAGATTTAGCACAAGGAAACTTACCAGCAGGCTATTACAATAGCTAATAATAGCTAACCTTTTATATAGCACTTACTATGTACCAGAAACTATGCTAAGTATCTTACAATTATTATCTCAATTGATCCTCACAACAACCCTGAGTAGGTGCTATTGTTATCCCCCTTTTGCACATGGGGAAACTGAGGCAAACAGAGGTTAAATGACTTGCCCAGGGTCTCCAGATAGTAACTATATGAAGAAGGATTTGGGTCTACCTAACCTACTTGGCCCAGCACTCTATCCACTGTACCACCAGGGGAAAAGTGATAAGAGCCTGCATCAGGGTGGTGTCTGTGTGAGTAGAGAGACTTATCCAAGAGATATTGTGAAGGTAGAAATGATAGAACTTGACAACAGACTGGTTGTGGGGAGGGGAGGGTGAGAGAGAATGATGAAACCTGGGTTTCAAGCCTAAGTTACTAGGAGGATGGTGGTGTCTTCCATAGTAAGAGGGAAGTTAGGAAGCAGGGAGGATTTGGGGGAGAAAATAATTCAGTTTTGGACATATTGAGGTACAATGTCTATGAGACATCCAGTTTAAGATATGTAATATTCAGTTAGAGATATGAGACTGAAGGTCAGGAGAGAAGTTAGAGCTAGATAAATAGATCTGAGCACTATTAGCATAGAGATAACAATTTTATCTATGGGAGTTAATGAGATAACCAAGGGAAATAGTAGAGAGGGAGAAGGCCAAGGACAGTGCCCTGGGGGATACCCATGGTTAATAGGTATAACCTGAATGAAGATCAAGCAAAGGAGACTGAGAAGGAGAGGTCAGACATGTAGGAGGAGAACCAGGAGAGAGCAGTGTCAAGACAATATAGAGAGAAGAGGCTATCAAGGAGAAGAGGGTGATGAACAATGCCAGAGGCTGCAGAGAGGTCAAGAAGGATGAGAATTGAGAAAAGTCCATTAAATTTGTCAGTTAAGAGGTCACTGGTAACTTTGGAGAAAGCAGTTTCAGTTGAATGATGAGGTTGGAAGCCAGACTTTGTAGAGTTAAGAGGAGAGTGAGAGAGAAAGAAGTGGAGACGCTATTGTAGATAGCCTTCTGAAAGAATTTAGCCATGAGGGGAGGCTAGGTGGCGCAGTGAATAGAGCACTGGCCCTGGAGTCAGGAGGACCTGAGTTTAAATCTGGCCTCAGACACTTAACACAAAAAAACTAGCCTTGTGACCTTGGGCAAGTCACTTAACCCCAATTGCCCTGCCTTCCCCTCTCCAAAAAGAAAAGGAAAGAAAAGTTACCCTTTCTTATAAGACAGAGGTGAAGGAAGAGATAATGGCAGAAGGCATTTGAGTGAAATGAGATGAGGAGGAGGGAAGAAGAGGGAGCTTTTGGAGCATGGCCTCAATTTTTTTCAGTGAAGTATGAGTCAAGGTTCTCAGCTGAAAGGGCTGGGCTGACAGAGGGGAAACCAGGAGATGTTTGAAGAGGAATGAAAAAGTTTGGAAAAGCTTCTTTGGTGGGCAGAATGGTGAAAGTCAGCCAACTACTCAGGACAGGAAACATAAAAGAAGCAGCCCAAACTCAGGTTCAGGCTTCCTGAGACAGGCTATGTGCTTCAGCTGCCATATGTTCCCATTCCCATGGAAATCAAAGAAAGAAAATGGAGCCAATTGGCCCCTCCCCTATCAAACTCTCTGAATGCAGCTCTTCCAGAAAGGAAAAGAGGGCAGAGGGGAAATTGATCCCTTCTGTACATCCACTGAGTCATCATCACCTCCTCTGACTCAGCAGCCAGTTAAGGGACTCTTTCTCACTAGCAGTGAGTCATGCAGAGCTGGAAGCCAGCCCCCAAAACTTCTACTTGGTTTGCCCAGATCCAGGAATAGCTACTGAGCATGCTCTATGGCTGTGGGAGGAGAGATGGCTCCAGCTACACACTTTATTAGGAGAAAATGATATGTGCGTAGAGGGGTAGGAGAGAAAATAAATATACTTAGGTACAGAGGGAGTGTGATATGAGTGATATTATCTATTGGAGAATGCAGCCAATGAAGGCTGGACTAGCTTTTCCCGAGACCCCATCCTGTGTAGGTCAGGCTAGTTTTTCTTTTAAAGGTCCTGGAGATTTTACTGGCTAGGAGGACTGAGACACCTTTGACTCAGCTTCCTGGTTGCCAATGGCATTAGGAAGGGCCAACTACATGGAGTCGGGGCCCTTCAAACTTGACAGTCACTACATTTGTGTCGACACAGAAAAAGGAAAGGTTGGATGCTGCCTCAGTGAATGCTGTGCCCTTCTTCAGTATCTTGTCTGTGTTATGGGGAAGTCAACTTCTTTTTGTCCGTTGTTGAAGGACCTACTAGTATCTCATTTCATCTCACTCCAGTTCAAAATCTGAAGCCTATTACAGGGTGGGACATGACTGATAAAAGGAGCCTGAGGAGTGGTCAGAAGGGTAGAGAGCTAGGGCAGGAAAATACAAGGTAGGGAGAGCATCCAGGGGGAAGGTATAGTCAACAATGTCAGATTCTGTAGGGAGATCAAAAGGGAGGAGGACTGAAGAAAGGCCATCAGATTTGGCAACTAAAAGATTATTGGTAACTCTAGAGAGAGCAGTTTCCATTGAATGATTAAGTCAGAAGCTAGATTGTGGAGGGAGAGAGAGACAGACAGAGGAAAACAGAGCTAGAGACACACACACAGAGGAAGACAGAGACAGAGAGAATATATATGTATGCATGTATATTTGTGTGTTTATAAGTATGTGTGTGTATATATATGTGTGTGTGTGCACACAGACACACACACAAAACAGCTTGAGTAGATATTAAGATCAAGTTACACTATTTTTTAAAGGATGGGGGATAACTAGGCATGTTTGTAAGTATTAAGGAAGAAGCCAATGGATAAAAATAGATTAAAAATTAGCAAAAGAAAGGAAAAGAGAGGGTTGATGTTGAGGTTAATTAAAGTGTAGAATTGGGAAGAAGATTCACTGAAGTGTAGGGTTGGAAAGAAGAGGGAGTTCCACCCAGGCACATGGCCTCCAGTTTTTCAGTGAAGTATGAGTGTTGGGAAGAGGTGATATAGATATCTTGAGAAGGTTTAGAATAAAGACACCTTAGAACAAGGCAGAGGTGGGGAACCTGCAGCCTCAGGGCCACATGTGGACTTCTAGGTCCTTGGGTGTGGCCTTTTGACTGAGCCCGGTTTTTACGGAACAAATCCATTTATTAAGGGGATTTGTTCTGTGAAGTTTAGAATCAGTCAAAGGGCTGCAATTTAGGATCTACAGGGCCACATGTTGCCTCAAGGCCTCAGGTTCCCCACCCCTGGTTTAGTCAGTCCAAGAAGAGTAAAATAATTGGTGTGCATCAGAGAGTTGAGATTATATAATAAATTTGTAATGAATTTAATCAGCATTGGTATGTGACATCCTTTATTGGTGTTCAGAAGCTAATGCATAGGAGCAGAGTAGGTGGGTGAGGTAATCCAAAATTGGAATTTGGGAAGGAATGAGCCACCTGAGACACTCTGAGCCTTCCTGTAGGCAATATTTGTAAACAGAAGAACCCAATCAATTAATTAATAAACATTGAAATGTTTATTTAACTTTGTGGCAGGCACTGTGTTAAGTGTTAGGGATGCAAAGAAAGGCAAAAAGACAGTCCCTGTCCTGAAGGGAAATCTAATGGGAAAGATAATAAGTGTGCAATTATTTTAGAGCAAGCTATCTTCAAGATAAATAGGAAATACTTAACAGAGGGAAGGCTCTAGAATTCAGAGGGGTTGTGGGAGGCTTCCTATAGAAGATGGGGTTTTAATTGAGACTTAAAGGAAGCCAAGGAAGCTAGTAGGCCTCCAGGCTGGTGTTCCTAAATTAGTCCCTATACTGTAGTTGTAGAACATGGTGTGTTGAAGGAGGAAGAGCAAGAAAACCAAACCTCAAAGGTAGGAATAGGGAAAGACCCCTCCCAAGGGAAAAAAGGGGTCAGAGATCATAGAACTATTAAGAAATAGCTAGGATGGGGGTGGCTAGGTGGCGCAGTGAATAGAGCACCCTCCCTGGAATCAGGAGGACCTGAGTTCAAATTCAGCTTCAGACACTTAACACTTACTAGCTGTTTGACCTTGGGTAAGTCACAACCCAAATTGCCCTCCTCTCTCCCCCAAAAAAGCAAAAAAAAAAAAAAAAGAAAGAAAAAGAAATTTAAAAAGAAGTAGCTAGGGATAGACGAGATAAATGTGATATTTGGAAACAGTCAGTGAGAATTTATGAAGCACCTACTATGTGCCAGGTACTGTGATAAATGTTAAGGATACAAAGGCAAATATGAAGAGCTTCCTGCTCTCAAGGAGCTCACATTCTATCAGAGGAGATAACATATAGATAAATAAGCCTGTGCTGAATGAATATTTATGGGTGTGTATATGTGTGTATATATATATACATATATATATATATGTGCGCACACACATAATACGAGGTAATTTTGGGAGGGAAAGTGCTAGTAGTTGGAGGGGGGAGAGAAATCAAGAAAAGCATTTATTTCTTTTAGTGATAATTGAAAATGAGTTAACAACTTGCCTCCTATCACATTACTTTGGAGTCCACTTTTCATCCCAGCTTAGTTTTGGACAGGTAACTTTGACATTTTAAAAATAAATTTCTCCCATATTGTAAGACCATATAGGTGTGACTTCTGCCTGGCCTCACTTTCTTCATCTGTAAAATAAGAAGGTGAGGCTCTAAGTTCCCTTCTAGCTCTAAAGCTCTGATTTTGTGATACATTTTTGGCTGCCATATCACACTGCTGGTTCATATTGAATTTGTAGGTTACTGAATAATCCAGTTTTTTTTCCACAGATTTATTGCTGTTTAACCATTAAGGCAGCTAGGTGACTCAGTGAATAAAGTGCTAGACCTAGAGTTAGGAAGATCTGTGTTCAAATCTGGCCTTGGACACTTCATAGCTATATGACCTTGGGCAATTCAGTTAACTTCTGTCTGCTTCAGTTTCCTCAACTGCATCAGGAAGATAATAATAGCACCTCCTTAACCAAAAGGTTGGTGGTTCAAGCCCACCGAGGGACGCACATTAGAGCTGTGTTTGGGGCGGCCAGGTGGCTTAGCGAGTAAGAACACCAGCCCCAGTGTTGGGATAACCTGGGGGATCAAAACCGGGCTCAGATACTCAGCACCACACCCAGAAATAACTGGCCATGTAACCTTGAGCAAGTTATTTAACCCCAATTGCTTTAAAAATAAATAAATAAATGAATGAAATAATAGCACCTCCTTCCCAGAGTGTTGTGAGGATCAAATGAGATATTTACAATGTGCATCACATAGTAGGTGCTAAATAATTACTTACTTGTTCCTTTCCCTTTCCATCCTGTTTTTGGAAAATTGTTTTTTGAACACATGTGTGAAACTTTACATTGATTCTTATTGACTTTCATTTTATTAAGATCAGCCCAATGTTCTTGCCTGGGATGATGCTGTTAAATCCTGACTCAGCCATTCAGTACATTAGCTATCATTAGCTAACTCTTTCAGTTTTTTGTCATGTGCAAATATAATAAGGATGTCACCTACACTTTTATCCAAGTCAGTGATAATAAAAGTCAAACAGAAGAGGGCCAGGCTTAGATCCCTGAGGTACTCTACTGGAGACCCCACACTGAACTATCAACACCTACTCTTTGAGTCCAACATCCAGCCAATTCCGAATATATCTAATCTTATTTTCACCTGGTCCATGTCTCTCCATCTATTCCAAAAGATGGAGATAGATTTTTTTTTTTTGCTTTTTGGAGGGAGGAACACAGGGCAATTGGGGTTAAGTGACTTGCCCAAGGTCACACAGCTAGTAAGTGTTAAATATCTGAGTCTGGATTTGACCTCAGGTCCTCTTGACTGCAGGGCATATGCTCTATTCACTGCACCACCTAGTCGTCCCAATTTTCATGCTTCTTGAAATTATGTAAAAGTTTCCAAATCCCTTCCTTCCCTATAATCTGGAATCTGTCCCTGAGCTCTGTCTGATGTCATCTTCCCAGAATGGTTAGGTGTAATAGTGAATCTAGTTTTCTTCAAAGCTCAGTTCAAGTTCTACCTTATCTTTAATATCTTTCCTGTTTCCTATCTCTCCAAATGACCTTGTATTTATTTTAGAAATAATTTGCATATGCTTATATATGTACATATCTCCTATACTACAACATGAGCTTTTTTCAGACTATCTTTGTATCCACAGGGCCTACTACAGTGCCTGGCACATAGCTAGTATTCAGTAAATGCTTATTAATTGATTATTGTCATCAAAAGTCCCAAAGTAGAGTGCTGAACTTAAAGTCAGGAAGACAAGTTCAAATCATATCTTATATCTTATCATTCATGTAGCTCTAGGTAAATGACTTAACCCTTCTGGTCCTCAGTTTCCTAATCTATAAAATCAGGGATTCCTCAAGACATCTTCTAGTTCTAAATCTATGATCCTGTGCTTATGAATCAGAATCAGAAGATGTTTGCTCATTCTTCCATTATCATCCACTGGTTGCCACAATGTCTTGCTTCCCATACCCCATTTTTTTGGGAAATATGGAGGTCAAGTATGACTATGAGATGAAGTGAACATGTTCCCACCAAATATCTTATGCAAACTAACAATTGTGTTGAATTTTTGGCACTCATGGTTATTTTCTTTACTCAAACCTAAATCTCAAGTAATAGTCATGTTGAAAAGTCATAGTTAATATGGTTGTCACTTTGCTGGGTTGGCCAGACTAGCACCCCTTTAACACCATTTAATTATTTTTTAATATTCTATGAGTTTAGATACCAGATAACCACAGTTATTAGAATTATATACAAAATAAAAGAGAATAGGCAGTAAGTGAGGACTTGAGGGTAAAATACTTCCTCCAAGGAAATGCATGGACTTTGGGGCACAAATTTTAATCACAAGGTTGACTCCCCAGAGGCCTTTACCAACTCAACTGAAGGAGTTACTGGCAATGGGAATATAATCCAGATGGGCAAAATGAATTGAATTGGCAAACTGTTGGATTTTAATATCCAGGGTAAGTCAGCCAGAGTGTCTAGCTTTCCATCACTGCCAGTACACTTCTGTACTCAACTCACAAAGGAAATGTGGTCATGGTCAGGAGAAGCACTGAAAGGAGAATGTGCTGCTTAGGTATCAGGGGTTACAGGATACAGCTGGCAATTAATGATTTAGTAACTGATTTCTCAAGATCCTCAAATTCATTATACCTTTTGCTCAGTTCTTTCAGTAGTGTTAGACTCTCTGTGACCTCATTCTAGGTTTTCTTGGTAAAGGTACTGGAGTGATAGGTCATTTCCTTCTGCAACTCATTTGATAGATGAGGAAACTAAGGCAAACAAGGTGAAGTGATTTGCCCAAGGTCATACAGCTAGTAAGTGTCTGAAGTCGGATTTGAACTCAGATCTTCCGGACTCCAAATCAGTGCTCTATCCACTGCACCACCTAGCCATGTTATACCCTTTAGCTTTACTTTAAACTTCTTTTCCACTCAATCTCAGTAAGTCCTTCTAAGGATTTTGCTTTTCCTCCTTCCTCTGACGTTTAGTACCCCACCCTCTCTTCTTTTATAATTGACTGTTCCATCTTCCATAGTAAGCGCTTGGAAAGTGTTTCAGAGGGGAATGGGGAAAAGCCGGAGACCTCAACCACTTGTCCATTGTGTAATATAAATCTGGGTGATTGGGAAGGAACCAGCCAAGTAAAATACATGAGTTCACTTATCTCCCTCATCACTGAAGAGAGGTGGGGAATGGTTAGGACAGAATGTTGCACACATTGTCAGATACAGTAGCTATATCAGTTGTTTTTGCATAACTGTTTCTTTTTCTTTTTTTTTTTTTTTGCTTTTTGGAGGGCAATTGGGGTTAAGCCACTTGCCCAAGGTCACTTGACTAGTTTTTGTGTTAAATGTCTGAGGCCCAGATTTGAACTCAGGTCCTCCTGACTCCAGAGCCAGTGCTGTATTCACTGCACCACCTAGCCGCCCCTATAACTTTTTCTTTATTGCAATAGAAGGTTTGATTTGGAGGGCTGGTAATAGATCAATAAATTTTATATTAAAATTAAAGTGTGTAAGAGAAGGGAAAACTAGACAGTACAGTGGATAAGAGTGCCAGACCTGGAGTTAGGAAGACTGGAGTTCAAATTTATCCTTAAACACTTCCTAGCTGTGTGACCCTGGGCAAGTCACTTTACCCTATTTGCCTCAGTTTGCTCATCTATAAAATGAGCTGGAGAAGGAAATGGCAAACCACTCCAGTATCTCTTCCACAAAAACCCAAAATGAGTTGTGAAGAGTTGGGCATGTACAACCAGTGTGTCTGATAAATGCCTCATTTCTAAACTATACAAAGAACTGAGTCAAATCTATAAGAATACAAACCACTCCCCAGTTGATAAATGGTCAAAGGATACGAACAGGCACTTCTCAGGAGATGAAATTAAAGATATCTATAAGCATATAAAAATGCTCTAAATCACTATTGATTAGAGAAATGCAAATCAAAACAACTCTGAGGTACCACATCTCACCAGCCAGGCTGGCTAAGATGACAAAACAGGAAAATGATAAATGCTGGAGAGGATATGGAAAAATTGAAACACTAATGCACTGTTGGTGGAGTTGTGAACTGATCCAACCATTCTGGAGAGTGATCTGGAGCTATGCCCAAAGGACTATAAATAAATAAGTGCATACCTTTTAACCCAACAATACCACTTCTAGGGATGTATCACAAAGAAATCATACAAGTGGGAGGAGGACCTGTATGTACAAAAATATTTATAGCAGCTCTTTTTGTGGTGGCAAAGAATTGGAAATCAAGGGGATGCCCACCAATTGGGGAATGGCTGAACAAGTTGTGGTATGTAATGGAATACTACTGTGCTATAAGAAATGAGGAGCAGACAGACAGACCTGGAAAGAGTTATATAAACTGATGCTGAGTGAGAAGAACAGAACCAGGAGAAATCTGTATACAATCACAGACACAACGTATGTGTGACGACTAATTTCAATAGACTGGGCTCCTCTCAGCAATGTAAGGTTATAAGACAACTGCAAAAGACTCATGATCAAAAGAGATATCCACATCCAGAGAAAGAGCTGCAGAGTTTGAATGCAGATTGAAGGAAACTACTTGCTCTGTTTCTTTTTCTTGTTTTGTTTTGTTTCCTCTTTCCTACTGATCATTCCACTGGTTATAATCCTTCTTTATAACTTGACTAATGATTAATATGAAGATATTTGTAGATCCTATATTTGAGTGCATGCTGCCACGATGGGGGGGGCGCGCAGGGGAGAAGAAGTAGGGGGAGAAAATTGGAAACTCAAGGGACTGTGGAACTGAATGTTGTAAACTAAAAATAAATAAACAAATTAATTTTTTAAAAAAGAGTTGGGCATGACTGAAATGAAACAACATGTAAGGGAGCCCCTTTAGATAAATGGACTGAGAGCAGGGATTTCTGTTGTTATAATACAGATCTATAGCCTCTCTCCAACTTAGTAGTTAGACTTAGGTTCATGAAGTCTACCACCAGGCCTGACCCTGGCCTTGACCTGAGGTTAGGCCTGAGGATGACACCAAGCCCTGACCTCGAAGGCTTTTCTGCTTGGCGAAAACTGTTAGAGCCTATGCTCAGCCAGCCTAGCTTAGGTCTCATGGCCCAAGATTGTTTACATGAAATGATGAGATACCAAAGAAAGATATTAAGTGCCAACTCTGTTTGCATAGCACACTCAACTTCTCCAAATATTCTTTTTTTTTAAGTCTTATTAGACCCTCTCAACATCCTTACAAGGGAGTCAGTCTGTGAATAAATTTATTTCCATTTTATATATGAAGAATCCAAAGTATGGGGAGGCTAGCTCTTTGCCCAAAGTAGTGGCAGAGTCAAAATTCAAGCCTGGTGCCCCTGACTTCACTTTAGTCTTGCCCCTAAGTCACTTTGACTGGAATTTCAACTCACCAGGGTTAAAAGTCATGGGATTTTAGAACTGGAAGAGACCTTGGAAATCTTATTCAACCCCCTCATCTTACAGATCCAATAAACTGTAGCCTGGAGTGGTGTAATGACTTGTCCCAGGCTGTCGTGAGTTGATGGAACTTACTCTTTCCCCTATTCCATTCCCCAGAGACTATGACTACAACTAACCAAAAATTAGTGATACATATGTATTTAGATGTTGTATTATCATCAAGTTCTTGCTTAACTTTTGACGAGAGTAACCAGAGCCAAGAGATAAGTACAGGATAGGATTGGCTTTAAAAGTGTCCCAGGATTGCATCCAAGTCTCTGAGTACTCAACTAAAAGTAGTTTAAAGTGGCAGTTCTCTGGGGCAGAGAGTTGAGTACTAGAATGATCCTGAGGAGTGAAGGGTGAATGCTCAGAATGAAGGGTTAAGTGCCATGGAGGTGGAGGTCTGAGTACCAAGACCTTGGGGTTAAATATAGGCAATGATGGCTAAGCTGAACCCCAGGAGGAGCTGGTCAGGGATTCAACTTAATTAGAGCTTAGGAATAACTAAGTACAGGCTTGCTTTACATGTGCTTTTCCTTTTAAGTATAAACTACAGATCCTGATGGACCCAGGATGGGAAAGAGGTATTCTCTCTCCAACTAAGGGGTCCTTACCTTTGAGCTATTTACATGCACTATGTTCAGGCCTAGGGAAACCTGGACTCCAAAGAGAGAGATCAGACTCTTTCCCATTATCCCTTACTCTTTCCATCCTTTTCTCATCACAGAGCCCCAAGAAAAAATCACCTAAAACTTAGGTTTGGCTCATGTCTAGGGTCTCCTCAAAGGAGATTTAACAGGTTCTCAATGTACAGTGTAGATCAAGTAAAACACAGCTATTTATTTTCTCACACATAAAAACACAAAAGCCTCATAAGCACACAGTAACCAAGACAAGACTTGTCTTAAAGCATGAGACACGGGTTAAACCATGACCCTGTTATACTCTTAAAATATGAAAACAGAGGACATTTGGTGGACCTGCAAAATACACACATCACCTTCACTTTAGCTCTGCATTTTTGGAACACCTCCCTTAAGGTCCAAGTCTTCTGGTTACCCAGGGTGGAGCTTGGCCAGTCATCATCCTTTCATGGCCCTCTTTTTTTAGAAGGATATAATTAGATTCTTCTGCATCCAGTTCTAACTGAAGAACTCACAAAGTCCCAACTTCTTGAACTACAAGAGGTAGCCTCCAAGACTGAAAATGTCCATCTCAGCATCACTGTTTGGTCACTTATTCTTTGAGAAAGAAATAGAAGCAGACTAGGCAGCTCAGGGCCTAATACCCAGATTTGGACTCACTTAGGTATTATGTATACTCATTGCCATGTCCAAGTGATCATAGATATTGGGGTGGGGTGCTGAAGAGAGAGAAGAAGGAGGAAGTAGTAGGAGGAGGACAGAGGATGAGTGGGGAGGAGAGGAGGAGAGGGAGATGGAGGGAATAAGAGAAAGAGAAAGACAGAGAGAGAGAGACAGTGAGAGAAAGAGAAACTATATGTTTCAGAGTAAGGAGGAAGAGATTAAGAGTGGAAATTGTCTTTCCCCATAAAGACTCCTGAGTGAGTAGCTCTTCCTGACTCAGTGGCTAGTCCTCTTTGATACAGGTCAGTCAAAACACATTTATTAAGCATTTACTACATACCAGGCATTGTTCTGAGGGCTGGGAATAGAAAGAAAGACAAAAACATGGTCTTAGTCTTCAAGGAGCTCACTTTCTGATAGGAGAGATGACTTGAAAATAGCTTTTTACAAAAAAGAAAATGATTAGACTTGTTCCACTTGGTACCACAGGCAGAACTGGAAGCAATAAGGGGATGTCACAGTGAGGAAGATTTTCCTACATTTGAGCTGTCTGAAGGTAGAATCAGCTGTCTCAAGAGGGTTCTCCCTCACTAAGCCCTTTCAGTGGAGGCTGGATGACTATCCAATAGAGAAGGTGGTAGAAGAGATCTATGCTTAGGTGCAAATTAGACTAGGTGGGTCTCTAATGTTTCTTCTCACACTGAATTTCTTTGACTCTATGATCCTGTTACTTGGCAATACCTGAGGCAGTCCCATTTGTTTCTCATTGCTGCTCCCATGATCATTTTCTCATTCCATTTTTTTAAGACTGAGGGGGAAAAGTGCCTATTATACTGTGCCAACTTGGCTGGGGTGGCCTTGAAGGTTGATGTATCAATCTTCCATGAGTGCTCAGATCTGCACTTTCACATCTCGTCAAGAACACTTCATCATTTTTCTGGGCACCAGGTTTCACCTTGCAGCTCCAAGCAGAGGCTCCAAATCCATCCAAATGAATGTACACAAGCTTTGACTGCTTTGAATTTGCCTACATGCAAATCTGAGTCTAAAGCAATTTTAAGGACAAGAAAAATGGGGTTCAGAGAGTATGTCTGGTGGCTTGCAGGATTTGAGAATTGGGGTTTTCCAGTTACAAAAATAAGAGGGAAATTTTTTTACTCCTCTGCTCCTCATTTTCATTTCATCTGGTTTAGGAAAGTCTGAACAAAGAGGGGAAACTCTTTTGAAGACTATAGCAAGGGCAATTTTATTACAACCTTTTTGATGTGCTAAATGTATTTTTTAAAATTCTTTGTGACAGAAGTTCACAGCTCAATAGACAAGTATCTTTTCTGTTTTTTGCATGTTGAAATGTTTGAGTTTGTTGATGTCTGCTAAGTTCACAATAAAAAGAAAACATTAAAAAGTAAAAAAAAAAAGAAAATAGCTTTTATATACAAGATACATGCAGGATAAATGGAAAGTAGGTGGCACAGTAGATAGAGAACTGTGTCTGGACTCAGGAAGATTCATCTTCCTGAGTTTAAATATGGCCTCACACACTTACTAGCTGTGTGACCCTGGGCAAGTCACTTAACTCTGTTTGCCTCAGTTTGCTCATCTGTAAAATGAACTGGAGAAGGGAATGGCAAATCATTCCAGTATCTTTGCCAAGAAAATCACAAAGAGGGTCATGAAGAGTCAGACTGAACAATAACAACAATCTCAAAAGGGAAGGCATTGGTGATGGAGGAGACATGAAAAGGCTTTTTGGGGCTGATGGATTTGAAGCTGAGCCTTGAAGAAGGACAGAGAATCCAGGAGGCAGGGTTGAGGAGGAAAAGCATTTCAAGTACGAGGGGAAAGCCAATGAAAAGGCAGACGGGAGATGGAGTGTCATGCATGAGGAATAGCACATAGCTCCACATAGCTGGGTTTAGAGATTGTGAAAGGGGACAACTAGAAAGGTAGGAAGGGTCCAGGTGGTAAAAAGCTTTAAATGCCAAACAATTTCAACTTGCCCTCGTGGAAATAGGGAGACAGTAGAGTTGAATGAATGAGGGAGAATAGGAAGGACATGTTTAGGTCTACACTTTAGGAAAATAATTTTAACAACTGTGTGAAAGATGGATTGGAGTGAGAGTCTTAAGGTAGAAGACTATGGTAATAGTCTAGGCTTGAGGTAATAAGGGCCTGTGCCAGAGCTATGCTGCATGAGTAAAGGGCATGTACCCAAGAGATGTTGTGAAGGTGAAAACAATAAGATTCGAGGACATACTGGCTAGTGCCAGGGAGGAGTTATGCTTAACACTAAGGCTGTAAAGCTCAGATGACTGGGAGAGTAGAATTTACTCAATAGTAATTGGAAACTTGGCAAGAGGAGGGGGTTCTTAGACAAAGCTCCTGGGTGCAATTACATAGATCAAGGGACCAATAAGAGGGTTGCTTTGTCTTCCCAAGTCCTCCAGCACTAAACTATCACGTATAGCCCATTAGAAATAACCCAGGAAAAGTCAATTCTGTATATGCTCCATGGAATGATTCCCCCTACTACACAAACTCAACAGAGAACTATAGTGGGAAAGAAAGCCAAACTTTGAGTAGGAGGCCTGGGTTCAAATACCCATTTGAGTTAATACTTACGAGCTCTGACCTGGAATGAGTCACCTCCCTCACCTCCTTGAATCTCAGCTTCCTCATCTCTAGAATGGGGGTGATCCCACTTCCTAGCTCACAGGAGCCATCTGGAAAACCAGAGAAATATGAGCAAGAGTTCTTGGGCATGGGCCAGGACTTGTACAAAATACAGAGAAAAGACAGTGGTGAAAGAGGACCATGGAGCAGGTCAGTTAAGGAAGGCTTCAAAGGGAGAGGAGAAAGAGCTGGCTTGGGCCCTCACCAGCACATCCGCGAAACTCCTCTTGTCTGGTGACTGCCCGATGTTTGCTTCACACATACCACAGATGCATATTAATGCTCCTAGAGTTGAATCCCGGTCCAGAAAAGCAGATGCTTATGGATGCCAAGTCTGGCTGAGCAGGGGAGATGAAAAGCTGTCTTTGCCGGATTGCGAATTCCATCAGACCCCGAGCAGCTGTTCCTTAAAGCCCCTGAAAACAAAAATCCTCATGAATAAATATTAGGGATGAAATGAGGTTTCCCAGGAACAAAAGCTAAGCCGAGGAAGTTATTTGAAAGATGTTGGAATCTTTCATCTCCACAAAATATGCCATTTATTTGTGCCTCAGACGAACTCCCTTTCCCCAGATCTCCCTCCTTCTCTCACCACAACATGAATCATGTTTCTCCCTCAATCTCATCCACCTAACACCTAGGGGAACGTTTGCTCAGATTTTCCTTTGCTGGAAAAGAGAGACCACAAACCTTGGCTCCCTTCACCCCATCTCCTTAAGCTTTGGCTCAGATCTTCTATCTCCATAATCTCACTGACTGAGCCAGGGTTTACTTCCCCAGTGTAATGGGGGTTTCCAAGGCCCCTGCTGAGACCCTGGAACTCAGGAGGTGTCATGGGAGGAAAAGTCTTGATGGGTACTTAAGAGGGAGAATGCCTAGGTCCTAGCTCAAGATCTAAGCTCTAGGCACAAAGGCAACCTTAGGAGCAAGCAACTAATTCCCTCTAATGACTTTGTATCTGGGAGTACTCTTTTCCCCTCTTCCTCACCTACACCATCACCTCCCTTGAAGGACTATCTGAAATGCCATAATTTCAGCTTCATTTCTCTAGATTTTGTTCTGGTTAAAATGCAAACATCCATGGGAAGAAGCATGTAGTAAATATTATCAGTCATTTACACTTTAGTATGAATGAGTTTGTCAAGGGTCTTCCAGGGAAATTATCTGGAGCTAGTTTGAGTGGGAGGGGATAAGGGAAAGAAAAACTGAGAAGAGATTGTGAGACCCATGAGCACTTGCCTCAATGATAGGGTAAAAAGGGGGAAAGGGTGTCAGAATAGGAAATATAGGGGACAAACCTCATGTTATTCTATGCCAAGGGCTAGCCCTTCCCAGACCTTCAATTTCACAGTATCATTGGTCTAGCAGTGATGTGTAGGACCCAAGCTGAAAAAGAACACCAATGGAAAGAAAAAAAGTGGTAGAGTAAGAAAGGGGCTTGAGAGCATCACTCTACTTGATAGGTAACAAGACAGACTCTCCATCAGACCCAGCCGAGCTTTATTAATAGTTGTTGTTTAGTCATTTTTCAGTCATGTCTGACACCATGACCCCTTTTGGGATTTTCTTGGCTAAGATACTGGAGTGATTTTCCCTTTCCTTCTCTAGTTCATTTTACAGATGAGGAAACTGAGGCAAATAGGATTAAGTGACTTGCCCAGAGTCACACAACTAGTAAGTGTCTGAGGTCTGATTTGAATTCAGGTCTTCCTGACTGTAGTCTACATATGCTATCCACTGTACCACCTAGCTGCCCTATTACTAATAGTAGACTTTACCAAAAATCAGAGGATGAACTTTATTCAAAATCGGGGGCTGATCCTGGTCATATACCTTCAACCTCAGCTGTTCAGAGATGGTAATGATCACTATTGATCAATCATCTTTGGATGCAAAGGCTACATATTATGTAACACTAAACATAGAACAGAACTGTAACTAGATTGGGGCCATAGCCATTTGGTCCAAGAGCCTTACATTTAAAGGGCAGCTAGGTGACACAGTGGACAGAGTGGCAGACCTGAAGTCAGTAAGACTTATTTCCTGAGTTTAAATACTTCTCCACCTTACCATACTCCCCATGCTCTGGCATTTACCTTACACTGGGCATAGTTTTTGGTACCTACCTTGCCATAAAATTCCCAGTTATGGCTTTTGCATATAGATAGATAGATAGATAGATAGATAGATAGATAGATAGATAGATAGATAGATAGATAGATAGATAGATAGACACACACATACATATATATTGATATACACACAAAGACATACACACACATATGTCCTTGCTCTCCATTTTGTGTGCACAAGATTGTTAGAAGCTCAAAGATCCCCGAATATTCAAGACCAAAGTATTAGGACTTATATACTTCCTACCAAGTCAGAGAACTCCCATCCTTAAGGGAGAGTACAGTGATGCAATGGAAAACATGTTAGATTTTTTTTTATCCAGAGGTCATTGGTTCAAATCCCAGCTCCCTTCCTATCTCTGTGATTTGGGCCACAAATTCTCTAGGTTTCAGTCCCTCATTTTACAAATGAGGGATTTTGAACAGATGATCTCTACATTCACTTCTGCCTTTAAATCTATGATTTCTTCATCCTCTGAGGTTTTTCTTTTGCCCTTACCTAGGACAGCAAGCAAATTCCAAGGCACAAAATTTGTGAGTAAGATAACCCAGATAATCCACAGGATGAATTGGGTTAGATTGTGTCTCCCTTTCTCCATTGTGTTTACACAGCATCTATCATGACTTGAGAGTTTGGGTTTTTTTTTTACCCAGTAGGCCCATTTGAGCCCATCCTCTCTTAGCCATTAAGGAAAATGCAACCCAGAAAGCTCAGTCCACTTGCCCAAAGTTGCAAAACTGAGTCAGACCCTCATGCAAACACAGGCCAATTCTGACTCCACACCATGTGGCTGCCTCTTGACCCCATGCATGATCTTGGCTCTTGTGATGAGACCTAATTCATGCTCATTTCTTACCTACAACTTGGACTTTTTATCCCTTGAGGATTAAATGCAGCAGGATTTAAATGTTTCCTTCAAACAGCTCTTGAAGACCATTTTCAGTCTCATTTTTCTGAAGAGTAGCCCTTGTATCACAGGTGCATATAAACTAACATTGCTTTCAGTTGCAGCTAGACAGAGGAATAAGTGGGAGGCAACTGTCTCCCAGGTAGGTGATGTACACATTTTGTCTCTTCTTTTAGACTAAATTCCTGAAGGATAAGGATAATGTTTCTCCTGTGAGATTAGATGAAAAAAGCTGCCTGTCTTAGCATACTAGAAACTTTCTGAATGTAAGGAATGCCTCCCCCAACAAACTGGTGGGTCCCCACATGCCTAGTTCTGGGTTTTGCACATTAGTAAGTGTGTAATCAATAAACAAGTGAGGAGAATGTGACAATCATTGCCTAAACTGGAGCTTCCCTGAGGTCAGCAACTCTTTATCCCCTGTCATATTGGGAGCTCCATGAGGGTACATGTTCTCTTCCGTGTGGTAAAACCCTTACGACATTTCACACAGCTTCCTGCCCACACTGTTGCTGCTCACTAAATCTTCATTCGTGATGTTGATTATTTTGATTAATGAATGCCACTAAAAGTTATGAGATAAGGCATGAGATAAGCTATGGATTAGCTTGTTGTACAGTCATGTTGGACTCTTTGCAACCCCATGGACCATAGTAAGCCAATGCTGGCCATGGGATTTTCTTGACAGATTCTGAAGTGTTTCACCATTTCCTTCTCCAGTGGATTAAGGCAAACAGAAGTTAAGTGACTTGTCCAGGGTCACACAGCTAGTAAGTGTCTGAGGCCAGATTTGAACTCAGGTATTTCCAGGTCCAGCACCTAGTTACCCCTCTGGGATAGCTCCATATCTCTACATGGAAAACCAATGTCCATAAAGGTCAAGTGATTTGCTTTATTTGTTTTATATTGCATGGCATGTTTGGAGCAGGATCAGGATTTGAACCTAGGTCTCAATTTGAAATTGGGTCCCAGGAGAAGAGGTGGAGAAACTAGCTTTCTGTTCCTTTCCAGCTGGCAGGCAGATCCAGTCTCTTTTCCCTTCTCTACTCATATCAGATGACCTCTCTGACTCTGGGATCACAGAAGAGTCCAGAGTGAATGAGATAGGGAGAGGGCTAGGCCTGGATGTTCCTTCTTTCCAAAGGCACTGATTCCCAGTGCCAGAACAGAAAGGGTGTTTCCACCAAGCAAACTATTTCCCAACATGCTCCAGGGGAGCCTGCTTAGGAGGCAACAGCCCCAGTTTTGTGTCTCTGCATGGAGATAAGCTATCAGTGTCTGCAGAGGATCAACAGAGGGTGAGGAGGGACTGCAGTCTGACAGCCAAAAACAAGCTGGGAAGGAAAATGCTGACTGGGCAACTAAGAAGGACAGAAGAAAGGGATGAAAGGAGGGAAAGAGATTGGGGGCAGAGATTGGGAGAGGAAGAAATAGATGGGGCAGCTCTACAGAGGTGTGGTGGAAAAAAACCCTTGCTCTGAAGTAAGAAGACATGAGTTCAAATCTCTAACCTCCCCATTGCTATCTATGTGACCCTAGACAACTAAACTGAACCTAAGTTCTTGCCTCTGGAAATGGAAGAGGTTGAGCTGATGTCTAAAGTACCTTCCATCTCTGAGTCCAAAGACAGAAAAAAAACAGAGTGAATAAGTCTTTTTTCTCTCTCATAGAGCTGAGATATGCCTTACCCAAGGACACTGAGGCAGTGGGAGGCAGTGTGCTCATCTTTAAAATGAGGGGGTGGGATCAGATGTCCAGCTCTAAATCTGTGATCCAATGAGCCCAGGTCCTCTAAGCTCTACCCTAGAACTATCAATTGGATTCACCAGTTGTAATGGGCATACTCACTAACCGATCATCTGAGAACAGGAGCACCAACATTTGAAGGGAGAACAAGGCTATATGAAGCTTATTTGTGATCCAGTAGGCCAAAGACAGATGGGACACTGAATTGAACCTTGCAGGCAAATTGCTCAGTAACCTTGGGGAAGTCCCTCTGTCCCTGCAGGCTTCAGTTTCTCCTACTATAATCAGGATTATATTAACCTGCTTCATGAGAATGCTGTGTGGACAAACTCACTAAGGGTTCTAAAGAGCTGTTGTTTCACCTGTAACTGCTTGTGGAGAGAGTTCCTTAGCAGGAGTTTTTATAGTCTCATTAATCTGAATGGGTGTTTTGGGAGGTAGGCAGGGAGCAGATAATTTTATCCTCATTTTAATGATGGGGACTGAACCATGGAGTGGATAAGTTCCTTACCCATGTCAAAGAGACCTAAGAGTTGAAAATAACCCCCCTCGTTCTTGCTTTTAACAAACATTTTACAAAAATGCTTGGTCCTTTCCTTGGCCTGCTTCCTATATCTTTCATGTTGCTTTTCCATTCTCCTTCCCATCCCCATGACAGACCACAGGATCACAGACTTAGAACCTGAAGGAACTTTAGAAAACATCTTTTCTAACTTGATCATTTTACAGATGAGAAAAATGAGGACCAGAGGGGTTAAATGGAATGTCCAAGGTTACACAGGTAATAAGTGGCAAAGCTAGGATTTGGGGCCTCTTGGTACAGTGGAGAGGGGCAACTAGGTCACACAGTGGATACAGTGCTGGGCCTGGAGTCAGGAAGACCCAAATTTAAATATGACCTCAGATACTTACTAGCTGTGTGACCCTGGGCAAGTCACTTAGCCGTGTTTGCCTTACTTTCCTCATCTGTAAAATGATTAGATGGAGTAAAATGAGTTGATTGGAGTAGATGGCTTCTGAGGTCCCTTCCAGCTCTGAGATTTTATGACCCTATGATCTTCTAGGGCATCTGCTCCAATGACATTATTACTTAGGGACAGCTGCTCCAAATGTTAGGAGCTGATCTTTATGAATTGCTGTGGCTGAGAAGCTGGTGGTCCACCTGGAAGGCAGCCCCTCTATACTTAACTAAGCTTGTAAAGCAGACATAGAGTACATCCAAATCTAGGCCTGTATGCAATACCTTTTCAGCTTGCTAGGACCTGTCAGAGCTTGTGGCTCACTGCGCATAACCTTCAAGAACCTACCTTTGTGAAGAATCATAAAAGCAAGACTTGAATGAATGTTATTCAATTATTGAATCTCATTTAATGAAACTCAGATTTTCTAAATCACAAAAATGAAATGAAAAAATTTGACTATGGTATATGTGTCTAGCATATGATAATGTGGCATTAGGCATAGATGATAGAGATCTATTTAGGAGTCAGGATGACCTGGGTTCAAGTCCCACCTCTAACAGTGTTGATGTGACTCAGGACAAGTCACTTCATCCCTCAGTGCCCCAGGCAACTCTCTTAGTATAAATTTTTGAGAACTTGTTTGTCTTAATTGGCAGACGAAGTATTTTTGTGGGGCTTGGAGTCCAAGAAGCCTATGATGTAATCACAAAAAGTAAGGGCAAATAACAAAATCTTGGTTGGTGGCTGGTTGTTATCCTTCATTCTCGAAGAGGACCAGAATGACATCACTATGATAAAGTCAATTTTCAGTGTGTCTGACTGTGGCTGATCAGACCAATATGAGCTTGGGATGCTTTACCACAGGTTGGGCACAGATAGTCCATGTGAACATTTGGGGTGGATGCTCTAAAATCTTAAAAACTAAATCTTAAACTAAAGATTCATCTATGCCATCTTTTATAAAATAATGGTGTTTTCTTGACTGAATTAGAAGAATTTGGCTGTTGGCAAAGGAAGGGCTGGTCATGCCCCTAATGGCCCTTAAAAAGCTAAACATATTAGCTCTGGAAGTTTGGACCATGTAAGAGCCAAAAGACAAGCAAGAACCTTGTCCCTGAGAGATGCTCATCATCTTTTTTCCAGGAGGTTGGGAGGGGTGATGGAGAGGAGGAAGAGAAAGGTATTTTTCCTTACCTTCCCCAATCTGCCATAGTGATTTGAAAGAGAACTACTTGACCAGTAGGAGATATCATATTCAGTATGGAGCAAATAGATGTTCTCTCTCTCTCTCTCTCTCTCTCTCTCTCTCTCTCTCTCTCTCTCTGTCTCCTAAGCCCTATTGCTTCAGATAGGCTGATTTGTCTGCCCTGTGAGTGGTAGTTGGTGGGGATGACTGGCCTCTTCTCCACAGGAATTTTCTTTCCTTGATGATGCCTAAAAGGACTGGGCTAGAAGCAAGACTAGTGGTCTGAGAGGTGCTCCCCAGGGCTCATGCCTATCTGTTTGTTAGTGGTAATTGTTAGCAGTGATTGCTGGTATTAGCAGTTATTGCTGGTATTAGTGAGGAAGATGGGCCCCCTCTCCCCAATGATTTATCCCTTCAATGATGGTTGCAGGAACTGGGTTAGAAATAGGTCTGGTGGTTTAGAGGACACTGCTGTTCCCAAGGAATATCTTTTTTTTTTTTGGAGGAGCTAGGGTAGGGCAATTGGGATTAAGTGACTTGCCCAAGGTCACACCGCTAGTTTTTGGGTGTATGTGTCAAGTGTCTGAGGCCAGATCTGAACCCAGGTCCTCCTGACTCCAGGGCCGGTGCTCTACTCACTGCACCACCTAGCCGCCCCTCCAAGGAGTATCTTAAAGACAACTAAGGCCTTGAATCTAAGAGCCTTGGGAATAACCATGCTTCTAGCCCAATGCCCTCAGCCATCCTTCTGGAAGCAACTGCCGGGGAAGGGAGGAGATAACCTGGCAACTGTTCTGCAGTTATTGAAGACTTGGAAAAGAAAGTTCTTGTCACCAAAGTCCTTGGCACCATGAAATGGTTCAATATCAGAAACTGATTTGATTTGATTAGTGGAAGTGCCAATAAAGAAGTGGCATTGTCATCTGGTTCCCTGCAGCACTCTAAAGACCAATGGGGACCTTCCCATATAACTTGAGACTGAAACGTCCTATATGTGTTGTCTCCTCCATCAGAATATGAGTTCTTTGAGAAAAGAGGTTGTCTTACTTTTCTTTTTGTATCTCTTTGTATCCCTAGCTCAGTATAGTGCTTCACACATAAGTGATTATCAGTGCTTTGTTTATTCATTCTTTAATAAATGCTTGTTGACTGGTTGGCGGGCTGCTTCCTTTGAAAAACCCCCTCTACATTTCAAAATTGTTTCTAAAGACAAGATCTGACTCTGAAGTCACCAGCATTCTGGTTCACTAGTTTCTTCACGGTTGATGGGATCAATCACGTGATTGATACACCTGCTCCATCTCGTCCAAAACGATATTCCACAACTGGGCATGATTGTCACTTTCTTGCTCAATAAACTCCAGTGGCTCCCTGTGACCTTTAGAACCAAATACACTTTCCTCTATATGACATTTAAAACTCTTTAAAACCTGTCTCCAACCTTCCTCTCCAGGTTGATTATGTTTTACTTCCCTTCATGAACTCTCTACATAGGATTCAACCAGACTGACCTTCATGCTATTCCTTGTACTTGATTTTTCTATTTCCTTGCCTGTCTATAGACTATCCTCTGTGTCTGGAATGTACTTATTCCTCACCCCTCCACTTAAAATCCCTAGTTCCTGATCCAACCATTCTGAAAAGCCTAAAGGGTTATTAAAACTGTGAATACCCTTTGATCCAGCAATACCACTACTAGATCTGAATCCCAAATCCTTAAGGTTAAAAGGAGGCAGACCTGTGTGTACAAAAATATTTACAGCAGCTCTTTTTGCGGTGACAAAGAATTGGAAATGAGGGAATGACCATTAATTGGGGAATGACTGAACAAGCTGTGGTATATGGTTGTAATGGAATACTATTGTGCTATAGGAAATAATGAGCAAGATCTTTTCAGAAAAACCTGCAAAGACTTACATGAACTGATGCAATGTGAAGTGAACAGAACCAGGAGAATATTGTACATAGTGCCAGCAATACTGTAAATGCCTTAGCTCTTCTCAGCAGTACAATGATCCTAAGACAATTTGAAAGGACTCCTAATGAAAAATGCTATCCACATCCAGAGAAAGAACTGACAGAATCTGAATCCAGATAGAAGCATACTATTTTTCACTTTATTTTTTGTGGTATTTTTAAAAATCTGTGTCTTCTTTCACAACACAACTAAGATACCAATATGTTTTATATGATTACACATGTATAATCTATATCAAATTGCTTACCATCTTAGGAGGGAGCAAGAGAAGGAAGGAGGGAGAGAATTTGGAACTCAATTTTTTTTTACAATGAATATTAGGGCAGCTAGGTGGTGCAGTAAATAGAGCACAGGTCCTGGAGTGAGGACGACCTGAGTTGATATCTGATCTCAGGCACTTACTAGCTGTGTAACCCTGGACTTAACTCCAATTGCCTCCAAAAATAAAAAAGAATGTTAAAATTTTCTTTACATGTAATTGGGAAAAAATAATATAAAAAAAGAATCCCTGTTTCCCTTTAAAGCTCAGCTCAAATACAATCCACTGCAAGAGGTTTTTTTTAATTCTCTTCTTCAGCTGCTGGTGCCTCCTCTCAAATGACCTTAAGTTTATTTGGTATATTTATAATATTTAAATATATTATGTATTATTTAAATATGATATATATACTTAAAATCCCATCTTTCTACTTGAAACCTTCCCTAGCTTTTCTTGATTCTAGGACTTTTCATCTGTTAATGTATTCCTATTTATACATAGAACTTGCTATTTCTGTCTGTCTATCTATCTATCCAATTTGTTTGCATGTTGTCTCATCCATTGGATTGCAAGCTCCTTGAGGGCAGAGGCTGTCTTTCGCCTCTTTTTGTATTCCCAGTGCTTAGCACAATGGCTGGCACATAATAGGTGCTTAATAAATGTTTGTTGATTGATTGAAACCTTGTTGTTCATCCTTTATTTTCGAACAGGACCAATGACATCACAGACAATATCTTAAACTTTAGGGTGCTATTTAACTTTGTTGTAAGAAGCGATTGTTTTCAGGGCCTTCTGGGCAGTAACACTGTGACTCCTTCTGACCTACTTCCCCCTGTTTTCCCAATACAACATAAGCTCTTTGGGGGCAAGGACTGTTTCATTTTTGTCTTCACATCCCCAGAACCTAGCTAGCACAATGACTGTCACATAGTAGGCACTATCTATATGCTTGTTTGTTATTATTTAATTCAACTCAAAAAAACACTTATTGAACATGTAGAATGTTCCAGACCCTTTTCTAGGCAATGGGTCTACAAAGATGAAAAAGATAAAGTCATGTGTATCTAGTGAAAAGATAAGACATATATACAGACAATTATGATACAGATGAAAATGTGCTAAACACCAAAGGCAGGTGCAAATAAAGAACCATGAGAGTTCACATGGGGAGGGAGGTAGTCAAGGAAGGCTTCTTGGAAGAGACGGACAGTGAAGTAGGAGTAATTCACCAGATGGAAGTGGGAAAGGTAGGAGGAAGGGTTGAGCACTTGGTAAGGTGGCATTGCCTTTTGTTGTATTGATAGAGCCTCCAGTGATAACCCTTCCTGCTTCAAAGGCAAGGACATTGTGGCTTGATGTTTCCCACATGATCTGGAGGCTTGATTAATAATGACCACCTAATGTCTCCATCTGACTGTTATTTGTCTCAATCCTGGAGCATCTATGACTTTGTTGGAGTTCCTGGACAGGGTCATCCCAAGAGAAAGGCAAATCATTATGCACAAGGAGGAACTGAAGCTCCAAGTCCAGGTGATGGAGGGCAGACATCAAGAGACAATAAGATGCTATATCAACAAGTCAACAAACATTTATTAAGCACTTTCTATGTGCCAGGAACTGGGTTAAATCTCGGGGATACAAGGTGGCATACTGGATAGAATGGATAATGCCAGGTCTAGAGTCAGAAAAGTCTGAATTCAAAACTGGCCTCCAACATTTACTAGCTGCATCATTTGATTTCTGTTTGCCTCAGTCTCTCATCTGTAAAATTAAGATAATAATAGCACCTACTTCCCAGGTTTGTTGTGAGGATCAAATTATGTAAGTGTGAAGTTCTTTTTTTTACCTGGAATACAGTAGATTCTATATAAATGTTAACAATTATTATTATTAAAGAAAATGCAGTACCTGCCTTCAAGGATCTTACATTGTAATGGTGGAAATCAACATTAAAAAGTAGCAGAAAAACTGGAGGGGGGTGAGATACACATGTGGGAACATGGTGACTGAGGCCAGAGTATAAACGATGACTTATCTGGGCTCTCCCCAAAAATGGAGGTTTTAGGAAGAGCTCATTGGTCACCTTCAAAAATGAAGGATGAACCACAAGGTTTGAAAGACACTTTATAAATATTATCTTATTCGGTCTTCACAACAACCCTGGGGAGGCAAGTGCTATTATTTTATCCATTTTACAGATGAAGAAACTGAGTCGGGCAGAGATGAAATATCTTGCCCGGGTCACATAGCTAGTAAAAGTCTGAAGCTGAATTTGAGTCAGGTCTTTCTGATGCCAGAACCACTGCCCTATCCACTGTGCCACCAGGGTTGGCTAAAAGGGTAGGGTCTGAGAGAGGGGTTGTAGACTATCAGAATTAAATGGGGCCCTTGGACCTACCTCATCTGGTCTAACATCCTCATTTTAGAAATGAGGATACTGAGGGTTAATGAAGGGAAGTTATTTGCCCTTGGCCACCCAGTAGGAAGTGACAGAGAGGACTGAAACTCTGTCTTTTCAGTCCAAGCTAGAAACATATCTAATACCCAACTCTGCCTTCCCTTATTCTCCAGTGAAAATGATAACCATAAAATTCTAGGGTTTTTTTTCCTCTGTATGCTGTTAGAGAGGGTAGTATTCCTTTGAATGATCCACAAGTGAGCATCTGGGGTCAGATTGTTCCAGGGTACCACTACCCAAGGAAGTGCTGGCCAACATCTGCAACAGCTGTGTATCTGTCATTCTCCAGCAGCACTGAGATGACCCTGCCCATTGCTCTGTGTGTGTGTAGGGGTGTGTGTGTGTGTGTGTGTGTGTGTGTGTGTGTGTGTGTGTGTGTGTGTGTGTGTGTGTAGGGGTGAATTGGGGGAGTGGAGGTGGTTAAAGAGAGAGTCAGGCTATGCTGGAAACAAACTGCAGAGGGAGAGAACCACTAGGGTGCAGCTGTGGGCCAGAAGCCTGATGCTCTGCATGGCGGATGCTGGATGCGATGCTGGAACGGTGAGGACTCCAAAACCAGTGCAAGGGGACAGTTGGCAATGTTGGCAATTAGGTTTGAGTGTTTTGTTTCCATCTTAGCTATAATTAGGTGGCTTCTTTGTTTATTTAGGCTGAGAGCTGTAAGATAAATGACAGCTCCGAAGATGCTTTTCAGCACTTCATAAATCACCTACTGGCCCGGGCAGTTTAGCGTCTGTGATGTCTCGAGTTCTTCCCCACCCCCGCCTCCACATCTTCTTTAGGAGAAACTGACTTTAGGAAGATTGTAGGTTGGGGGATGGAGGACACACAAGAGAAAAGACCTAGTCTTTTTCACCAAGAAAGGCAGAAGAGGAAAAGATGAAATAATTGTTATTTCTAAAAATCCCAGGGCTCCAGAAGGAGACACATGCAATGAACTAGTCTCTGGAATCCCCAGTGGAAGATACTTGGAGATTTTTCCCACCAAGGTGGTCTCTGTTGGTGACACAGGGGTCAGTTGATGGGCAGGCTTGCCTTCCTCTGGGAGAACAAGGTCTCATTTAGGCTCTAATTCAAACTCTCTCCCCCTCTGCGTCCCTCGACATGTCTGGAGATTTACAGGAGACATTTGAGAAGTATTTATAGTTCAGGAGTTATTTTTTTTCCTATGACTACATAAGTCTCTCAGGGGGGCTCAATGCCAAAGACTCCACTTTCTTCCCCTTGGAACAATGCATTCCTGAAGAGGGATTATGGAAGGCGGCCCAGACTCCCAGCTGGAGTTAGATCTGCTCCAACACCCACCCTGGAAACTGAATGGGGCAAAGACCTAGATAATGACCTGCACTTCCCAGAGAGGGCATAGGACAAACCATCTCTTAAGTCTGACCCTGAGCAGATCACTCCCCTGCTGCTAAATCTTCAGTATGATAAAATGCAAAATCCTCTGCCTAGCATTGAACATCCTCCACAATCTGACTCCAACCCACTTTTTCAGGCCTCCTTCATATTTTTTCATTTTTATTCCCTCCATAATTTTTCAGTTCCCCTTCATACACCCTACATTTCAACCAAACTGAATACCTATAGCTGTTCCCATGAGGTCCACCTGCCATCTCTTTTCTCTGTATATTCACAAAAGCAGCCCCCCATACTTGTGATGGACTTCTTCCTCATCTCTACCTGTTAAGCCTTTCTCTTCCTTCAAGGCTCATCCACCTTCTCCATGTTGACTTCCCTGCTTCCCCCAAGTAATGTCTTTTCTTCCCCCTCAAATTTTCCTACAGCACTTAGCTTGGCTCTCCTCTATTCCTACCACACTTTACCTTGTATTGTTTATATGTTGTATCCCATTAAGCAGACACCTGAAGGAATCTTCTTTGGATCCCCAAAGTCTATCTCTGTATCTTGCACATAGTAGGCATCCAATAAATATTTGTGAAATAGAGTAGAATAGAATCTCATTGAACAGGAGGGGGAGCAGAATGTGAGGAACTAATAGTCTTCTTTGAATTATACTGGAATGTACTGAAAAAAAAGGTTAAGCTAGACTATAAATATGACAGGATCACAGAGAGCAGTGCCTTAACCAAGGAAGTGCAGGTCATGTGGCCTCATGAGAGGAAAGCTAGGCAGGGGCTAATGGAAAGGAGAGATAAAGAGGAGCAAACTAGAGATGCTGTAGCCAGGAGTCTCTGATTCAGTAGTTGAAGACTGAGGAGGGAATGTTGCATGCTAGACTAGTCTACTGGGTCAGGGGCACTTTCTTTCTCACTTCACTTACAGAATCACAGCATCTCAGAGTTAGAAGGTCCCCTCTTTCATATGACAACCCATCAAACACGTGAAGATGGTTGACACCCCTACCCCCCCCCAAGTCTTCTCTTCTGTGGCTGCAGTCTGGTGTGTTGATAGGAAGTACTTTCTGGTTTAGGTTGGACTAGATAAGAATAGCTAACAATAATAACTGGTATTTACAAAATACCCGCTATGTACCGGTGCTAGGCACTTCATAAATATTATCTCATTTGATCATCATAACAACCCCGGAAGGTAGTTTTATATTTTATATAAATTTTATATTTTATAGTTGAGGAAACTGAGGCAAACAGAGGATAAGTGACTTACCTAAGGTCAAATAGCAAGTAAGTATCTGAGGCTGGATTCAAACTTAGGTCTTCTGGACTCCAAGCCAGCACTCAATCCACTACCTACATAGATGGTGCTTCCAATATTCAAAATCTCCAGTTTAAATATTCTTAGTTCCTTCAGGTGATTCTATTATATCTCTATGGCCTCATAACTTATCAGAGTAGGAAGAAAGTTTAGAGACTGTTGAGACCAACCTCTTCATTTTATCCATGAGTAAGCTAAGATGAAGTAGGTTAAGTGATTTACCCAGGGCTATACAGCTAGTGTGTAAGGAAGGATTTGAACTCAGGTCTTCCACTCCAAGCCTAGCACTCTAGTCACTACATCATCTAGCTGCCTCATCATCCTGTTCACCCTTCTTGGAAAGTCCCTTATTTGAACCCTTTGTCCTTCAGAATGCCCAGGGACTGGGAAAGTTGTGCAGAAAAACAAAACTGATTACCCAAGCCACAAATGCAAATGTGTCTATTGGGAAATAAGACCTAAGAGTTGTACAAATCAATTACATATGAAATTAATATCATGTGAATTTCTAAACAAGGCTCTGTAAATTTGAAGGATTCAATCAAATGACAAAATACAGTGATGACCCTCTATTTGGAACCTTAGAGACTTACCTCCTTTTCCCTCATTTTACAGGTGAGGAAACCAAGGAAAGTAACCTATGGAATGTTATACAGGTAGTAGGGAGTGAAGTTGTTATTGAATCTTGTCCAAAGCTTTGTGACCCCATTTGGGTTTTCTTGGCAAAGACACTGAAGCCATTTTCTACTCCAGCTTATTTTACAGATGAAGAAATGAGGCAGATAGGGTTAAATGACTTGCCCACAAAGCTAGTTTAAGTGCCTAAGGTCAGATTTTACTCCAGGCTCAGGGATCTATCCATTGTGCCACCTAGTTGCCCAGGTAGTAGAAGAGTGAGTTTCAAGTCCAAGTCTTCTTGTTCCAAAGCCAGTGCCCTTTCTACAAGATTTTATAATTTCACGAAATCAAAAGCATTTATTAAGCAACAACTATGTGTTAGGTACTTTGCTAAGGCACTGGGCTATAAAGACTCAAATGAAGTCATCCTTACCCTCAAGGAACTTACATCCTATCACATGCCAGGGGTTTCTTCCAAGCTCAGGTGAGGCCAAGTGACTAGTGGACTCAGACTGCACCTTGAACTGATACACACAAATAAATACTGCTCCTCACTAAGGGTGCTAAATGGGAGGGTGTGGATGATATAACCCAACACATTCCTACTGCTGAGAAAATAACTCAAAACATGTACCCTACTCCAAGAGGGCTTTAGCTACCCTATATGAAGGCCAATGAATTCACTTTATTTATCTATTGGTGAAAACAGCTGGACAGCTGGGAGCATTACTCTGGAAAAAAAAAGAAAAAAGTGGAGGAGCTGTCAAATTTACTAATGGGATCTGTAGAGCCAGGAGCTTTGAATAACTTCTTACATGGTGCATTATCAGCATAATAATTATCTCTTCCTCAGAGCTTTACTTGTTTTCAGATCTTCTGGTGAAGTACACAGCAAAATCAAGGCTTTCCTTCCTTAGCCTCAGAGCTGGTTTAAGTGTATACTGAAATCCCCTGACTAGTTAACCTCAGATTTCTTCCACTGTCAGCAGATCTCAGGGAAAACATGAAACCTTAGCTGGGGTTTTCAGGCTGATCCCAGTTAATATCATTTTGAATTGCCTGGCAATGTTAGGATCAAGACTGACTAATTCAACAGCCTAGACTTTTCCCACACTCTTATACCTCCATCCAAAGAAAATGTACCAGATCCTATTTTTCCTTCGTAGGTATGCATGTGTCCCATCTGATAACTCCAGACTTCACCAGCTTCTCTATTTGGCCAAGTTTGGGAGGAAAATAGGCATAAGTAGTGGGAAATAGATAGATAGATAGATAGATAGATAGATAGATAGATAGATAGATAGATAGATAGA